>NC_090934.1:129751920-130081504 GCF_040938575.1 Ambystoma mexicanum
ATATACTCCTCTCCTAAGGTGCCCAGTGTGCCATCCAGCCTCCCGCTGGTGCCCTTTTAGCCCCCTCCGCACCAAAAGGTGCCCCCGCTACCGAATGTGTCACCCTGAAAACCGATTATAAATTGAATGGCTGTCACCTAGTTTCCCCCAAAACCTGTGTTCTAGAATGCATTATTTCAAAGCATTACTCAAAAAAATTAAAGAAATTCTGTGAGGGGGAGGTCCTTGATCACTCCTAAATTGTTTTGCAATTATTCAAAGAAAATATAAATGTGCCATACATCAAAAAAACACATGCCACCCCAACGCTGACCCTAAGTCATTCATTCATAAAGGATTTACCCTCTCAGATTCCCCCGCCCCATTGGCACCAAAGAGTGCACTCTCCACAGCTAAAGCCCCTCTACAGTTAAATCCCCCATATTGATTCAAGCTAGGCTTTTCCCTTACTGCATGGCACCAGTGGAAGACATGGGTGGTGTAAAATATTAACCCCCCCATTGAAAGTGACGCTCAAGTAATTGTAATTGGTTATTTAGAACACGCTTAATACCCAGAGGTTTCTAAGCGCGGACCCGGGGATCGTACCTGTGTCTCGCCATCTTGCTTCCAAGGCTAGCGCGTTGCCTCTGAGCTATCCTACCGAGAGCTCATCTGAACCCCAGTCACACGTTTAATCTGGGTTGAACAATCCAACAACACTACTATGCAGAGGATTTGCAACACACATGGGATATCTTTCTCTAAATGACACTGCATTTGAAATCTAATCTCTGTTAGCCTTTTTTTTTTTAAATTAGATTGTGATAGTTAAATCTCCTGTCAGAGGAGATCACCACACACCATGTATTCCCTGAGCTGACGCGGTACGCGGCGGAATGCTAAAGGCGGCATATGTGGGGAAAATCCAGGACGGATATCCATATCTTTTCCCTAATCGCCAGCTGCGTATCTGCATCCGTTTATAGGGCTATATTTACCGAGGGAATAGCCTAGTGCAGAGCATGAGTACAATTTGGAAGGGAGTTTATGGGAAAATCCTCATGCAAAGGCGTGCTAATGGAGCAATGCAGGAGACAGAGCAGATTTGGAAAGATGCTTCTCAGCTGCGATGTGCTGCTTATATTCCAAGGCGGGACAACAGGTATAAGGGTAGGCTGAATGAATCCATTGATGTCTCAGCAACAGGGCCAGTCTTTCCTGAATCATTCGCATGTCCCTTGACTGACAGGCCATCACGATGTTATGGAAATAGGTGAAGGACTTAACAGTTATCATTCACAAAGCTGTCGTCCAGAAAGCTTGACTAAGTGACGCAAATGCGTGCTGTTTAGGGTGATTGTGTACATTGAAATGTACTGTTCCCCATTTGACCCATTGACTTGAGGATGAGGCTCGGTATAGACTTTACTAAAGGCCAAGTATAGTGAAACAGCACCCTCTTAAGCTCTGTTCCTTGGCACTTGGAACTCATGAGGGGTCATATGGATACTCACTGTTATGACGAAGTTCATCCACCAGCATCAGCAATTGGGGACTTGAGAACTCTGGGGGCGGGAACATCCTCCCGCTTCCTGCTGTGACCCCTGCAGGTGGAAATTGGGGTGTGCAATATTGTTTCCAGAATAAAAAAAAAATGTTTTCTCCTAAAGATATCCAGAGAGGGCCGCCAAGAGAGTTAGGGGGAAGGAAAGCTCAGAGCAGCAACCACATGGGGGTGGACATGTATGCAAAAAATCTTCCACAGCAAATACCACCTACATAGGTGGTATTTCTAAAATTCTGCTCTATTCAGACTTTACCACGGAGTAAGGCAGTATTTCCGAAATCATTCTGGTGGTATTCCAGAAATAACTCAGTATTTTCTTTGTGTCCATCCGCACTGTAAATGTGAAGTCGAAATTAACAATATACTGTAGTGGTGTATACCCCAGTGCACAGCTTTTTCATGTAGAAAGGGTCAACCGTGACCCTTATATACATTACATGATTAAGATGGGTGAGGTGGGCATCAGAGGTGCATATCCTTTTACCCTCTAAAACGACCCTTTCCAAAGACTTTGGTCCTCATTCCAGGTTTGGCGATGCTGGAAACAAGTGATGGTAATTCCGTTAGCACCAATTATTTGGGTGGTAACGAAATTATTACTTTTTTCCACACTGTCACTTACCAGATTTGCTGCTTGTGGCATTGATTTTTGAAGGAAAGCGGCATATTCACCTCCAGCTTATTGCTGGAGATAAAAGCTCCACTTTACCTCTAAAAATCATTGAATTTACCACGCCAGTGTGAAATCCACGAAAAGCACCCATGGAGTCCATAAACTGGGAATTCCAACACCCTACCATCATTATTAACCCCATGCTAACTTCATGGGACCAAGAGGCTGTACAGTAATCAAGTTTGGTGGCAATCGAGCAGGTTTACTGCCACATTTTTTATTTGGTGTGTTCTAGCTATTAAAACCTTTCACACGGATTACGCATAAATAATAAAATCGGACATAGTATCACAACATAATTTAAAAACAATTCATATTACAGACAAAATCGAGATAGCTGTCCGATTTGGATTCCGGATAGCCATAACGATTGATACTAATTGCATTCAATTTCATCTCTTCTCTCTACACTCTCAGGTATTCCACTCCTCAGGCTCCGAGTGATTAGCCCACAAGTGATTAAGAGGTGACCTTCCTCTACACGTGGGCAAAGGATTGCAGTTATTTCCACTTGGTTCTTTCAGTCTGTCTCGCGATACAACCTACACACGCATTCAATGGTGTCCAGCCCTATCTTAGCCTACGCCACCTGGCTCACTCTAGTGATGGCCAAAACTAGGAGAGACTATATCCAGATACACATTGCAGCCAGAAAGCCTTGTCTCTAATGATATTCAAATCCTCCACATGCTTCCCATAATGCAATGCATTTGTGCTTACTGCTAGTTAACACATGCCTGACTGATTCCTGGAAGGCAATATCAACACACAATCTACATACTCTTTTTTTTCTACCGGCACTCCAAGCCACGTCCCCGTACCGCTATTGCCTTCAGTTTGTGCTATCTAACATGAATATTCTCCTTAACACTGGAGAGGGTAATTGGTATATGTAATGCTGAAGATTCCTATATACAAAATATAACCTGGCAAAAAGTCGATAAGGATGTTATTCTCCTCACATAGTCATGATTCGATGCCCAATCCCATTTTTCCACTCTCCTCTTACATGTATACAATAACACTCCCACAGAATCTTTCCAATTCAGAGTCCAAGCAATCAGATCAAATTACTGATCATTACTATCCCTAAACTTATGTACAGTATGATACATACCAGCCACAATTGCTTCATCCTCAGTAGTCAATATTTTAATAAAACGTTTTCTTTTATTGATCCTAATTATTGCAGCCAAAGACGCAAGCACCAGTTCTAATATTATCGCCTTCACAGGAGTGGCATTCGTAAATTCCAAGATTCTTCGCCCGATTAGTTGCTCAAGCTTTTTAGCCCAAGTATCTAGGTCCACGCACAAGGTTTCCCGGCCAAATACCAATCCTGCGACCAACTTTCTTCTATATAGCCTAATTATGCCAATTAGGATATACCCAGAGGTCCTCTGGACAAACTTCTTGATCATGTAAATTGTTACTAGACCCTTTGCTCTCCTTTTCTGGATTAATTTCCGGTTCGCCAGGTGTTTCGACTACATCATAGCCCAGATATCCGTACTTGTCCACCTTTTCAATATTCCTCTCCTGAGTGGAAATCACCTTCCTGTCAGACTTCGCTTTCCCAAAACACATGCACTTCGTTTTGTTCATGTTAACGACTAACAATTCATTTTTGCACAATCCAAAACAAACAGTGCGCTCCTCGTAATGCCAACATATGTGAAGTCCAAAATCACCATGTCGTCCACATAGGTTAGCCAATCAATAGCAGTGTGCCCCAGCAGAGGTAAAAAATCCTTAATAGCAGAAACACTGCTCCGTAGATCAGACATGAAAAGGTTGAAAAACATGGCGGTATGGACACAGCCTTGTTTGACGACCCTTCTGATGTCAATCAGGGCCAGAGAACTCCCACATAGTGTTCATCCTAATCCTTGTTTTAGTGTCGTGGTGGAGCAGTCTCGCAGGATGCAACAACCCTTTGGGGATCCCCAACTGCATTAACTTAGCCCATAACTTACTTCTATCAATCAAATCAAAGGCTGCTGAAAAGTCTATGAACAAATCGCATGAGCGGGGGTGGGGGCATGTTTGCACCCAAGGCTCGGGCAAACTGAATCAGAGTGTTCAGTATGAAAGTATTTAAGGTAATTGATTGTCCCTGCCTGATTCCTCTTCGTAATATACTTAAAGACTGGGTGCAGTAAACCCAGTCGTTCAGACCCCGTAATATGAATACCGTAAAGATTTACTGCCAAATTACCACCGGACTTGTAGAGATCCAATATTTACTGTTTTGAAGAGAAGAGGCTGTGCTTACCTTCAGTACAACAATGTTTTGGAGCCTCTTCTGAATTTTTACCTTAATCTCTGAGATGGACATAAAAATTAGAAGACTTTTGGCTGAAAGTCCACCTTGGAATACTGCCAGTGTGTTTGTTCCATATCCCCAACAATTAATCAGCTGCGTGGTAATTTCATGAATATTTTTCAATAACTGCCACACTTACCGTTATCTCCAAACTGGTTTCCAGAAAGAGGCCTTAGAAAGAGACTCTTGACAAATACTCAGGGCTCAGTTTGCAGGTTGACTTGTAGAACAGGAGTCCTTGCCATAGACTATTAGTGGGACTAAGTATGGAAAGGATCACGGATCGGGTCCAGGAAAAACACCTTCAGCAGAAAGGATAGAGGCAGAATGCAGGTGCTCACACTCAGCGTGAACATTTAGATTACATGCAAAGAATGACAGAAGAGGGCTAGTTCGCGGCAAACCAAACAGGTGGAATTCAGGATCAAGACGCTGCCATGATTAATTTGTCTCACTTTGACATAGCATGCATTGGAATAAAAAAATGCAGAAATCCTCACATCTGGAATTAGGCAAGGAATGGTCACATACACTAGCAAAGTGCTAGAGTGCCATTGCCAGTTACGACCAGGGCAGCCTTTTGAACTGGATGATCTCCAAACAGTGCTTTACAATCAGTAGGAGTACCCTCGAGATAGATGGGGATGCAGATTCATACTCATGCATCAAATAATTAAGACAACTCAATAGTTTGGCAAAGTGAGTCAATTTAAGGACAAGTTCGTAAAATGTGGGGCACAACGAACAACAGCAATATCTCGATCGTCTTGCTTTCTTTACTTTTAGAAAAAACAGTATTTATAGCAAAATCCTACGTGGCAATCTTAACAAAACTAACATGCAACGTGATTGGTTATAGGAAGGTAACTTAACATAGGTACTATATCTGCATATGGTAATGGGGAGACAGGATTGGATAATCAATGTCAGGTGGGTCAAAATGGCCACTATTAACGTCACTTGAAGTACAACATCCCATTGGCTTTACTCACTATAGGACCCTAGATTACACGGTCCACTATGATTGGGTTGGCATCAACCCCACTCATACTTTTCCAACTACATCTAGTAGCATGCAGAAAGAACATCCATGTGCAGAGAAGCTCGTCTGCACCCCAGCTTCCCACCAATTATTCTACAATCAATCATCACCGCAGTGGTCACGTGTCAGTTACTGCTTTGTAGTTTAGCCTTGTGTCTGTTCGAAACCCTGAGAACTTTCAAGGAGTATGGGCATGGCGGGGTTCCATGCGTCGGTGTGAAAGTCTCCTTTTTCCAGCCTGCCTTTGTCACGTGACTGGACACTGTGAAGTCGGCTTTTCTCTGTGTCTTTTCATATATTTGATTTAATTCTACCAGTCTTCTGACATCTGTGACCTATCTTGACCTTTCTGAACAGGGTCCTCTGTTCTCTTCTACTTAATTGTATCCACTGTCGGCTTATTCCAGTCAGATAAGACCTTGGTTTCTTGGCATGGTCATCCTTTAGCTGAGTTTTCTTCTGTCTTGATTCTCGGTTTTCTTGCTGCAACACACTCCATCTGAGGCCTTTTGTAACCTTTGTTCAATGCTGCTCATATGCGTAGTGGACATACATTCATACATAAAGTGCTTCTTGAGGTATATACTTGTAAACATTCGCGCTTGCCGCAATCTATCAACTATTAAGCATAAGCAAGCTTCAAGATTTCTTTGCTTCGTGCAATTACTTGCATCTGTACACGTTTAATCTAACTAAATATCTTCATCATGTATGTGGCATAAGTTTCTTTATCTTGACATCATCGTCTTCACCTTATGCTCAAGATGTCACTTATTCATGGTATTTTGTCTCTTGTCAGTATTCTCAGGTCATTCTATCTTCTATATGTGCATCAGTCCGATTTATTATGTAAGAGGATTCAATTCAACACTACAGCTAAGTCAATGCCTAGTCTGGGATACTGAATGGAAACCCTTATTGATATATCTTTATGTCCAGTTCATGCGTTCTGGATGACTTCCCCTATATAACACCCCTCTCTTGGAATACCCCTGACCCCACTGAGCCACGAAGTAGTTCTGTTTTGCAAGTTTAAAAGGTTTATTTGATAATTTAAACAATAGATATATATATCACACGTTATAATAAATTAATAATTGAATATCACACTTAATCTGAGCAGTAATCAATAATGGATAGTCTGGCACTGGCACACTTGTGAATAGGAACAGAAGAATAGGTGGTAGAGAATGCTTTATATAAGTTCAGATGGATGCAATGTTGAATGAAAATGCAATACAGAAAATACTCAATATGATTTCAACAAAACAATGTAATCACTTTTCTCTGGCAATCCACTCCCCCCCTTTATGCAATGCAAGGAAATGGAAGGAAAGCACACAGTTCTCAGAAATGCAATCAAATGTAATTCAGTTCACCCCAGCAAACTTAGACTACAGAAGTTTGAAACACAGGCCCAAAATGTTTTTATATGTGCTGGCAATGAAGTGAAAAATATGCTTAAATGCTTTTAATTCCCTCTAGAGGTTCAGGGTGAGTGGTATCTAGTTAATATTAGTCCAGGCTCACTCTAGCAATGATTCAGGGATGGTTCTTAAGAGGCAAACGAATTTAGCAGTTCAGGCAACACAACTATCTTTTACAAGTAAAGAAATCGGGCAAAATCGCAAATTGCGGCAAAATTCGCGGGTGCGAGAATCGTGATTACAGAGAAAGTATAAGTCGGTTCTAGGCTTGTTGGAAAGGTAAGATTCTAAGCTTTCAGATGAAAGTTAAACCAAGTTCCTAGCCCAAACGGTTACAGAGTTATGGACGATTAAATAAAGGTTGTTTTTCGGATTTTAAATTTTAAAAGTTCAAAGCAACAGGTTACAGCTTGCAGCTAGAAAATGACAGGTGACAGCTTTGCAAATGACAGTGATAGTTAGGAGGCAGTTCTACTTAGATTAAAATAGCTTGGATTAGATTATTTTAACTAAGAGATTGGGTTCTGCACAGTTCTGCTAGGTACTCACAATATATTTAGAAATAGGTCACGCCACGGATCTGGTCAGGTTTTGGACTGGACTCCGGTTTTGGTCTCGGCACTTCACAGTGATCTGGGTCAGCTCTACTCTGCTGGTCTGGTCTGGGTCTCTGGTTCTGATCAGGTCTGTGGGTCCGGATACAGCGGTCTCCGGTTCAGCTGGTCTCTCTCTGGATACAACACTGCTCTCTGGCAAATGGCAAGAGTTCTTGCAAAGAATTCAAACAACTCGCCTGGCTGTGAATAGTGGCAATGATTTGAGGCCTGCTAAAGAGGGATTTAGCTTGTAGTTGACCTCTCTGCTACAAATTCTGAAGTCAAGTCTTGGTCTCTGAAGGTGGATAGATTGAAGTCTCTATGTTGGCTCTCTGGAGGTTGATGGAGGTAAAGTATGGATTTTCCCGGCAGAGCGTCCCGCAGCAGATGGAATAGAATGTCCCTATCTGTCCTGACTGTCTGCTTTTATGTGTTTTGAAAGTGGGTGGAGAGGCTAGCTTTCTAGGCCCTACCCCTCTCCACTTGTCATTGGCCAAGCTTTCCTTTCTCTCTTGATTGGGGAAAGAAGTGGAGTGTCAGAGCGATGTCATTTAATGGCTTGCAGAAAGGACACTCCCCTGTCAAATTACACACAATCTATATCTGATCTAAAGACATATTTGCACAGGTACACAGTTGTTTAAAATTACATGCACCCATCACATATCACATGAGGTATCCCCTGTTCAAACTCTGCTCTTCCTGGGAGCTTGGGTTCAAAAATGGCAACATATTTCACTTTTGGTCGGGTTACCAATATTGGATTTGTCCCCGCATTTACACAAATGTTCGCAAAGCATGTGGGCATTAGGTGGTGGAGTGTCAGATTTTTAACATACATACATTTAGAGTAATATCCTCTTTTCCGCTAAAGCCCCCCTGAACATACCACCGGGTCCTAACACGTCTTCAAATGTGCACAGAAAAATCACAAGAATAATGATATCACTTATAACATTTTCACAAGTGCGCTCTATGAATGATCCATCTTTTTAGATTCATGTTCTGGCCCCAAAGGGGTGTGGTTTCCCCCCAGCACAAGGTTGAATTTCTGGTTTTTCCAGTTCTGCCAAGCCAGCTTGCTCTCACAGGCAGTGCTCCTCCCCTTTCCTTCCAGGAGGAAGCCACATTTACGACTCCCACCAATAAAACATTTGCCTGAGTCAGGACAAGGCTTTGTTCAATTTCCTGCAGAGCCCAGGTAATTCAATCAGAGAAGTGTCATATCCCTTTTGGTGGGAACAGCAAAAGGCAGCTAGGCCTGGGAACTGCTGTGGATCCAGTTTCACTCCAATTGGGGGGAAGTTGTCAAGCAGAATCCAGTTCCTTAAGCCAGGCCCCAGCTAATGTCACTTTTAGTTACCCAGTTTTCTGCATTCAAATAAAACTAACAATGTTTACATATGCAGCTAGAATGCTGATTCTAAGTTTAAAACTATGACATTGAAACAATTGCAACCTATGTGACACTCAAAAGTAGGTCACTCATTTCTTTTAAACATTTAGATTTTTAGTGTCTTTCAGTCCAAATTTACTTAAACTGCTGAAATCCACAGCTCAGCCAGTCTTGTTATACACCTTCAAGTCACTTCAGAATATAACTTTACATTGTATCCACCTCTCAGTAAGTCTTTCTTTGGCCTGCTTTGGGTTCATTTATTCAGTTTTACACAATGTCTGGTGTTGTTTTAAAACGCCGGCTTTCTGATAGTGGTGAGTACTGGTAATGCACCCATTTTTGGGATTTAAGAAAATGAATTCCCCACAATTCTAGGTTGCTTTTGGCAATCAGCATTGCCATTCCCAATGGTTTCAGGCTACTGTGTGGGTAGTCCAATGGTGGTTTTAGGCAGTGCCCTTCTGTGCCCATAACATCGGCAAAAAGGGGTGACAGCCTATTCTTCATGCATTTACCTGGGCATTTTCTGGGAAGCTCTGGCCATCATGATGTTTTCAATGCCAGTACTGCACAGTTTTTTGAGGTAGGGCTCGGATGCATGGGTAAAAACATCCCACAAGCCCCCCTCTTGCGATGGCCATTCTGTTTCACTGATGGAACTCGCAATATCTGGGATGTTTCCTCATCTTCTTCCGGTAGATGGCACAGTTCAGCATCTTTTTCTCCATCCGGTCGGATCGATCGGTTCTCCTCGCCGGTCCTGATGGGAAGATTGGGCGGTACCCCGGGCCCCTTGCGTCTCTGCTCCCGGTCTCCGGATCATTCTCCCTGGCCAGTCTCAAGGTTTTCTTTCTCCTAGGACGACAAAGGAAGAGCGGCAATACCTATTCATAGACATTTTTCCCCCACCATTGATATAGTGGGGTGGCATATATATTTTAGAGTCAAAACATATGAACATGCACATTTCTTTTTGCATTCAAAAACGAAAACACCCACATTGAGAAACTCAGAATTTGATAGGCGATATGAAGGATCTTTTAAGTTAGAACTGAATTAATCTGAGACAGTACCCTCTAGGATTCCAGAGGATTCCTCCAGTTGTTGCAAAGTGTGCCTGGGATGGCAACACTTCAACTGGTTAATGTGGACCCACTTGTCTTCCGTCTCTGCCAAACCACTTTGGGGATGCGGATCTTGTAGGCCACAGGGGAGATCTTGTCTATAATCTCAAAGGGTCCCTTCCATGTAGGCAAACATTTTTGCTGTTTGGCCTGGTTCCTTTGAAATTTTATAGATAGACCCGGTCCCCCACCTGATATTCCTTCCTGTAAGTCTTCAGGTCATAGTGGGTCTTCATACTCTCAGCTGATCTTTCTAGATTCCGCTGAGCATAGGCAAAAGCATGTTGAAGGTGTTTCCTTAAATTCTCCACATACTCATGAGTTGTGGAGGCATTTATTAGTGTCTGCTCTTGGGTCCTGTAGAGCAAATGCTGAGGAAGCACCATCTTGCGCCCAGTCATCAACTCAAATGGTGACATTTTGGTTGCAGATGAAGGGGTAGATCTGATGGCCATTAGGACCAGAGGTAATCGGATATCCCAACTTGGCCCAGAATCTGCCACAAACTTCTTTAATATGCTCACAATTGTCCGGTTGTAGCGTTCCACTGCTCCAGAAGAAGCTGGCCGATAAGCAATATGCAACTTCCTTTTGACCCCCAGTATCTCCCACATCTTTGTCATTACTTCACTGGTGAAGTGGCTACCCCTGTCTGACTCAATCCTTTGAGGTAGACCGAAACGGGAAAAGATGTGGTTAATCATCAGGGCAGCTGCAGTTTCTGCCTTGCAATTTGGGGCTGGGAGACATTCCACCCACTTGGTAAACAAGCATGTCACAGTCAACATGTACTTATTCCCCCTAGCAGAGCGAATCACGGGGCCTACAAAGTCGATTTGTAAATCTGACCATGGCAGTGTCATCCCCCTCTTTTGGAGAGGCGCACGGTGTGTGAGGGATGATGGCTGAAATTGTGCACACACAAGACACCCCTTCAAGTATTGGTCGAGGTCCTGCCCCATGTGTGGCCAGTATGCAACCTCTCTTAAGATTTCCAGTGTTGTGTGAAACCCCCTATGACCGGCTGTGGCCGCATCATGGGCGTGACTTAACATCAGGCTTCGGAATGAGGTAGGAACCACCCACTGATCGTGGCCAGCTTTGGATTTCCTTACCAACAAACCGTCTTGGATCCGGAACATTCTTGGACATTTCATCAACACTCTTAGGTCCTCTTTCCCAGTGTAATCGGTATCCGTCAGGGGAAAGTTCTCAGGGTCCTCAAGGTGCTGGTAAAATTTACCAATTATTGGACCCCCCTTCTGAGCGGTAATCAAATCAGCATCAGGGTTCTCCTTACTCCATTGTGCAATTGAAAGGTCGTTGTGAGCATTTGTCTGGGACCTAGTGATAGCAGTGACCTGGATTTCCCCCAACAGGGACTCAATCTCAATTAGATCCCCTTGGATGGCCCCGGTTTTGGCCAGCTGATCAGCTAAGTCATTTCCAGTTTTGTCTGGTGCCTCTACTTTGGAATGACCCTTGATCTTCTTCCAATAGAGGGTCATTCCCTTCGAGGTGACCAGATCATCAATGTTTTGGATCAACTTCCCATGCTTCAAGGGTTTGTTGTTAGCACATAACATGCCTCTGGTTTTCCAATTAACCAGGTGCTCCACGAACCCGTTCCGTACATAATCCGAATCTGTGATTATGACCAGTTCGTGGAGTTGATGCTGGACAGCAGTGAGGATGGCCTGATGCACAGCCATCAATTCTGCCACCTGACTACTTCGGGGACCAATTCTGTATCCAGCGGAGGGTTCTGGGGACTCATTCACCCATGCATTCCCTACGCCGGCCACCAGTTCTTTCTCCCCGTTGTTGTCAACATGGTAAGAGCATCCATCCACATACACAGTGGGCATTCCCTCACACTTGTCTTCTTCAAAGACTTTGTGTGGGGAATTACGGTATGCCTCCATGTTGTCCTTGATTTTTAGACTTTCGTCCTCGAGACAGTTTTCTCTGGCACAATCATGCAAGTCAGCCAGACCTTGCGCGAGGGGACTCTTCTTGTTTTGGCCATATCTGACCTCCACAGGAAAGCCTTGCATTGACAGAATTCAGGAAGTAATTCAGGAATTACTCACATTCCCGGCCCGGATTCTGTCACTTTGGAGATATTGCAGAGGCTGGTGTGGAGTCTCCACTATGATGTGTTCCCCCTGGATAAACGGGCGGTAATTCTTCAATGCCCACACCGTTGCAAGGAGTGCCTTCTCACACTCGTTGAATTTTTCCTCCACAGAGGATAAAGTTTTGCTCGCATAGGAGATCACTTTATTGACCTTGTCATGCTTTTGGTATAATACTGCCGTCAAGCACGTATTAGAGAACCCCGTCTCCAGGAAGAACTCCTTGTTTCTGACAGGGTAAGCTAGGCAAGGCGCTTGTGAGAGGCTTCTTTTGAGTTGTCTTACTGACTCGGATTGTTCTGGAACCCACTCCCACTTGACCCCCCCCTTCAAGAGATGAATCAGGGGTCTGGTGATCTCTGCGTAGCCCTCAATGAACTTTCTACTGTAATTAGTCAGTCCAAGGAGGCTCCTTAGTTCCCGCAGAGTTGCAGGGTCTTTCAGTTTCTGAAGTGCTTCCACTTTCTTTTCCTGGGGACAGAGACCCTGAGGAGTAATCTCATGCCCCAAGAAATTAACACGGGTTCTACACCACTGTGCTTTCTGAAAGGAAAGTTTTGCTCCGGCGGCCCTCAACTGGGTTAGAACATAACGGATCTCCGCTATGTGTTCCTCCACAGATGAACTTTTGATGAGGACATCATCTACATAAGCCAGGTTACCCCTCGCACCCAGGTCGGGCATGGCCTTATGTAGGAAAATGTTAAACTCATTACCGGAGTTAAGGTATCCGAAGGGAGTCCGGGTCCATGTGTACTGCTGGCCCCCAAAGGTAAAAGCCAGTTTGTATTGGTCCTCCCTACTGACAGGCACAGTCCAGTATCCATTGGTCAGGTCTATTGCAGTGAATACCTGTGACCCCTGGATCTGGGCCAGCCCTTGGTCAATGTAGGGCAGAGGCCATCGGGAAGTATGGAGCCGTTTGTTGAGCTCCCTGAGGTCGGCGCAGAGTCTCCACTGGCCGTTTGGCTTCAATATTCCCAGCACCGGGTTATTGAAGGTGCTGTGAACTGGACGGATTATGGCCCCGGGACTCCAGGTTCTTAATTATTTCAGTAAGGGACTCCATTGATGCGAGAGGCAAGCGATATTGCTTCACAAACACTGGAGTCATGCCAGGGTCCTTGGGGATTGTTGTTGTGTGGATGTCGGTGCGGCCACAGTCCTATGAGTCTACCGCAAAGAGATCTTGGAAATCCAAGAAAACTTGTTTCAACTTTTGCTTTTGTTCCAGAGTCACACAGGCATCAGCTAGGTTGACTCTCTCTTCCACCATCTGCCTGAAGCCTGGAAAAATTTCTGGTTTGGCTATCTCAGCAGCCTCCTCCAGCTGGGTGGAGAAGTCCCTGGTCAGAGCACTGATTTGGACTGGAGGCTTCAGGTGGGAAAGGCAGCCCTCGTGGACCTGGAAAATCACTTCATCCCTCCTGAAGTCACAAGTCACATCTTCCTTACCATAAGGGCAAGAAGTGTACACCATGCCGGGTAAAAATCCTGTCTGGTGTTGTATTGTCATCACTGTCACTGTCAAAACAGTCCTTGGGGATTGGTCCTAACAGTTAATTTCCTAGATCAATGGAAAAATGTCGGTCATCAACCGCCATTCCAATAATGGTGCCTGCGGCTAGAGTAATACTCTTTAAGTCGCTGTTATCCACCTCTATTAGAATGGTGTCATGTTCTATGTTGACTAATGGAGTTGGGTTTACCCCCAACCCTTGCTGTTGGAGAGAAGCATTTAGATGTAATTAAGCATCAGTGTTTTTCAAAAGTTGTCCTCTTTTAGCTTTCACTTCCAGGGAGAATTGTCGGGTTTTTTCTGGGATGGTGATTTCCTCTTTGATCTGAATTTCAACTGCATAAGGTAGCAATTGAGCTGACCTAAATGCTTTTTCTGGATCATCAAAGCCCATGGGATTATCCGCTAATCGGGACCAAGCTTTGACGTTTATTAGGTCCAAACTAATGGCAAAGCGATTGAGAATGTCACTGCCTAAGTAAAAAGCGGCAGTGACGTCTCGCACGACCCAACAATTGTGGACTATGCTCTTGTTGCCAATGGAGATTTTGAGCATACACCTGCTTGGCAGGAGATGTTTGGAATTGGTTGCTTCCAGGTCCATTTCCCATTTGTCTATCAGTTTGAATGTGGGAATGGCTGGATCTTTTGGGAGTTGGCGGAACATGGCTTCGCTGATGAAGCTCTTACTGTTGTTCACACACACTCGAGCGAGAACAGAGTCCTTCCCATCATTTAACTGAACAGGGATGAACAACTGCTCTCCAATTTGCTGAATATCAGCCAGGCTCTGAGCTGATTTCACATCTTTCTGGACTATAGGAGTGGGAGTTTCTGATTGTGGATTAGTAAAGAATTTCAGGGTGTTTCCTTCCAGTGTGGAATACCACCTTAAACTGGAAGGGAGGTTGATTTTCATAAATAGAGAGGACCTCCCATCAACAGTCTGTTGTCCTACTGCTATTACTGTCACGTCTGGAATTTGGTTATTCTGGAAGTGGAATTCTACTCGGTCAGATTTTTGTTCAACCATGTGGCATGTGCCGTTTAAACTAACATGGTTGACACTCTGTTTTAATTTTATGGGTCGGCTAGACTGGGTCCAGAGGACCTTGTTTACGCAATCTATTAGGGGTGACAACCTTCTCAGGAGGTCATTCCCTAGTAAACAAGGGGTGCCCTCTGGAGTCACAACTATGACCGGGTGTTTCAACTTGTGTCGCCCAATTTTAATGTCCAAATCTGCCGTCCCCTCGACGGGAATTTCCTTCCCGTCAAAGTTCTGGAGTTGTCCTTTTTGGTTCGGGTAACCCTTGTCCATTCGTCCTCTGACTCAGAGGCACTGCTCCCAGAGGTTCCTGTCTGATCCCCTTCCTGCATTCAGTTCATCAAAGGCCCTTCTGGACAGAAGGGTAGCTTGAGATCCTGTGTCCACCAGCGCCAAAATTGTACCCTGCCCCTGTACTTGTACCGCGGCATAGTATCTTCCCTCCTTCTCCTCAAGGGGGCACAGATAATGCACATTTTTGGACAACTGGTGGGCTAAATTTCTGGTTTTGGACATTGCAAGAGAAGAAATTTGGGCAGACTTCTGTGGAGAGCCTTGGGAATCTGAAAGAAAAAGTTGGCAACTGGAGATCAGAGCCATTGTGGGTTCCCCGGGTTCCGGTTCCGGGCCGCCCCCCCCTTTTTGGAGGCAGTCACCAGGATGGGTTGGAACCAGGGGATTTTGGCATTGTTGGTTCTGGGATAAGATAGTGGGCAGCGGTAGCTCAGTCTCCACATCTCCCCAGTCTGGATTGGAGTCCCTTGGGACCCATTTTTCTTTGGGAGGAGTTCCCCCATCTCTGAAGGAGAAGGTCCTTTCCCCAGGATCCTCTGAGGATTCCTCTCCCTCAAATTGGAAGATCTGTACCTCCCCCACAAAGTGGGTCTGTTTGGGTCCTTTGTTTCTCCTACCCCCCCTCTGCTCCTTGGGAGGCGGGCTTTCAGGGGCAAGAGATTTTGTTTCCGGTTCCTGGTTTTCCAGGGGCTGTTTACAAGTTGGGAAGGAAGCTTCCTCCAAGGCTTTACACCCCCCTTCCCCTTGTGCCTCCTCCCTGGGAACCGGTGTGTTATCGGGGTGCTGCCCCCGTCATTGTTCTGGAGCACCAGGTCCAGAGTTTGGGGCATTCTGTGCCGGCATGCCCATCTGAGGGTTCTGCTGAGCCCTCAGCACGCGACCCAGCTCCTGTGCCATGTTCTGAACCTGGCGCTCTAACTGGGAAACCCGCTCAGGCTGATACGGGGCCCTGTTTTCTCCCCTGGGCTGATCCCGGGAAGGGTAGCTATCCCTTCTCTGGTAATACCCCGGATTGGGAAGATTTGGGTACCCCTCCACCCTTGGCCTCCCCTCTCCCGGATTAGGTTGTCTGGGCTCAGGGAACTGGGGAAAGAAGGATGGATGATTTTGGGGTTGGAAGTTGGGTGGATATCTGGGGAAAAAGTTCTGCCCAGGATTTGGAGAATTTCTGCCCTCCGGTGGGAAGTTAGGAGGGAAGTTCCCTGGGTTAGGTGCTTGGCTGGATCCCCCTCCTTGGGCTGGAGGAGTCCACACATAAGCCAGGATGGGTCGATTTCCCTTGTAACGGGGACTTACATAATCAGGAGATCGAGGGACCCCATTTGTGGGGCTGCCTCCTTGGCTCCCTGTCTGTGACTCGCCCGAGGACCTTCTGGGCCTAGCATTATTAGGTGCAGGTAAGTTTTTAGGCCCCCCCATCTCCAAATCTAAAACGGGGGCAACCTTTACCTCTGCCACCTTGGCAGCAGCAGGGGTGCTGTTGGTTTTTGGATTTTTCTGGGTATTGTTTTTATTTTCTATGGGCTTCTGCACCTCATAGATCCGGGTAGCCTGTTCAATGACCCAGTCTAAAGATCTTTTCTCATGAAAATCTCTCACGAGCTGGGTCATTATATATTTGGGCAAGGCATCGAAAAATGTATTGACAAATTCTCTGCTGTCTGTGCGCACCCTTCTGGTGGTCTGCACAAAGGCCCGTTTCAGTTCTTGCACAAATTCTTGTGGGAACTGATCCTCCCCACATTGCAAATTGTAGGCTGCCTTGCGAGCCTCTTGAGGATTTCTGTGAACAGAAAAATGTTTCAAGATGGCCGCCTTATAGGTGGACCACCTTAAATGATTTTGGTCCTCCAGCCCCGCAAAGAAACTGGAGTATTCTGGGGAGAAGGTCCATTTGACGTACTGGATGCAGCTACTGCTGTCCTTTAAATGGAAAGTCTCCATCATTTGCTCATAGAGCTCCAAGTGTTCCCAAACAGAGTACTTGGCGTTCTTATGATAAGGCGTGATGACACTCCTGATTGCCTTAATCTGTTTCAATGGGTCCTTAAGCAAGGCCCTTTTTGCCTTATTGGCCTTTTTGGTTCGGGTAACCCTTGTCCATTCGTCCTCTGACTCAGAGGCACTGCTCCCAGAGGTTCCTGTCTGATCTTCCAGGTTTTCCCGGATTCTGCGAGCCTGGGAATGGCTGGCAGAATGTGGGGACCTGGTCTCCTGTGTCCTGCGCCGTTCAGAGGAGTCTTCAGATTCCTCCTTGCTGCCAGGATTTGATGGGTACCCCCCCCACTGACCTAACTGGGCAGAAGTTTTCAGGATGCCCTTAATGGGCCTATTCTCCTGGGGTTCCCCACTAAATTGCACTGTGCTTGGGTGCCCATACCCGGATGCCCGCCCATCCATTCCTGGGAGGTACTGGCCTATGAGCCCCATGCTTCTGGCTGGATAGTAATCTGCCATCCCTGTGGCCCGGTGCTCATGTGCGCCAGGGGACATGGGGGTGGCAGAGTCCAGGGACTGAGAGAGATAAAAGCCTCTGGTACTAGGGCTCCTGAGGTTATGCTCAGGAGTTTCCCTTTCCCAGCGAACCTGGTCTCTATCCGCCCCTGCTCCCTGTTGCAATGCAAGAGCCTGCGCTTTCAGTTCCTCAGTTAAGGCCTTACTAGACTCTATCAGTCGCTCCTGTATCGCTACCTGTTGTTGGAGCCTATCATTGTGCTGGCAGAGAGCCTCATTCTCTCTCTGCGTTTCCTGATTGGTCCTGGAGCACTGGGCCAGTCTTTGCTGCAGGAGGGTTACCTCCTGAGCTGTGTCCCTATTGGCCTGCTCCTTTCTTGCTAGAGCATCCTCCACCCTCCCGGTGTGCTCTAACAAGTTCTGGTGTTCTTTTTGGAGGTCACCCAGTCCCTGGTGGGCCAGGTGATTTTCTTCCATTTTCCTTTTTAAGTGGCAGACTTCCTGGCCTAAGGTATCCCTTTCCTGACTAAGAGCATGCATCTGTGCCGCCAGGTCGTCCCTTTGCCTTTGGAAGGCACCAGCTTTCTGGCGCTCCTGGTCAAACTCTGCCTGGGTATCCAGGTCTTTCAAAATCAGTTTATTGCTCTCTGCCTTCTCCCTATCTAGGTGGCTTTGCAGGGTGACTACCTGCTCAGCACATACCCTATTGAAGACTAACTGTTGCTCCAGCTTTTTTTGGCTCTGTAGTAGGGAGTCCAAACCTTCTTGGTACTCCTTCTGCAAGGCCAGAAATCTGGTATCCTGGTCAGCCTTTTCCTGTTGCAGGATTTCCATATCCTTCTTTATTTTAATGATGTGCTGTCTACTCTCATTTTCGGACTCCTGGCTTCTGTGCAGCCTCTGCTCAGAAGAGTCCAGATCAGATTGGGCCTTCTGTAATGCCAGCAGTTGCCTACTCGCCAGATCTTGGCCTTCAGCACATTTGTCCTGCATGGCTCCCATATGTAAATATAAATATGCCGCTACCCTGGCAATCTTGTTGTGCTCATCCTTGACCTTCGGGGCCATGTATAGTTCACTCAGGGCCACATGTAAGGGACCCTGATCTCTCCATATATCTGACCCTGTTTCAGTGATCTGGGGTGCGATTGCCTGCAACCAGACCGTCTGGTCCTCATGAGTCCACTCACCTCTCACAAATAGCTTATGTAAGAAGTGCTTTCTGGCTATTTTCATATCTACCAAGGTCGTCATTCTGGAATTTGAGTTCCTTCCTGACTTACAGAAGTTTGTATTTTATTTTTGCAAAACAGACCTTTTCCTTAGAGCGTTCCTTTTGAGGATTGCTTTACAGCGTAACACAGCGTGGTGATCCGACCGGATATGTGTATCTGGTCAGCTGGCACGCTGTATTAATCTGCACAAGTGATAGATCTAACCCAAACGTCCCGGACGAGCCCCCAATTTGTAAGAGGATTCAATTCAACACTACAGTCAATGCCTAGTCTGGGATACTGAATGGAAACACTTATTGATATATCTTTATGTCCAGTTCATGCGTTCTGGATGACTACCCCTATATAACACCCCTCTCTTGGAATCCCCCTGACCCCACTGAGCCACGAAGTAGTTCTGTTTTGCAAGTTTAAAAGGTTTATTTGATAATTTAAACAATAGATATATATATCACACGTTATAATAAATTAATAATTGAATATCACACTTAATCTGAGCAGTAATCAATAATGGATAGTCTGGCACTGGCACACTTGTGAATAGGAACAGAAGAATAAGGTGGTAGAGAATGCTTTATATAAGTTCAGATGGATGCAATGTTGAATGAAAATGCAATACAGAAAATACTCAATATGATTTCAACAAAACAATGTAATCACTTTTCTCTGGCAATCCACTCCCCCCCTTTATGCAATGCAAGGAAATGGAAGGAAAGCACACAGTTCTCAGAAATGCAATCAAATGTAATTCAGTTCACCCCAGCAAACTTAGACTACAGAAGTTTGAAACACAGGCCCAAAATGCTTTTATATGTGCTGGCAATGAAGTGAAAAATATGCTAAAATGCTTTTAATTCCCTCTAGAGGTTCAGAGTGAGTGGTATCTAGTTAATATTAGTCCAGGCTCACTCTAGCAATGATTCAGGGATGGTTCTTAAGAGGCAAACGAATTTAGCAGTTCAGGCAACACAGCTATCTTTTACAAGTAAAGAAATTGGGCCAAATCGCAAATCGCTGCAAAATTTGCGGGTGCGAGAATCGTGATTACAGAGAAAGTATAAGTCGGTTCAGCTTTCAGAGGAAAGTTAAACCAAGTTCCTAGCCCAAACGGTTACAGAGTTATGGACGATTAAATAAAGGTTGTTTTTCGGATTTTAAATTTTAAAAGTTCAAAGCAACAGGTTACAGCTTGCAGCTAGAAAATGACAGGTGACAGCTTTGCAAATGACAGTGACAGTTAGGAGGCAGTTCTACTTAGATTAAAATAGCATGGATTAGATTATTTTAACTAAGAGATTGGGTTCTGCACAGTTCTGCTAGGTACTCACAATATATTTAGAAATAGGTCACGCCACGGATCTGGTCAGGTTTTGGACTGGACTCCGGTTTTGGTCTTGGCACTTCACAGTGATCTGGGTCAGCTCTACTCTGCTGGTCTGGTCTGGGTCTCTGGTTCTGATCAGGTCTGTGGGTCCGGATACAGCGGTCTCTGGTTCAGCTGGTCTCTCTCTGGATACAACACTGCCTCTGGCAAATGGCAAGAGTTCTTGCAAAGAATTCAAACAACTCACCTGGCTGTGAATAGTGGCAATGATTTGAGGCCTGCTAAAGAGGGATTTAGCTTGTAGTTGACCTCTCTGCTACAAATTCGGAAGTAAAGTCTTGGTCTCTGAAGGTGGATAGATTGAAGTCTCTATGTTGGCTCTCTGGAGGTTGATGGAGGTAAAGTATGGATTTTCCCGGCAGAGCGTCCCGCAGCAGATGGAATAGAATGTCCCTATCTGTCCTGACTGTCTGCTTTTATGTGTTTTGAAAGTGGGTGGAGAGGCTAGCTTTCTAGGCCCTACCCCTCTCCACTTGTCATTGGCCAAGCTTTCCTTTCTCTCTTGATTGGGGAAAGAAGTGGAGTGTCAGAGCGATGTCATTTAATGGCTTGCAGAAAGGACACTCCCCTGTCAAATTACACACAATCTATATCTGATCTAAAGACATATTTGCACAGGTACACAGTTGTTTAAAATTACATGCACCCATCACATATCACATGAGGTATCCCCTGTTCAAACTCTGCTCTTCCTGGGAGCTTGGGTTCAAAAATGGCAACATATTTCACTTTTGGTCGGGTTACCAATATTGGATTTGTCCCCGCATTTACACAAATGTTCGCAAAGCATGTGGGCATTAGGTGGTGGAGTGTCAGATTTTTAACATACATACATTTAGAGTAATATCCTCTTTTCCGCTAAAGCCCCCCTGAACATACCACCGGGTCCTAACACGTCTTCAAATGTGCACAGAAAAATCACAAGAATAATGATATCACTTATAACATTTTCACAAGTGCGCTCTATGAATGATCCATCTTTTTAGATTCATGTTCTGGCCCCAAAGGGGTGTGGTTTCCCCCCAGCACAAGGTTGAATTTCTGGTTTTTCCAGTTCAATCAAGCCAGCTTGCTCTCACAGGCAGTGCTCCTCCCCTTTCCTTCCAGGAGGAAGCCACATTTACGACTCCCACCAATAAAACATTTGCCTGAGTCAGGACAAGGCTTTGTTCAATTTCCTGCAGAGCCCAGGTAATTCAATCAGAGAAGTGTCATATCCCTTTTGGTGGGAACAGCAAAAGGCAGCTAGGCCTGGGAACTGCTGTGGATCCAGTTTCACTCCAATTGGGGGGAAGTTGTCAAGCAGAATCCAGTTCCTTAAGCCAGGCCCCAGCTAATGTCACTTTTAGTTACCCAGTTTTCTGCATTCAAATAAAACTAACAATGTTTACATATGCAGCTAGAATGCTGATTCTAAGTTTAAAACTATGACATTGAAACAATTGCAACCTATGTGACACTCAAAAGTAGGTCACTCATTTCTTTTAAACATTTAGATTTTTAGTGTCTTTCAGTCCAAATTTACTTAAACTGCTGAAATCCACAGCTCAGCCAGTCTTGTTATAAACCTTCAAGTCTCTTCAGAATATAACTTTACATTGTATTCACCTCTCAGTAAGTCTTTCTTTGGCCTGCTTTGGGTTCATTTATTCAGTTTTACACAATGTCTGGTGTTGTTTTAAAACGCCGGCTTTCTGATAGTGGTGAGTACTGGTAATGCACCCATTTTTGGGATTTAAGAAAATGAATTCCCCACAATTCTAGGTTGCTTTTGGCAATCAGCATTGCCATTCCCAATGGTTTCAGGCTACTGTGTGGGTAGTCCAATGGTGGTTTTAGGCAGTGCCCTTCTGTGCCCATAACATCGGCAAAAATGGGTGGCAGCCTATTCTTCATGCATTTCCCTGGGCATTTTCTGGGAAGCTCTGGCCATCATGATGTTTTCAATGCCAGTACTGCACAGTTTTTTGAGGTAGGGCTCGGATGCATGGGTAAAAACATCCCACAATTATGACGTCCCCATTCATCTTCCTTCATTATCTTATTTGCTTCTTCTGGTATTTTATTCAAACGTCCATCATATTGTTTAGAATGTAGATATGGCTTCTTTAAAGGATACCTTACTGTCCAGGTTTTCTTAGGTGTCGGTATATTAACAGGTGCTGTCATCCTGATAGGTACTGGGCAGAGCCCAAGTGCTGCTCTCTGCTGATTTTCCTGTTCTCCATACGTCACATACTTTGGTGTGAACCCAATAGGCAATGGGAGGGGGGGCAACTGGAGTGGGGACGATACTCAACACTTCCTCCTAACCTTGCTGCCCCAATCACTCTTTTTTCTACAGTATAAAAGGAAACATAAACCTTCTGACTTTGTGGAGACGGGACAGTGGTCCGGAGTGGTGAGATTGTGAGAGGAGGAGAAGCAGTAGAGCAGGATCTGTGGTGGTGAGCACATGAGAGATGGGAGCCAGAAAGTGGCCATATCCAGCAAGTCAAAGTGCTAAAGAGGCCAGGATGAGTCTGCAGGGCTACAGAAGGAGGCCTGATGATAACCTGGGCACAGAGACCTGCGGGGGCCAGTGACAGATTAGTAGAGAGGCAGTGAAGCAAATCACTGAACTACAAGGCCTCATTACAATTTGGCTGGTACACAGCAAAAGTGCCTGTAATAACGATTACCAGCACTTTTAACTGACCGGCCAACAATAACTTTTCCGGTAAGGGTCAAGGATTAACCTTCAGCTAAGAGATGGAGGTAATTCTCACCCCTACCGGCAAAAAACAACCTGTAATACTGGCACAGTAATGGCATTGCTTGTAATAACGTGAAAATCCCCCCATGAAATGGGGATATACCGCCCTTACCAGCACTTGTGATCTGCCCGTAATTCCAACAGACCAAGTGCCATTAACGGCAATTTCGTATTACCACCAGAATAAAATCCAGGCTGCTCCTCTATTGGTAAAAATCGGTACTCATACCGCTGTTTACTCCTTACGTTTAAGAGCCAACAGAAGACTGATAATTCCAGGTTATAAGATAGAAAGAACTGGTGGACGCGCCTCCCTGGTTCAGACAATCCGATTCTGGATCTTTCTCTCCTCCAGAGAATCCAGTTTATTACCGTTTCAGAAGAAACTGACAACTTTTCTGTTTAATCAATTATCAGATAATCTATCGTTAGGGGACAGTGTTCAGTCTTTGCATTAGTTTATAGCCAATAGTGCCAAGATACACTCGGGTGATTGCTGTACTATATTAACAACCACATAACATCTATCCCCCTCACCTACAGCACAACACCTGCTCCACGTTCCCACCTCCTACCACTCTTTCACTTGGCCTCTGGAATGAACAATTCCTCTGCAGCATGTTATCCTACATTATGGATCAATTTGACTCTTATCACTCCAAACGTTCATGTACTACTTTCAAAGAAACCTGGATCTCTCTTCTTAACTCTGCTACACCAGCAGCTCCCCCGACTAACTCTGCTACCTTCTACCATTCTCTGCAACCTGTTGGGAAAGGGTTCTGGTGTAGGGTTCCTTATCTAGAAGGCCCTCAACACTGCCACACTTCCCCCTATAACTTCACCTCTTCCTCTGTTGAATATGACATTACTCAACCCGTCATCCTTCTCTTCTCACTGTTCTGACTGTTCGTTGACCACCCCACCCCATTCCTCTGAACTAATTATTTCTCCTTGTGTTACTTCCCATTGACATCACCATTGTCATGATGGGGGACTTTAATCTTCCTAAAACCTCTACAGCCAACTGCCTTGCTCCTCTGCTCTCTGCATTCCTGTGGCGTGGAGCACAGAACCAGAAGCCCGTTTGCACAGGCGTTCCTCAGAGCTACAGATCTGAAAAATATAAGAACCATTTATTTTTCACAACTGTCTGTGCATGCATGCAAAGGTGTGTGTATTGGAATATGATATAGCATTTATAACGTGCCTATACACAAGTGTTTCAATGCGCAATGAGGCAAGGGAGGGGGAACAGAGGGAAGACAGAGACAACGATCTTACTAGGCCAGTGACATTGAGATTGCACAAGTGCAGGCGAGGGGGGAAGCGGAAACGTGCGGGGGAAAGGGTAGGGGGCAGTGCAGTGCATAGGATAACAGTAAATAAAAAAAGACAATTAATAAAAGTGCGGCCAGATGGTGGCAAGTGCAAGGTTAAATGCAGACATCAGGTGTCAAGTGCAGGTAGGGGGCTCTAGAGATACAGAAACAGTCCCCTAGTGCAAGGGTTGCCAGGGGGCAGTGCAGGAGTGCAGCTGGTGGGCAGGGGACCTGGACCTGAGATCGCAGGGTAGCCAGGTAACCAGTGAAGTTTCATTTTCAGCCAGAAGATCAGCAGGGGAGAGGAGGAGAGAAAGCAGAAGCAAAGAGGAAGGTCTTGAGGTGCTTCCGGAACCGGAGATGGTGCTCCTCGAGTTTCAGAGAGGCAGGGAGGCTGTTCCAGAGGAAGGCTCCAGCCACAAAAAGAGATCTACCACCAACTTGTTGCTTGGAGAAGCGACTGACCCTGAGGGAGTTGGGGGCAGATGAGCGAAGAGCTCGAGACGGAAGTATTTAGGAAGAGAGCATTGATGGTATTGAGGCCACATGCCCCAGAGGCCTTGAGGACAATGCAGAGGGTTTTGAACTGAATCCTTGCCACCAATGGGAGCCAGTGCAGATATTTCAGTCCTGGAGCGATACAATCCCTGGCCTTGAGGCCAAGGACAAGTCTTGCAGTCCTGTTTTGGATGAGTTGCAAATGGCAGAGAGTAGATGCAGGTGGATTTAGAAAGAGGCTGTTGTAGTAGTCCAGCCTAGGGAGAACCAGAGCTCTGGAGAGAGTGAGCTTCTGGGGGAAGGAGAGGAAAGGAAGAATACCTCTGAAGGTGCAGCTGGTAGTGTGAATTCTTAGAGACATCAGAGATTTGAGGAGAGGAGAGTGTGGAGTCGAAGGTGACCCTGAGGTTTATAGCTTCACAGGTGGGAGCAGGAAGAGGGCCAAGAGAGGACGGCCAGAGAGTGACAGGAAAGGAGGGAGCAGGTGTGCCGATGAGGAGAAGCTCGGTCTTACTGGAATTAAGGCAGAGATCATTGGCTGCACACCACTCCTGGATAGCAGACAGACAGTCGGGATGAGAGAAGGAGAAGAGATGGTGGAATGGAGCCTGAAAATTAGTTGAGTGTCATCCGCATAGCACTGAAAGTTGGTGCAGAGACCGGCAATGCGGTGGGCAAGAAGTGCCAGGTATTGGTTGAACAACCAGGGAGAGAGGTTAGACCCCTAGGGAACACCACAGGTAGAGTATAGATAGAGGAGAGGAAGGATCTAAGTTGGACCTGGGAGGGTTGATCGAAGAGAAAAGAAGTTATCACAGAGACAGTTGAGCAGGATTGCTTGGTTGACTGTGTCAAAGGCAGAAGAGAGATCGAGTAAGATGAGGACACAGGGGATGTTGGAATCAAGGTTGGAGAGCAGGTCTTCACAGATGTTCAGGAGAGCGGGTTCCATGGGTCTGGAAGCTCTGAAGCCAGACTAATGGTCATGGAGACAACCAACAGATTTGATGTGAAGATTAAGCTGGGAGATGGCCAGCTTTTCCAAGTGTTTTCCCAGGAAAGGAGTGATGGAGTTTGGGCGATAGTTAGTTGGGCCAGAATGGTCGGCAGAGGGTTTCTTAAGAGGGTGCACAAGGGAGTGCTTCAGGGGTGAAGGGAAGACTCCAGTTGTGAGGGAGTGGTTGCAGAAGTAAGCCCGAGCAGGAGCCAGGGTGCCAATGTGGTCCTTGATAGGTGTGAACCTGTTTTGACGAGACTTTCATAAATCGGACTTGTCTAGAAACCTCGTCTGGGGAGAACAGGGGAGAGGCAGAGAAGGAGGGAGGAGAAGTGGTCGCAGAAGGGCCAGAAGAAGGGCAGGGAGTAGAGGGAGGAGGGGGAGAGGAAAAGATAGAGGACAGGATGTCCTGATTCTTTAGATGAAATGAGAAGCAAGGGCCATTCAGAGGGCCTGGGAGGGGACAGGAGAGGTAGAGACTGCAGCAGGATTGGCCAGCTCCTTGCAGATTTTAAAGAGTTCAGCTGAGTTGTTAAATGCCGCAGAGATGCAGGCTTGGAATGTGGGCTCTCTTCTTGGTGCTGACAGAGAGTCGGTATTGCCTTTGGAGCAGGCGCAGGCCAGTTTGTCAGAGGGTGAACCGGAAACACGCCATTTTCTCTCAGCCACCCTGCACTTGCGTTTAAGAGTGACGAAGTCTGAGTCATAACAAGAGATGCACTTGGCTTTGGACTTGAAACAGATCTTCATGACAGGAGCAAGAACATCGAGGGTATCAGATTTAGCAGAGTCGAGCATGGAAAGGGCTGTGTCAGAGTGTGAGTCAGCCGAAGGGGTTGGGACGGTGAGAAAGTGGCAGTGAAAGCCTCAACTGACACACGGTTCATGGGTCGGATAAGCAAGAAGGTAGTTGGCAGTGCTGGGGTTGGCTTGGCCTGAGGGGTAGAGAGGGTCTGCTGGGAGGAAAGGTGAAAGTGGTCACTCCAGGAGAGAGGAGTGGTGAGAGGGATCGAAAGAAAGGGGAAGGTCTGAAGAGATCAGAACATCCAGAGTGTGACCTGCAGAGTGAGTTGGGCCAGAGGGGAGAATGGAAAGTGAGAGAGAGTCACAAAGGTCGCAGAAAAAGTCCAGAGGAAGAACAGGAATCATCCAGATATTATGCAATGTTTGCAAATGAGCATGTGCATAAATTATGGGTAGCTGGGTGTGCATATGCGTGACTTTATGGTGAATGGGTGCATGTGTAAATGAGTGTGTGAATGGTTGTCAACGTGTGCGCTTATGTTTAATGCTGGACTGAGGAGATGCTTTTTGGGTTTGGGGAGGAAGGAGGAAGAGAGGGCACATGGGGGACATATGTATATTATGTAATGTGTGCGAATGAGTGAGCCTATGATGTATGGGTGGCTGGGTGTGCATATGTGTGAATGTATGCAAGCAAGTGAATTATGTGTGAATGTGTGTGCTAATGTTTAGTGCTATGCTAAGGAGTTGTTTTTTGGTGGTTGGCGTAGGGTATGGAGGTGGAGGGGATGTGTCGTAGGGGCATATTTATATTATGTAATGTGTGTGAATGAGTGAATGTATGATGTATGGTATGGCTGGGTGTGCGTGTGATTGGGTGCCGGGCTGAGAAGCTGATGTTTTGGTTGGGGGAAAGGGGTGAAAGGAAAAGGGGATGTGTGGGGGACCTGATGATGCACTAAAATGTAATTTTAATGGGCGTCCATGATCAAGCAGGCATGATCTATGGCATTAGGGTTATATTTTTATTTTTGTGCAGCCACTCTAGTAATTTCTTACTGTGGCATGACATTTTTTGCTGGCCATCTATGATAAAACATGCATGGCATATGTCATTATGTCTAGACTGGCATGAGATATTTAATGTTTGATTACTACACATACTTCCATATTTCACCAAGTGTGCTATGCAGCGTGTCCCTGCAGCAGTATGTCCTTGCACATGCATGGTGGCTTAAGCATGACCGGAGTGTGACATGAGCAGTTCTTTGTTGCAGAGCTTGAGGGGAGCCCTCAGCGTGGCTCACAGGGTGACCCCGCCATTTTGAGTTACGCCACCGGTATGTTGTTGTTTTACATAGTCATGTTGTGTTATCTCATTGCACATGTTAAACTTCTCTGCAGATGTATTGTTTGACTCTGTGGTTCACCCTTGATACAGGTTATTTTTCTTCTGAGCCAGATTGCTTTCTTGTAGTCTTTTATTTAAATCAATTAGGCCATCCTATCGTTTTATGCCTGTTGCAGATTAAACTATTGATTGGTTGCTTTTAAATCAGATTTGCATCTTTTTTATAGCTATCGTAGCAAGAATGTCAAGAGTCGCAGTGAATTTCTCATGGAAATTAAGCAGTATTGTTTCAGGTTTGTCAAATTAAGCTCGCCCTACCACAGGGAGTGGTTGCGTTTCAGTTTTACACTTTTTATAATGTAAAAAGTTACTTTGTACCCTAATGTCACCTGCGCCCAGATAACCAAGGGTTTTGTGCGCTGTAATAAATGCAAAAATAAAATAAATAAAAAACTCCTGTGAAATCTTCCTGACTGTCCATCTTGCTTTCTTAATATTTTTGGTTTGTTGTGTTGAGCTTTTTTGTTTTGCGTGTTTATGTTCTTTCAGGGTGTATGGTTTAGCTCAATTACACTGTGATATTTGGATTTCTCATAAATATAAAGGTCCTCAACACGATTTGGGTGGAAATATGGTGGTAATTCTACCCTGGCCGAATTTCTGTTACCGCTGCGGTGTCTGGCAGAATTAGCTCTTATAACAAGTTGTTGGGAGCGTGCACACACAGTTGGCAGTAACAGTAATTCCATCTGGCAGAACTAGAGCAGTAAATGAGTTGTGCACAGTAATTCTGCCCAGCATCAGTGTAATTACTGTTAACACTGCCACATTCAGCACTAATTCCACTGGCGGAATTACCGCCGGTAGAAATAGCGTCATCGCCAGAATGGGAACTCTGCCAACAGCAATCTTGAAAATCCCATCTACTCATAATCACCATTAAAGTATTGCCTTCAAAGCCCAAGAGACACTTTAAACATGGCTGCAGGCAAAGGGAAGGTGCCAGAAATGCACCAGAGAAAAGCCATATTCTGTGATCGGGGGGGGGGGGTCTCACTGTGTCAGCAGAGGAGGTGGTGACCCATGCAGAGGATCTATGCGGGCCACACAACTAAAAGACGCCCTCCCAGTGCAAACACGCCATTTGGAAGGAAATAAGGGACAAGGTTGCAGCCTTGGGTAATGCCGCAAGGGACTGTGAGGACATATGAAAGTGCTGGAATGACCTTAAAGCCAGGGTGCGGATGCTTGTCTCAAAGCACGGTAGGGACACAGCGGCCACAGGTAGAGAAACTATGGCCTTGCTACAGCTCACATGGCGTGCCTGGAGGGTGTGGCTATGACAGAGGCAGGAGCCAGCAGCAAGGAGGACTCTGGTCAGTACATAAGTGAATCATGGGCACTATTCAAACACCGCATAATGGCATGTCAACAGTCACACTTGCACTCACCAGGCAGCAATGTACCCAGCCAAAGCAAAAGCAACAAATGAAACACCTCGGGACAGAACATCAGTGCATGGTAGCCCCTATTCCATTGTATAGTGTCAAACACATTAAACCACAGTCCAGGCAAGGCACGCATTCCGACCAGCTGAGATTTACCTCCAATCATGAAGCCTCTAATCCATCATACTGCCTGTCACATGAAAAAGGCCACGACGGGGCGCCCTTTCACTGTGACCCTTTTGTACATTGCATAAACTGCATGAGAGCACACCCTAAAACATTCCAACAAGGGTTGTATGCATGTTTGATGCATGTTTCCTGTTTCCCAGATCCCCAGATCCCCATAGAGGGCACCAGTGGGTCCGGCACACCCGGATCTCCAAGTGCAATGCAGGGATCAGGCCATGCCACACCCAGAAAGGATATTCCCCAGAACGAGAGCTCCAGGACCCACTCAGTCCAAGGCCCCTGCAGCTGGCACCACAAGGGGCACAGGCAAACATGCCACAGTCGTCACTAAAACAGCACCCATGACAGACCTGCAGGACCTCCCACCACTGTGCCATCTCCCACCACTGTTGGCTAGTCTATTGTGCAAACCACCCGCTTAAGTACAGATGAAATACAGGCAGTGGGACAGGACACGACACTGGACAGAAGCACTATACCCACCGTTGCAGCAGCATCTGACTCTGTTGCCACTGGCTTCACCTCTCCAACTGCCCCTGTGAGGGATATGTCCCAGGGATTATCCTCCCTGCACAGCCACTTGCCCATGCGGTCTTCCCTCTTCCCCTTGTCATCTCACTGTGCTCCCCAGGTGGTACTGTACGCAGGACATGAATCACCACTTGAAGATTGATGAGGTGCAAGGTGAGTAGGCATCTGGCAGCTGGGGAAGGCAACTCTATCACTCTCTCAGGCCAGTGTCACAACACATTGTGATTGACATCTGGGAGGGGCTCACACAGGTGAAGCAGCAGCAGGACAGTGCAGAGCTCAAATCTCAGGAGCAACTGTCTCACTCACAGACAATGTGTGAGGTGGTGCTTGGTGCCTCCAGGCGGGTGTCTACTGCCACTGTTTCTGAGGGAACTGCTAGCAACACCCTCATGATCCAAATGGTACTGGAGATGCGTGAGCAACAGGCGGCCACAAATGATATTGTCTCCAAGGCCATAACCCTTGCCCTTCAGCATGTGGCAAACACAGCACCAAGGCACTCCCAACCGCACCAGTCGTGCTGCTACTCTGACAACCAATGGTGCCAAGAGGACGTAATGGACACATTTATCACACGGCCTGCAAACCTGTGGGGAGGGTATTGTGTTGGGGATGAGTGTGCGTTGAGGGTATTGGGTTGGCGGTGAGTGTGTGTTGAGGGCATTGTGTGTGTGGAGGGTACTGACTTGGGAAAGAGGGCAGGGACAGGGTATTGTGTTGGGGATGAGGGGGTGGCTATTGTGCTGGCAGTGAGTGTCTGTTGATGGTATTGTGTTGGGGATGAGGGTATTGTGTTGGGGATGAGGTTGTAGGGAAGGTATTGTGTTGGGCTGTGGGGAGGGTATTTTGCTGGGAAGGAGGGTATTGTGTTGGGGGTGAGGGTATTGTGTTGGGAATGATGGTGTGGAGAGGCTATTGTGTTGGGGAAGAAGGTGTCGGGACGAAACAATAAACCAATAGTTCACCTGCACACATGCTAGTACAATGCTGTCTTTGAGGGGCAGTGTACAATTTAATTGCTGCCTATATGCACACTAGAAATAATTATCTATGGCTTCTTGCCGCACTAGGCGGTCATCCCTAACTTCATGACGCAGACTACGTGGCAGCACTAAGTCATCCATAGTGTGCTGTCCTCTGGAGGAGGCATGTCCACATCTGAGGGCAGGAATACATGTCGCCTGAGGCCCATGGTGTGCAGCATGGCACAGACAAGGATCATTTTCCCTACCTTCTCTGGGTTGTAATTTGGGGACCCTCCTGTCATGTGGAGACAATTGTAAAGGACACACGTGTCAGTAGCAATTGATTGAGTATGTGTTGCACTAGTGCATGGCATGTTCATATACCCTGTGCTTTTGACGTTAGGGTGCATAGTGGAACAATATCGTTATGAATTGCAGCGAGGACTTGACGCTTCATGTTCTATGGGGGTACATGTGCAATTACTATTTGGGAAACTCCTGTCATACATCTCACCTCCACCAGTTGTGTCATTCATACACTGACAGGATTAACAAGGTACATGCCGACTGTGTATGTGTGGTGACCCTATGCATTGTGGTACCTGTAGTGCTGCCTTGGTCACTTGCTATGGCATAGTACTTTACTGTAGTGCTGTGGCATTTTCATGCAGGGCATAGTTGTGTTGGTTTGCGGCTGGTATGTGTGGGCTGTGAGAGCAGGTACTTCATGCACAGGTGTGTGACAGGGTGTGCATTGAGATTACATTGGATTGTGACCCCCTTTGAGGGGCCATTTTCTTTGTCATGCAATTTATGGATGTGTGATGGCCCTTGTACTTACCTAGTAGCCATGTGCATTGCACTCAGTGTCTCTCCATGTACCCAGGCAGAGTACCTACTGTGCGCTGATGGGTGCATGCTGCAGGGAAATGCAACACCGCCACAAGCTTTAGAAGCAGTAATAGGGATGTTCGGATGTGTATCCAGCTCTGGATTTCCTCCTGGATCAGGGATATCAGCTCTGTGATGGTCTCCCTGTTGAGCTGGTAGAGAATGAGGAGCTCTCCTTCTATTAGCGCCTAGGCTGATGGCCGGAACCTGTGCTGAAGTTCCTGCCTTTGCAGCTCAATGAGGAGCAGGGGGTGCTGCACGTCCCAGTTAGCGACTAATAATGACAGCATGGTGTTGGAAAGTGCTTTTGGGTCAGGTGAGGCCTTATGTACAGTTTCTGAGTGGATTGGGTGCATTCTTTTCATCACCTGCAAGCATTTACCTGCACATTTTAGTGCTTTCATTTGTTTTGAGTGGAATTGCCACCCATTTTGGCAGTATTTCGCCATTATTTCAATTTGTGATACAGCAGAAATACTGTTTAGCACCTTCGTGGTAATTCCGCTGGCAGAATTAGCACTGTTGCTAATTCCACCTGATGATGGTGGTAATTCAAAAAGCGGTAATTCTGTTGGGGCTAATGACACCTGCTAAATTAGCGCCAACCCCTAATTTGGTGGTGTGGTAAAAGTGGTAGTAATTACGTTACTACCAATTTGACAACATACCAACTAACTCGTAATGAGCCCGATACGGATTGCATTTTTATTTTCTATAAAATATTTGTATCGGTACATTCGTTAACACTGAACACATTTCCGATTCAAGTGTATTATTGATTGATTACTGAGCAATGTCTTCAGGAACTTCACTTGATGTGATGTTGGTGCAGTGGTTAAGACCACAAAACCAACAGTCGGGCTTTGTTGCTGCCGACAATGAGTTACATTTCCGTGCTGCTTTATGAATTGGCAAGAACATGCATGTTCTGTGCTTTGTGCAGGTCCTTCACCTTGTGGTGACATGTTTCATCTACATTTTCCAGCCCATGAAATACATGATTGCTATGGCCCAGGCGATCAGCTCATACTTCAGCTGGACCTACAGTCAAAAGAATGTGCTGCCCAATTCCAGGTGTTCCACAAGTTAACACAGCACCACTTGAAGATAACAATTACCACCTGCTGGAATTCACCTGTGTACAATGCACTGCCACTACTGATTAATGAACTAATCATAGCCAATATTTACTTTAAGTATTCTTTATACAAAGACAGTAGCAGCTGCCCCCTGATGTCTGTTGTTAGCTTTGGCCTTTTGAGGAGAGCCTCGAGCCTGTTTGTGAGTACCTTGCATTACTCAGTGAAGTGCAGCCACTGGTGTGCCTGTTAGAATTCACCCTATCCAACATAATAAGGGCCCATGATTTGCATGGCGGGGGGATACAGAACAGCTGGAGAGGGATGGCTCTTGATCATATGTGTGGCTCCACTCACAGACCTAATGACAGACACTGAATATCTCCTGGCTTTCACTATTGACCCACATTTCAAGATCAAAGTGGCTGCATTTTAGACAGAAGAGACCTCTGAAAATCCAGCAGAACAAGACACAGCAAAGCTGTGCAAAGATGCTGTGAGGGGTTGTTCACCACAAATAACCACTCTGTCTCCGGTTAGAAGTTCGAAGGTGTTTATTCCAAAATTACAAACAGATTGGTGGTGGGTCTAATAGGAGATCTTTAAGGCTACCGGGTTTTTAAGGATCATGGCACTAGGGCTGTTCCTCTCTTACTCACCTACCCCGGCCTTTCACTCCTCCCTAGCCCAGGCGTCCATAATGGGGTGTTAGTTGCTACTGATAGGTGACAAGTGAGAAGACATTTGTGCAACAACTCACCTTACGATCTGCAAAGACCAGCTTCTTCAGTTGAAACGCTGCGTCTCTACACGTGCAGTCCTCGGAAAATGGGCGGAGCTTGTTTGTTTACCAGTCGCTAAGCAACCGCCCTTGTCGAGCCGCGTGCCCTGATTGGTTGTCGCACCATATTTGTTTTCACAGGCACCACCGGAAGGCATGAGCTGGCCCCTTTACCAAAGGCCCACTACAAAAGGCCCAAGCCTGTCTGTGCCTGTCCGGGCCTTAATGGAGCTGTGGGACACGTCACTCTGCTCGTTTCTCTCATGGCGCGATCACCATGCCACTTGGTAAGCAAATACTGTATGCCTGCCTCGCAGCAGCCAATTCCTAACTCTTATACAACTCGTTATTGGGTCCAGTTTACAGCTCGTCCGCCAGTCCATTCGCCTCTCTCTGAGATCAATTGACTAAGTTCAGCATTATTCCCACTCTGCATGCATATGTATTTTCGAACACCGGTGTCTATGCCTCATAGGAACAGCAACAACTTGTGCTGCTACCCCTTCCTCAAGTCATAGAGAGCTATTTTCACATACCACATCCCATGCTCTCACTAGCGATGTGACTGTCTGTACTTTGCGATCACACCGCCTTCTCGCTGAGAGCGTATTGTGCATAGCTCCCAACACACTTCTCGCTATTTGACTTACCTGGTATATATCACAACCCACTGCAAGTATACACCTGATACACCTACCTCAATCCAGGCACTGCTCTCTTTCACAAGCACACTGGTTACTCGCATGCTTAGCTTGATTGTCATAGTACCTAGAGTTCAAACTGTAGCAGCCCTCTGAAATGCAAAACATGTGCAAAACTGTATTATAACTCAGGCATAGCACTCTTGTACGAATATGTCAGATATTTGCATGTTTAGCTAGAATGCAATACTGCTTCCTTCTTTTAAATACAAACAGGTACAAAACTGTATTATAACTCAGCCATAGTATAAATGCATGAGTACGCTTAATACCTATATGCTTAGCTAGATTGCAACTCTACCCCCATTTCAAAAACAATAGTAGCCTTCTTGAAATGCCAATATGTGTAATGTCACCCTAGCTACGGAGCTCCACTACTGACCCTAGCCTATAATCATAAGTATCAAACCATGCACTGGTATAACCTACTTTCTTGCTGCCTACAAATACTGAGTAAGCATTTGCTACAGCCTACCATGGACACCGTTGAGACCAGTACTCACCCTCCATTGCCCATCAGCATTTCTCTCTCCATGACCCCGAAGCTCCCCGCCTCAGAAAGCAGAAAGTGTGCCCCACTCAGCACTCCTATCTCCATGCCTTCACCCAGCCTCCAAACTCACACCTACCACACCAACTTTATTAAACAACCCTTACCTTAACACACCAGCCCTTTGGATCAAACAATGTGCCACAAGACATACACCGAATGAACCTTGCTCACTCAAAGTCAGAAATGATAGACTAGGCTCCAGGCTCCAACTTGTCCACTCATCTCCTAATCTTAAAACCACCACTACTTCTAAACACCACACTTCTTTAACAAATGCCACTGATCTCCCTAAGAACATAGTGAACAAGATCACTGCACCAAGAGTAAATATCACTTCCACTAACTCAAAATATATTAGCAACAAAACCACCACACCCATCAAGGGTGCACTTATCCACACCAGATCCCTACCAGCCCATGCCTTAAATGTCACCAACGTCACCTTGACGTCCTACCTATCACAGAGACCTGGCTCCATGCTGCATGAGGGCCTCCATCATCAGACATGATAGAGACTAAAATCAAACCAAAGGCAGGGGTGTTGCATTTATCTCAAAAATGTCCCTAGGCCTCAGACACATATCTAATCATTCTCTTCCCTCAGCAGAACTACTGTCATTCAAGTTAGCCATATCTGCTTCCCGAACAATCACAATGCGCCTACTATACCGGCCACCTGGACTCATATCTACCTTTGAAGAAGATATCACTCTCCTCCTCACCGCTAACACAAAGCAGGGAGCACAAATCTTCCTACTGGTTGACCTGAATCTTGGTTATCAAGACACTAAGGACGTAAAGGCACTGGCCATTACCAATACTATTACAGAACTTGGCTTTCTTCTTTGCATTTCTGAACCTACCCACAACAAAGGTAGGACTCTAGATTGGCTCAATTGTGAGATCAACATCACCTCCAACATGCCTAGCGCCTGGTCAGATCATCACCTGATATCATTCACTATAAAGAATGACGACCAACGTTCTGATCAAAGCCTCTCCCCACCTCTATGCACGAGGAACAATCGTGACATAATAATAGAGAAACTGCTTCCATTGATACTACTCATTATTAACGCTACCACAATCACTCACACAGACAACCTTCTGTTAGTAGACCTATACAATCAGACCCTACTCGAGGCCATCAATACTATCACTCCACTAAAATTGCGTAAATCCAAACCCTGTGCACACCTACACTCATGGTTCACGCCACAACTTAGATCCCTACGCAAAATTAAAAGAAATGCAAAAGCCCTTTGGAAGAGCCTCCCAATAGCAACTAACAAGGACAAATTCCTAAAGAGGCCATCCTCCAGAAAAAAAGACACCTATAATAACCATATAATTCAAGCCAAATCGAGTACTAAAGGACTCTTCAATATACTCAGAGAGCTAGAATCTCCAACTACACCACCTGACACTTGTACTATAGACATCACCTGGTGCACCAACTTTCAGAAAGCACTTCTGGATAGAATAACTATGCTACAAGACAAAATAGAAACCAAAAAACTAGTCTCTCCTGTGCCACATCTCAACCTTCCCCGCCAGCTCCACAACTGAACACCCGCAAGTTATTCAATTTTTCTCCACTTTCTACCAAAGATGTAGAGGACATAAACTCTAAATTAAAACCCTCAAAATGCCAGGGAGACATCTGCCCAGCCCCCATCATTAAAGAGGCAGCTAAGGAATTGGCTCCTTTTATTACTTCTATAGCCTCATGTAATACAAGCATAGTCCCTAACAGCTTAAAAGACGCCTGGGTCCTCCCATTACTTAAGAAACTGTCACTTGACCCTAATATCCCTACCAATTATAGACCCATCACCACAGTCCTGTTCCTACTGATAATCTTGGACGGAGCAGCCTACCTGCAGATTCAGGAGCACTTAGAAAGAAACAACCTCCTCTGCTTTAGGCAATCAGGTTTTAGACTGAGACACGGTATGGAAACAGCTCTGATTGACCTTAAAACACAAATAGAAGAATTACAAGACAATGGCAAACTTGCTTTCCTTCTTCTGTCTGCGGCATTCGACTTAGTTAACCACAACATCCTATGCAACCACTTAACCTCTGCAGCTCACTTCTCCGATAAAGCTACCACGTGGATCCAGTCATTCCTTGACAATAGATCCATGAGAGTCTTCTCTCCTTCAGCCTCGGCCAAAACCTGCACCAGTCACTTGCAGTGTCCCACAAGGCTTATGTGTGTCACCAACCTTATACAATGTGTTCACAAAGCCTCTCTTCGATGATCTTGACTATCTGGGTGTCACCTACATGAACTACGTGGATGACACCCAGAAACTCATCCCCATCACCGGACACCATAAAGTAGATTCCAAAGCACTCAATGACATCTACCTCGCCATACAGGCCTGGATGGCTAAGCACAGATTCTGTCTTAACAACGATAAGACAGAGCTCTTCCTTCAAGGCTCCCAACCTAAACTGAACAAGTTAGATGCAAAGTTTGACTCCTTCAATATAGATGGAAACTCAGTTTTGTTCTCTAAGGATGTGAAAGCCATTGGCATCTATAATGATGCCTCCCTTACCCTATCTAAACAAATCAATGCAATAACCTCCTAGACGGCCTACACATGCAAACAAATCATTGCATGCAAACCGTTCTTAACCACAAATAATTCCACCTCTATAGCCAGAGCCCTAGTTTTATCAAAACTAGACTACTGTAATGTGCTATACCTAGGAACTAGGCAAAAGAACTTAAAAAAGGTGCAAGTTCTACAAAATAATGCCATCAGGACAGCGCTAAATAACCCGAGAGCCCAACACTTCTCGGAATTCAGACGGAATCTGAACTGGCTCTCTGTCAATCAGAGAATCGCCTTTAAATCCTTGTCACTCACACATAAGTGCCTTGCGAACCTTGCACCGAGATATCTCACCAACAAAATATCACGCAGCACCCCTAATTGCCATTCCAGATCTGCCCGAGCACACTGCCGCAAAATTCCCAGGTTCAAGCTACAGAAGGCAGGAGGTAGTAGCTTTCCTGTGCTTGCTTCCAAATTGTGGAACACCCTACATACATCGCTAAGAATAGAACTTTCCTACCACTCATTGAGGAGTAATGTAAAAAACTGTCTCTTAGCCCGAAAGCTCTAGATTTTCACTCCCTGCCAGCACCAGTTCACTTTGTGCAGTCACCTGTACCATTCTTAAATGTAACTGTGTAACCTGATTATGAATAAGTAAATGATGCAATTTTGTAAGATATATATGTAAATGAGTAACCTATGTAACCTGTAATATATGTATGTAACTTAAATGTGTAACCTTGTCTCAATGTATGAAATGTGCCCAGATGCCTCAGGGCTTGGTGCGCTTTACAAATAAACAAAATACAAATACAAATACCTGTCTGTCTTTTCCTTTTTTACACTGTTGGTGGTTTCCCTAAGGAGTTGGTTGACTGTCTCCCTAACTAATGAACTTACTTTGCCTAACATTGCCCAGTTTAGTGTTTTAGGGATGTTAGGAATGGTGCCTTCTTCCATGCCGCTCTATCGACTCGTCGTTCGCACATTTTGTTGCATGACACTTCTGTATCCTGGGTCCCAAGGTGTTTTCTGCCCACCCCTCTATTGTCCCTTGAATCTAACTCAGCCTTCTTACTGCCACCCTTTGATCTTACAACTCTAGCTACTTCTGAGTTCTGCCGCTCGCTACTGTCACTCCCACCTACTATCTCAGATGGTACCTACTGCTCCCTCCTCCCTCCTATGTTCCCTCCCTGCCTCTACTACTCCTCTGCTTCTACTATTACTTCTCCTTTCTTAATACCACTCCTTATTTGACTACTCCATCTCAATGGTCACACCTTTATACTATTCCTACTTCCACTCACTTCTACTGCTACCACTCTCTTGCTACTACCACCCTTTTCCCCGCTTGTCAGCACCTTATACAGTTGATGGAAGTTAGACTTGCTCCCCCCTTGACAGGACCATGAAGGCAGCCCTGTCACAGTGCATTGATGAAGCAGGCAGAAATGAACTTGTGTGAAGCACAGTCAGGAAGACACGGTGACACCACACTACCAGAGATGTCAAGAACATTATAATCCTCATCATCAGGGAGTGCATTACTCTTGTTGTCTACAGCACCTGACTCACCTTCTGTGTGGACGGAGAGCTGTATGATACATACCTCACTCCATTGTGGGTCCTCAATGCTGACAAGTCTAAAAGATCATAAAGTGGTACTTCAGAGGTTAATTTACTGGATGCATATCTATGCAATGAATCTCACATATGTCAGGGTGATACTACACAATAGCACATGCTCAGTAAGAGGTATGTCTTTCCACCACCACTTAAAAGAGTTGCCATTGAATTACTAAGCTGCCCCCTGTGTTATGCCACTTGGCAGTGCCCCCATTTTGAATAAATAGCATCTGTTAAAATGAACCCGCACTACAGTTAGCAAGACTATGGAAAGACACCTAGCCATAGTCAATAAAGCCAATATATGCACTCCAATGATTAAGACTTATCCGCTTCAGGTTACACATGGTAAAATGGAGCATGATTGAATAGTGGGACTATGTGTTTGTGAAATGGATACCATTAGTGATTGATTACTGGTGTCAGTGACATGTTGACAGGAATAGCTCCCATTAGCATATGTGTTTCTACTCTTCTGGCCCTAAGCCCTACTCTCGAGTAATGTTCCTATTGTTACACCGCAGTCCTTTTGAGCAGAGATACATTTTACCGGGGTAGAGAGTAACAAACATGAGATCTACTTGGGCTTTCCCTACTATCTCAGAGCTGCCTGCATGAAGCGATAAAAAGCACCACAATGAGAATGTATTGGGTTTTCCACAGTGCCCTTAGAGTTCCCAACATGAGAGAGGTTTTTGAGTGCTCCCCGTGCTACATGATAGAGACCCAGAAATACCATTTCTCGCCATCTACCTGGTGATGGTGAGCGGAGGGTAGGACATGAACTAGGGACAGATAACAGAAAAACAAGGGAACAAAGAGGAGTATTTACAGGCAGTTGTCAGCAAGCATATAGACAGATGGTGTTAAGGGGGACAACAATGTGCTGGGAATGTCTGGAAGTCCATTGCAACTATAGCGATGGAGTTGGTGAGCCAACTTGAAAACAACTTTGTTGGTTGTGTTTTTGATGGATGTTTTGGGAGAGTTTCAATGATGGTGTGACTGAAAGGAAGTGAAAACTTTGAAAGTGGGTTGGCACAGGAGGTGGTTGAGAGCCAGGGAGATTGAGGAGGGTGCTAGATAATGGGGTGGGTGTCAGGAGGAGAGTGGAGAGAGCTAAGGGTAGCCAGGTAGTGGGGCATGCAAGTGCACGTACATTTCCACCCTTGCTCAATGTATTGTGGATGTTGTGGGAATGGGAATTTAGGCAAGTTTCCATGTCCCCTATCTCACTACTGTACTGCAATGCAGGCAATATGTGCTTGCTCTTTGGAAAAGGCGATCGCACTGGCTGCTCCTGTGGGATGTATTTACCCATGCATTCGAGCCCTACCTCAAAACTGTGCAGTACTGACATGGAAAACATCATGATGGCCAGAGCTTCCCAGAAAATGCCTAGGGAAGTGCATGAAGAATAGGCTGCCACCCATTTTTGCCGATGTTATGGGCATAGAAGGGCACTGCCTAAAACCACCATTGGACTACCCGCACAGTAGTCTGAAACCATTGGGAATGGCAATGCTGATTGCCAAATGCAACCTAGAATTGTGGGGAATTCATTTCTTAAATCCCAAAAATGGGTGCAGTACCAGTACTCACCACTATCCAAAAGCCGGCGTTTTAAAACCACCCTGTGTTTCTCTGAAGGCAGGCTCAAAATGCCTATTTTCCAACATTGCAATATGTGCAAAATATTCACTGAACACCAGCAGACATTTGGCAGAATGGAGTTTTGTGTGCCTACAAAATCTGGGAAATGAAGAGCCCAAAACAATGCTTATAACAAAACTGCTATGGAGTCAGCAGTTTAAGTTGCACTGGATTTAAAGACACTAAAATCGAAAATGTTTAGATTAAATGAGTGACCTATGTTTGGTGTCACATGCCTTTGTAACTGTTGAAATGTCATAGTTTTGCACTTAGAATCAGCATTCTAGCTGCATGTGTAAAATTACAAGTTAATTTAAAAAGCAACAAAAAAACATGACAGTTAGCTGAAAGTCTGGCTTAAGGAACTTGATTTTGCTTGACAGCTACCCCCATCAGGAGTGAAACTTGAGTCACAGCTGTGTTCCCAGGCCTATCTGCCTTTTGCTGGCCACACTAAGGATATGCCATCTCTCTGATAATTGAATTAAGGGGAGCCCCACAGAATACAGGAGCTCTGAACAAAGCCTGTCTTGACTCAGGCAAAGGTTTTATTACAGCGGTCGTAAAATGTAGCTTCCTCCTGGAAGAAGCTGGGAGGGGCACTGCCTGTGAGAGCAAGCTGGCTTGGCAGAACTGGAAAAACCAGAAATTCAACCTTGTGCTGAGAGGAAACCACACCCCTTTGTAGCCAGAATATTGTTTAGAAAAAGATGAATAACTCATGGTGCGGACATGTGAAAATGTTATAATTGATACCATAATTCTTGTGATTTTTCTGCCCACAGTTTAAGAGGTTTTTAGAACCGGTGGTATGTTCAGGGGGGTTTTAGCGGAAAAGAGGATATTACTCTAAATGTGTGCATGTTAAAAATCTGAAACTTCATCAGTTAATGTCCATACTCCCTGCGCACATGTATGTAAAGTTGGGTCAATGTCAGAAATTGAAAAATCAGTTAAAAAGTCAATTATGTGCCATTTCTGAATGCAAGCTCTTAGAAACAACAGATTTGGACAGAGACATGGCTAAATTCAGCCACACCATGTATATGTAATTTCAAGCAACTGTGTAACTGTGAAATATGTCTTTTGTTATCAAATATAGAATGTGTGCAATCTGACAGGGGAGTGTCCTCTCTGCAAGCCATAAAATGACATCACTCTGACTCACAGTTCCTTCCCCAATCAAGTGAGAAATGGAAATTTGACCAATGACAAGTGAGAGGGGTAAAGTCTAGTGATGCTGCATACACACCCACTTTCAAAAACACATAAAAGCAGACAGACAGGACAGATAGGGACCTTCAATTCCATTTGCTGCAACGCACTCTGCCGGACCATACAACATCCAGAGATCCAGATTTCAAATCCATCCATCTCCAGAATCCAGAAAGCAGTGCTGTACCCAGAGAGAAAGCAGTGCTGTACCCAGAGAGAAAGCAGCGCTGTGCCCAGAGACCGTCCGTGGCGAGTGCAGAAAACCTGACCAGATCCGTGACGAGGCCCATTTAATTCAAGAATATAGTGTGAGTACATAGTAAAACTGTACCAAACCAAAGCTCTTAGTTTAAATTCATCTAATTCAATCTATTTAACCTAAGTAGAACTGCCTGATAGCTCCAAATCTGTCACCTGTCATTCTAGCTGCAAAATCTGTCACTTGTCATTTTGAGCTTTTAAAATTTCAAATCTGAAAAACGACCTTCACAAAATCGCTCATATCTTCGCGACCGTTTGTCTTAGAGACTTGCAGTAACTTTCATTTGGAAGCTGAGATCCTAGGCTTTCCTAGGACCCCAGAACGATAGTGATAGTCCTTGTAGTTCTCCTGTAATAGGGCCCGGCGCATTCGCGAATTTTACCGCGATTTGCAAATTTCTCAATGTGTAAAAACAGCTGCTGCTTGCCTTCCATTTGCCAGAAATTCGTTTGCCTCATAAAAACTATCCCTGCATCACTGCTAGAGTGAGCCTGAGCTAATATTAACTAGATACCACTCACCCTGAACCTCTACAGGGAATTAAAAGCATTTTAGCATATTTTTCAATTCATTGCCAGCACATCTAAAAGCATTTTGCCTGTGTTTTCAACTTCTGTAGTGTAAGCTTGCTGGGGTGAACTGAATTACAGTTGATTGCATTTCTGAGAACTGTGTGCTTCCTCCCATTTCCTTGCATTGCATAAAGAGGGGGGGAGTGAATAGCCAGAGAAAAGTGATTACATTGTTTGGTTGAAATCATATTGAGTATTTTCTATACTGCATTTCATTCATTCAACCTTGCATTTCCTTGAACCCTATAAAGCATTCTCTACCACATTATACTTCTGTACCTATTTACCAGTGTGCTACCTTATCCATTTCATCTCAACTCCTTAGTGATTATAAAGAAGTGTGCTAGTGCCAGATTCTCCGTTGTTAATATTTATCATATCAGATTAAGTGTGATATTCAATTATTAATTTATTATAAAGTGTGATATATATATCTATTGTTTAAATTATCAAATAAACCTTTTAACTTGCAAAACAGAACTACTTCTTGGCTCAGTGGGGTCAGGGGGATTCCAAGAGAGGGGTGTTATATAGGGGTAGTCATCCAGAACGCATGAACTGGACATAAAGATATATCAATAAGGGTTTTCATCCAGTATTCTAGACTAGGCGTTAACTTAGCTGTAGTGCTGAATTGAATCCTCTTACACTCCCATATATAGACACAGCCAACCTTTCCACCATAGGTAGGCTATACTGGCCTGGCAGCTGTCTGTTTCACACTTGTTCACACTCATGTGCTATATGTGATGATGGGAGTGACCTGCATCTCCCGATGTCCAGGCAGGTTCTTCCTCACCACACTGGAAGGGTTTGCTTAGGCAGATGCTTATGAAACATCAAGAGATGCCACAGTCAAATGGTCTTATCATTGCAGGTGCTCTCCATGTGTAATGTTCATCCTTCTTGCCCTGCTGGACTTCCTCATTATATTACAAGGGAAAGAAAGGTTACCCGCATTACTGAATTGGAAGGCAGCCCCTTTAGAAGTGGGATCAAAACCAGAGACAGAGGAAAAAAATCAAAGGTGGCTGTACATTTGAACGGAATGAATCACTTGATTGCATTTAGAAAAAGATTATTTTGTCAACACGTTTTGGGAAAAAGTGATTGGTGCAAATGAAAAAACACATATGAACTTACACATGGAGATACCAATGTCTTTTACTGAACACTACTTACTCAATAGAGAATATTGGCTTTCATGCTCATATATTGACAACATTCACAAATGGATGTTTGGAAAAAGGTTGAAAAAGACATTCTCGTAGTCAGTTAATACAATATTTCACATATATAACTGGCAAAGGGCAGAATCAATTAAACACTTCCCTGTGCAATCCCAACACAAGTGTACCAACACACATGCACACAATCTGTAGGGTTGGGAGAATAACTAAAAAGACACTGACAAAAACTTGATATCTAAGGGTTTAAACAATGTCAACCTATAACAGTGTAAGAAAAACATCTGTTACTGTATCCAACTCATGGGAACTTGTAGTTCTCCTGTAATAGCGCCCGGCGCATTCGCGAATTTTACCGCGATTTGCAAATTTCTCAATGTGTAAAAACAGCTGCTGCTTGCCTTCCATTTGCCAGAAATTCGTTTGCCTCATAAAAACTATCCCTGCATCACTGCTAGAGTGAGCCTGAGCTAATATTAACTAGATACCACTCACCCTGAACCTCTACAGGGAATTAAAAGCATTTTAGCATATTTTTCAATTCATTGCCAGCACATCTAAAAGCATTTTGCCTGTGTTTTCAACTTCCGTAGTGTAAGCTTGCTGGGGTGAACTGAATTACAGTTGATTGCATTTCTGAGAACTGTGTGCTTCCTCCCATTTCCTTGCATTGCATAAAGAGGGGGGGAGTGAATAGCCAGAGAAAAGTGATTACATTGTTTGGTTGAAATCATATTGAGTATTTTCTATACTGCATTTCATTCATTCAACCTTGCATTTCCTTGAACCCTATAAAGCATTCTCTACCACATTATACTTCTGTACCTATTTACCAGTGTGCTACCTTATCCATTTCATCTCAACTCCTTAGTGATTATAAAGAAGTGTGCTAGTGCCAGATTCTCCGTTGTTAATATTTATCATATCAGATTAAGTGTGATATTCAATTATTAATTTATTATAAAGTGTGATATATATATCTATTGTTTAAATTATCAAATAAACCTTTTAACTTGCAAAACAGAACTACTTCTTGGCTCAGTGGGGTCAGGGGGATTCCAAGAGAGGGGTGTTATATAGGGGTAGTCATCCAGAACGCATGAACTGGACATAAAGATATATCAATAAGGGTTTTCATCCAGTATTCTAGACTAGGCGTTAACTTAGCTGTAGTGCTGAATTGAATCCTCTTACACTCCCATATATAGACACAGCCAACCTTTCCACCATAGGTAGGCTATACTGGCCTGGCAGCTGTCTGTTTCACACTTGTTCACACTCATGTGCTATATGTGATGATGGGAGTGACCTGCATCTCCCGATGTGCAGGCAGGTTCTTCCTCACCACACTGGAAGGGTTTGCTTAGGCAGATGCTTATGAAACATCAAGAGATGCCACAGTCAAATGGTCTTATCATTGCAGGTGCTCTCCATGTGTAATGTTCATCCTTCTTGCCCTGCTGGACTTCCTCATTATATTACAAGGGAAAGAAAGGTTACCCGCATTACTGAATTGGAAGGCAGCCCCTTTAGAAGTGGGATCAAAACCAGAGACAGAGGAAAAAAATCAAAGGTGGCTGTACATTTGAACGGAATGAATCACTTGATTGCATTTAGAAAAAGATTATTTTGTCAACACGTTTTGGGAAAAAGTGATTGGTGCAAATGAAAAAACACATATGAACTTACACATGGAGATACCAATGTCTTTTACTGAACACTACTTACTCAATAGAGAATATTGGCTTTCATGCTCATATATTGACAACATTCACAAATGGATGTTTGGAAAAAGGTTGAAAAAGACATTCTCGTAGTCAGTTAATACAATATTTCACATATATAACTGGCAAAGGGCAGAATCAATTAAACACTTCCCTGTGCAATCCCAACACAAGTGTACCAACACACATGCACACAATCTGTAGGGTTGGGAGAATAACTAAAAAGACACTGACAAAAACTTGATATCTAAGGGTTTAAACAATGTCAACCTATAACAGTGTAAGAAAAACATCTGTTACTGTATCCAACTCATGGGAACTTGTAGTTCTCCTGTAATAGCGCCCGGCGCATTCGCAAATTTTACCGCGATTTGCAAATTTCTCAATGTGTAAAAACAGCTGCTGCTTGCCTTCCATTTGCCAGAAATTCGTTTGCCTCATAAAAACTATCCCTGCATCACTGCTAGAGTGAGCCTGAGCTAATATTAACTAGATACCACTCACCCTGAACCTCTACAGGGAATTAAAAGCAATTTAGCATATTTTTCAATTCATTGCCAGCACATCTAAAAGCATTTTGCCTGTGTTTTCAACTTCTGTAGTGTAAGCTTGCTGGGGTGAACTGAATTACAGTTGATTGCATTTCTGAGAACTGTGTGCTTCCTCCCATTTCCTTGCATTGCATAAAGAGGGGGGGAGTGAATAGCCAGAGAAAAGTGATTACATTGTTTGGTTGAAATCATATTGAGTATTTTCTATACTGCATTTCATTCATTCAACCTTGCATTTCCTTGAACCCTATAAAGCATTCTCTACCACATTATACTTCTGTACCTATTTACCAGTGTGCTACCTTATCCATTTCATCTCAACTCCTTAGTGATTATAAAGAAGTGTGCTAGTGCCAGATTCTCCGTTGTTAATATTTATCATATCAGATTAAGTGTGATATTCAATTATTAATTTATTATAAAGTGTGATATATATATCTATTGTTTAAATTATCAAATAAACCTTTTAACTTGCAAAACAGAACTACTTCTTGGCTCAGTGGGGTCAGGGGGATTCCAAGAGAGGGGTGTTATATAGGGGTAGTCATCCAGAACGCATGAACTGGACATAAAGATATATCAATAAGGGTTTTCATCCAGTATTCTAGACTAGGCGTTAACTTAGCTGTAGTGCTGAATTGAATCCTCTTACACTCCCATATATAGACACAGCCAACCTTTCCACCATAGGTAGGCTATACTGGCCTGGCAGCTGTCTGTTTCACACTTGTTCACACTCATGTGCTATATGTGATGATGGGAGTGACCTGCATCTCCCGATGTCCAGGCAGGTTCTTCCTCACCACACTGGAAGGGTTTGCTTAGGCAGATGCTTATGAAACATCAAGAGATGCCACAGTCAAATGGTCTTATCATTGCAGGTGCTCTCCATGTGTAATGTTCATCCTTCTTGCCCTGCTGGACTTCCTCATTATATTACAAGGGAAAGAAAGGTTACCCGCATTACTGAATTGGAAGGCAGCCCCTTTAGAAGTGGGATCAAAACCAGAGACAGAGGAAAAAAATCAAAGGTGGCTGTACATTTGAACGGAATGAATCACTTGATTGCATTTAGAAAAAGATTATTTTGTCAACACGTTTTGGGAAAAAGTGATTGGTGCAAATGAAAAAACACATATGAACTTACACATGGAGATACCAATGTCTTTTACTGAACACTACTTACTCAATAGAGAATATTGGCTTTCATGCTCATATATTGACAACATTCACAAATGGATGTTTGGAAAAAGGTTGAAAAAGACATTCTCGTAGTCAGTTAATACAATATTTCACATATATAACTGGCAAAGGGCAGAATCAATTAAACACTTCCCTGTGCAATCCCAACACAAGTGTACCAACACACATGCACACAATCTGTAGGGTTGGGAGAATAACTAAAAAGACACTGACAAAAACTTGATATCTAAGGGTTTAAACAATGTCAACCTATAACAGTGTAAGAAAAACATCTGTTACTGTATCCAACTCATGGGTATGCAGACCAATTTGAATACATTTATTAAGATACATCATACTATATAATAAAAGGCCTGATGTATTTTTGTCTAAAGCCGTCCTGCCCGCTTTGCCTGTTATCACTGCAAGAGGGAGTTGTTGTTTTAGACATACAGTAATAAGTCTTCAATTTCATTTTCCAGGCAGACAAAATGTGTATTTCAACAATGATAAGATACAATTAGCTGCAGAAAAGTCCCAAGACAGGGATTCCACTTTAACAGCATACTTCAAGTTGCATACACTAAGAAAATATATAAATTAGAAAAACATATAAAAACTATAAATGAAAATTCATGTGATTAAGCATGATTTCTTCTCATCAGTCGGGTGGAAACGCTGCTACGTTTGGATACGCACATGTGTTTATATAGCGGAGCCGCAATTGCAAATTTATTGGATACCTACCTACCATATATAAAGAACTAGTGCCAAGTCTTCTCAGCCTTGGAAGAAGAGCTCTTGCTCGAAACACGTGTCGGCTGTTGTTTGAATTGCATTAAACTACGCCCAACTGAGCACTTTAATTTTTTGGTTGTGTGCGCAATTCTTGGGAGCAAAACAACCCTCATCATATTCTATTTATGTGCACACTGTAGGCAGGGTGTTCACACACTGCTCCTATTTTCTGCCCGGCAACCATCTTACCCTTTGTCAAGTGCGCCAAAACCTCAATTGTCCTTTTCTGCCACAATCTCTTTTTCATGTTTTAATGTACTTATGTATTATGCAACCATTCATTATAATATTTCCTGTATGCATTATCATATCAATTTTTGATTTGCAATTAAAACATTTATATATTACAAAAAACAGAACAGAATACCAAATAAAATGTTTAAAAAATTAGATAAAAAAGAGAGAGAAAATACATATATTTTCCCTTCATGATTAAATATCCAATTCGTCAATGTCATTTCACTAAAACAAGTTCATTCAGCAATCTAAGCAGCTCCAGGGATAAGAAAGTTTCATTCCCCACCGAGAGTCTAAACCAGAAATCTTCTGTGTCCAGCCATTCCTCATGATGTACAAAATGGGCGAATGGTCTACATCTAATATCAACTGAAGCCCTACAATCAATAAGTAGATGTTTAGACGTTGGGTTAGCCCCTCTCCACAGAGATCACAATAACCTTACTGTGGTTCCTTTTTTAACCTAATTCTCTCTTTTTGTTAGGTGGAAATTAAATTCAAACAGAATGTTAGGAGTTCCAATCTGCATCTGGGCTTGGGGAATCTACGTATGTATGGTAACACAGAACCTCTTGGTTTATCGCTAACTAGAAATGCTTTAAAGAATTTCATTTCACTGAAGGCCTCCTTTGTTAATATCCAATCCCATCTCATCAGTGCTTGTTTAACTTTTTCTGGATTCTCAATAAGGATTTCTTCTGTAATTTCAAATGCTTCTAAAACTTTAAGAGCATCTTGTCTTAAGGTGGACAGAACCCACATTTATCCTGCTCCATTTGATCTCTTACATCTTCATACAATGAATTCTGTCTGGGCAGTTTGACCGATCTATGACGTGCGATTATCCGCCAATCAAAATACACACATAATGACTATAAACCAAACCAAGCTTGAACCACAGACGAGCTATCGGTAAGGACATGGAAAGGACCAGAACCTTCTCCCACAAACGCCCCTCCAAACAAGACCATTTAAGTTTACGGGTAATGGGATTTCACATCAATAATATTCTTCATGTACGTTTTATACTTTGTTTAACTTCAATTTGCTTTATTTTATGATCTCATGTCTGTTTTGAATCATGCTGCATGTGAGTTGTATCATGCTGGCAATCTCAACATTATATATTTGAGTCCAAAACTCAAATGTGGAATCCAAGACAATGAGGAGCCGATACAACAATTGTCTGTATGCACTATGTTGAACTTTCAATGGATTCTGTGGATTTTGTTTGAGGCTACTCCTCCATGTAAAAGTAGCAAGATCCTTTACAAATGTTTAATTTTCTAGAGACATAAATGATTTTAAAATACACCACATAATATACTTACTTTCTGAAATGCCTGACTGTCTTCCTTTATGGACATTAGCCCATGTACACAGGCTTTTACACTAGTAAAAAATAAATGCTTTATTATTTGTGAGGATTGCATAAGAAACACTGCTGAAGCACTTCATGACTATGAGTAATCTTCATAACATGCCAACTTGAGTTTCGGCTTTTGGAATGACCATATATTTTGAGGGTGACCCGGGACATCATAAGGACAAAAAACACATTTGTAGTCAGGGAAGTGAAGGTTAAAAGACCTACAGAAGACAACAGTATCTATGTTTAAATACAAGCCCAATACAGCCATCAAACAAACCTCAAAGTGAACACATGACGTACTCTTAAAAACATTTTCATATAACACATACCATGTGTGAACCCCTGGTGAACATAGTCCACATTGCTGTTCAGCCAACAGGGCATGCCTCCCCAGTGTGCCCTGGGTCCTCGTTACCATAGAGAGTCTGAAAAAGGACAATTATAAGTCCTTCTAATCAAGCATAGTATGGATAATTTGATGTGACAGCCCATTTACATAAAACTAACCTTGAGCATCAAAGAAACCATGAGAAAACAAGTTTATCAAAATCTGGCTGTATTTGAAATTGTTTGTTTGTTTGTTTCTTTCTTTATTCATTTAGAATGTGCACCGAACCTGAGGGTACCAGGGCGCAACAGTACAGAATATGCAAAGCTTAAATTACAGGGTTACACAGTATGAAAAGCAGAGGTGTATATACATGGCAATAGTAGGTCAAATAAATAGATACATATGGTGCAGCAGGGAGTCCTGTGTACACTAGTGTGGAACTAAGTATCCAAAGATTTCAGCCAATTTATATAGTTAGATCTGAATTTGAGGTAGGGCTGCTCTTCTCTTATAAGATGTGGCAAGGAGTTCCAGAGTTGTGCCGCTCTGACTGGAAAGCTGCCGCCCCCGGCCTTAGACAACTTAAATCTCGGTATGATGAGGCTATTTGTATTGATTGTTCTTGAAGGTCTGGTGGAGATTCTCCTCTGGAATCTGTCCGTGAGATAACTAGGGGCTGCATTGTTCAGAGCTTTGTGAGTAAGCGATGCAGCTTTTAAATTAATTTTATTTTGGGTGGAAAGCCAATTATTTTGGCGCCTTATCATGGATATGTGAGATCTTTTAGACACACCGAAAGCCGCTCTCAAGGCATTGTTTTGAAGGATTTGAATAGTATGGATAGTGGATGTGTTAGCACCAATGTATAAGGCATTACAATAATCTAGCCTAGATAGAATAAGGGCTCTGGCAAAGATTATGTAATTGTCGTCCGACAGAAATGGTTTGCCTGTTCTGATGAGCTTACAGGTGTAGGCTGTGACTGCGAAGGAAGAGTAGTCTTGGCCTAATTTCTTGAGGTTGGGGTGGGTACCTAGGATGATAACTCGGTTTTATCATCATTCAGGCATAGACCGTGAGTTGCCATCCATGCCTGGATGAGATACACTCTATTTACCAAGGCCAAATCCTTGTTGTAATCCCTGGAAAGTGGGAGGAGAATCTGAGTATCATCTTCGGAGTTAGTGTAGGTGATACCAAGAAGGTCCAGATCATCAAAAAGGGGCTTAGTCAATATATTGTCTAGGGTGGGGGAGATGCAAGAACCCTGTGGTACACCGCAGGTAATAGGGATCAGGTCTGCCACTACTAATGGGGAGAACACCATCATGGTCCTGTCGCTTAGGAAAGACTCAATCCACGTTATAGCCTCTTTGGAAAAGTGGGCGGCCGAATCTAGGTGGCAGCATAGGACCTTGTGGTTTACAAGGTCGAATGCATTCGAGAGGTCGAGCAACGGAAGGAGGGCTGTTTTCCCTTTATCTCAATGCTCATCAATTTGTGCCTTCAGATCAATTCCATGTTGAGGTCGGAATCCTGATTGTCACGCTCCTAAAAGCTTACGTTGTTTACGTTGGCCCTGGGTATTAAAGTTAAAACTGGCAGATTATTTTAGGTAAAATCTAATCATGTAAGCATAACACTCCTGACACTGAAACCTGACATTCCCTCCACTTGCTCCACTCTCTCTTGTTTATCCTTTCTCTATCAACGGTTTCCTCTGTCAGTATATCTCTCTTTACACTTTCACTCACCTTCACCCTACCTCCAACCTCTCTTTTGTCTCTAACATACCTCATTCCTTACACGTCTCCACCCTCTCTCCCATTAGTCTCCCTGGATTTTTCTACAGCCTCTGACCCCCAATCTCTCTCTCCCTCTCTCTGTCCCTCTCTCACAGTTGAACTCTTCTAGGGCTTCCCCGGCTACTCACAACACAATTTTGCGACAGCATGCAGCACATGCAGGAGGCTTTTTGCTCAATTAGCTCCAATAAAGGGAGTTACTGCTCAGTAGTGCGTTCACTTGTAATCAGGGAATTGAGCAGTGTTATAGTTCTGCCAACTACCCCGGTGTTGGTAGGCCGTTATTTAGCTACTTACCAGGCTAGGCACAATGAGCTAAAGGAAGCAATGCTATTATCTGATGACTGTCCGCTTTCAATGAGCCAGCCACCAGGATCACTCACCCGGGTCACTCTGTTGAGAACATAGAGACCCGAGAGAGGTCGCTAACCACCCAAACCAATTTATAAGGAACACATTAAATCAGAGGTAGGCCTAGGATGAAGGATGCAGAACCAATAAAGGATGACAGATGACCCCCAAAAGGAATGGGGATTGTGAGAAACCTGAGGGTATCCTCCTCGCAAGACCTTGAGAATCCCTTATTCAGGTGGCCATGGAAGGGCTGGCTCTCTCAGAACCCAACCCTGGGGGCGGATGAGCGAGGGAGGATCATCTAGGTAAGGGAACCTGGGGTTGCGCTCGAGGAAATGCCCCAGGTGAGATGCGGCATAATACTGAGGAAGAAGAATAAGAGGATGAGGAGATCCTTAAGTCCTTTGTAGGGTACTCCAATTCTAAAACCCCTCGTCCCGATGAATCTTCCGAAGCCAAAGTCAATAATCCATCTATCTTTCCCAAACAATATAAGAACCCAAAATCCATTGCTGTGGGAAAATACATCTCCCAGAAGCCCTGGCTTCCTGTTATGCACCCGAATAAACACAATCCTTCTTTTCCACGTCCTTCTGATTATTCTTTCCCACACTCCCAAACGGCTCAGATAAAGTATTACCATTCCCACAATCCCCCTTGTCCATTTCACGATCCCCACAAACTCTACTAATCCTGTCCCTCGGATTGTCATTTTCCAAACACCCAATCCACTAAAACAGAACACTACCGTTCCACAATCCCCTCAGTTCTATTTTCCATTTCGGTCATTCTCATCCATTTAACAAACCATCCCAAACCCACCCTTCCAAGAGCACCCCAAATCCAAATACGAAGGATAAGGTCCCATACAACATCTCTTTACCTTCCGACTTTGTAGGATGCTCTGACAGTCAACCCTTCCCCTTGTCCGACACAAACACTTGTGCACACCACAAACAGTGGTCGAATAAAACTGTGTACCTGACATGTCCCAACCAGAAGGTCAGGCAAAGTCATGCAATTAGCCTGAATCACGCACATCTGATGGCCCTTCCTTGTCCCCACAAGGATAAAAGCTGGAGTAAGAGAGCACAGGACGAGCAGGACGAGCAAAGCAAGCACAGCAGACAGCACAATGAGATGGCTAATCAGGAGCGGCTGTTCAAATGAAGGAGAAAGACAGCAGGAATCAAGAGGGTGGCCAGGAGAGAAATGACCTTGCCCTTTTCCTCAAAGACCTGCAGAATCTCAGAGGAAGAAAGCCTAAGACCGAGAACAATAGCACAATTGTCTTGCAGCAGATGTCAACGGTACACAGGGCAAGCCTATGCCGGTAAGCAGGAGCGAGGGAAGCTCCCGCACCCGTGGTACCAGCCTTAACTCCAGGAAAGCCAAAAGCCAAACAGTTCACTGCAGCGCGTGAGCCGAGTGGAGAATCGATAAGAACGGGTTTGCTGAATGAAAAGTGCAAAGTGGCAAGTTTGAATCAAGATTGATGAACCGTGTAAAGAACTGTAACAAGTATTGAAAGGGAGACCTGCTGCAGAGGGAGGCCAGTTCATGTGGGTGCTAACTCGAAAGACTCTGTTCGAACCACATATGAGAGAAACTACAGATACCAGAAGGCCATATGAGAGCCAGAACAATAGGTCAAAGTGGTCATACTTAGGGTCAAGCAAAATCCCCATACAATTGAAAGACATTGATCTATAAACTGCATGAAAGCAAGGGAAGTGATCCCGCAGTGAGAGGAAACAAGGGAAGTGAATCCCGCAAATACAACCAAATGTGAAGTTGGTAAGGGTCTGAACCTGACAGAGGGAGATCCAGGGGTGAAGCCATCACCTAAAAACTGGCAGTCAAGAGGCATCCGAGCCCATCGGAGGGACATCCAGGGGTGTAGTCCTCACCCAAATATTGGCAGTTAGAGGGGACCGAGCCCGATGGAGGGAGATCCAGGGGTGAAGTCCTCACTCAATTATTGGCGGTCAAGTAGGGTACGAGCCTGACCTAGGGAGATCCAGGGTTGAAGCTTTTGCCCAAAAGTTCACTGGAAAATGACTGTCATATAATTTGTGGAGTGAGATATGTAAGGAGGGTCACCGCCCAGAAGATGGGGACCCATGTGTGAAGCCATCACCCTAGTTGAAACTGTGATAAACTTGTGAGATGGGTCAGTGCCCAGAAGAGGGGGAACCAGGGGTGAAACCACCACCCCATGTGAAACTGTGATAAACAATTGAGAAGGGTCAGCGCCCAGAAGAGGGGCAACCAGGGTTGAACCCATCACCCAGCGAACATTGGAAACAAACTTTCATTTGTTAAAGGAAATTTTGTTTTGTTATTTGAACACGTCAGGTCCTCAAAGGCAAGAAACTTCCAAGTGAAACGAGACTTGGCCATCGATGGCCCTGATAGCTGAAAACACGACAGTTAAAAGCTGAACTGTCATCTCATTCTAAAAAAGCTTGAGGGAGTGTCCTGAGAGCTGATATTGGAACTGTTGTCTCATGCTGGAGAAGCCTGACACTGTAGTGTGCTCCAAGATCCACCTTACCCTGTGCTCAAAACGTGGGGAAGGGAGGCCCAGGCTACCGCATCCTGACATATTATTTGAGAACACTTCTTTCTTTTCTTGAGAACTATCCTACACCCCGTTTTGCATTAGTTCTAAGGTTTGGCAATAGGTTTCTTAGTAAAGGCCTTTTATTTTGACACAACGCCACTAGGACTGCCTTTTCTTTTCATTTGATGGTCGATTCTTGCTCTCATCTTAGATTTAGGTTTAGAATAAGCGTTTTTCCAACCTGCATACAGCATTCATTCTTCAATAAACACCCTTCAACTGTGATCACTTGTGTCTGTCTTTCTTGTTTCCACCATGAGTTCCTCACAGGATGCACCAGATAAAAGTGATAACTCCCCCTGGTGTCATCTTTAGGTAACTGCTGGGGGCTGAGGTAAATAGGTACACTCTTCTAAAGTGGGGGCTTTTCCTGCCATATCAAGTTATCTGCTAATGTTTAATAATCAGAGGCTGGTTGCAGCCTATTTTAAACCTAAGTCAAGTGGCAGGGTGTTTTTTGCCATTTAGAAAGTGTCCCTAATATCATCACTGCGCTAAAGTTTAGTGGATGCAGTGGATATATCTCTGTATATCTATGTATCTCCTATTTATGCAATGTATATGCTATGTACCTGTATCCCCATGCTATCTGTATCACATGTTTGCCCCTATCCATCCTCTCGCTTTATATACGTATGCCGCTATGCACGCCCCCGGTCCTGCTCTCGTGCTTGGTTGCAGGCCCTTTACTGATAACCACTATATTCACACCACTATGTTTACTCTCTCCTATACACCATCATTCAACTAGAACACAGCTATGCTATGACACACTCGGCCTAGCTGTTCTTATACTAACATGACCCCACGAATACCTCATCATCCTAATAAAACACAGTTAGCTGAGCACAGACCGGCCAGCTTAAGCGTCTCCTCAGGCATAACGCAGCCAGAACTCAGTCTGGGTGTCCACCCTCCAGACTGAACCCATCCAACTGATTTCCTCAGCACCACACCTACCGCTAATAAGCAGCTATCGTGCAACAACCACACTAGCTGCACACATATCCGTAGTGCCCATGCACCATACGACACCCCCTCTCTCTACTGACTTGAACTGCGGTTCCCGAGGGTGTTCAACCTACCAGCGCTTTGAGATCATACCAATGATACATAAGGCGCTATATAAATGCCAAGTAACATAACATAACATAAGTACAATTCAAATGATTGTGTTATTGCTATTGATTGTGGTTATTCACTGGGGTGGAGGGACTGCTGCCTGCTGCCTCCTGCCTTTCCCTGCAATGACACAGATGCAGCCCTATATGTAGAAAACTCCTAAACATATAAAAACATTTCTGATTGCAGAATCCAGCATAGCTGTTTGCTGTGTCGTCGTGGCCATTATTTCAGTATGTGGTTTCTTCTGCTATTATTATCCCGAAGAAACCGTGGTTCATTGTGTAATTATACATCACATCCTGCTAGTTTTCAGATTGCAGAAGGGTGATTCAGGAATGAACGGTTAAGAGGAACTGAGATTTAATAGGTCTGAACATTTCTTTGCTAAAGCCTTCTGATTCTTTTGAGGAAAGACTCAGCGGGACACCTGCTGACAAGGCAAGCAATCACTAGCCTTCAGGCACACAATCACATGAAAGCATTGCAGAGCAGCGCAAGCAAGTGACGGGCAACGGTCTGAGTCAGGGAGCGAGCCGGACTGACCATAATGGAATGGGGCGTCGAGTGCGTTGGATCTCTTATGCAACAGTACGTCACTATTCCAGGGACCGGCCGTGTACAATTGTCCCCATTGTTCATCCCTTCACATCGTGGCAGAATTAAAAACTCCTACACTCATGCTGACAAATACGTCAATTCTACCTCATGGGCAACTAACACACTCGGTAACGAATCCTTAGTACAGTGCTGGATGAGTCAGTTCATCCAGGAACATTCTACATTTGAACAAGTTCCAAATATTAGAAAACATTGGTAGAAAGGATTAGACCATCAAGACCCTTTGCAAAAACCTCTGTCTCTTTCTGACTCCATAGAATTTTATACAAAACTAGAAGTGGTTCACCTTAAATCAGTTTGGGTGGATTGTGGAAAGAGTAAATGGGTGAGGGTGGGTGGGATATGAGGGTGGATGCATGGGCCGAGGGGCAGCATGAGGTTGAGTGATGGAATGCAAGTGACTGGATGTGCCAGCTAGCCAAGCTGAGTTACCAAGAATTTCAAGCCCTATCAATGGTAGTCAGATCCTTCTTAAATTACGTAAACAGGGCGTGATGTCCTGCCAGGGAGACTAGCAAGGTCTTCACAGTGTTCCTGAATGTTCAGAAACTGGTGGTATTGCCTCCTTGTCGAATTTTCTTGGAGCATCATTTAGCTGAAGACAAATGTCAGAAGAACTAAAGCTTGCTTTCAGAATGTTTCACAATGACTTAGTCTTGGGAATTTGGGTCGTTCTATGTATAATGCCTGAGTGTGTTGAAGGTGGCAAGGCAGCTCAATGGAAGGAAGTTCAAGGAGTGGGGTGCCATGTTAATGACATCCCTTGTTCTCTGGTAAACAACAGATGTGTTCTGGCCCCTCTGCACATTGCCATGGTTATCGGAGGGGAAGCCAAGGTAGAGGCTATTTATGTAATCGACACGGGAGAGGCTTATGGCCTTCACCACCGTCAATCTCTGGAAGAAGACTAACAAATGGCAGATATATAGGGAAGTTGACATTGGAGAAAGAGGATGTGACCAGAGTTAACTTGTGGACGCAAAAGGACTACCAGATTATTCACCTTCATGGAGGATGCATGTAGGTTCTCAAGGGTGGAGGTCAAGCTAAAGTATTGGGAATCAGAGATGACTTGGCACCAAACAGGATTCCAGTTAGGCTTGGTTGCTAGGCAGCAGTTGGTTTTGTGTCATGCTGAGGTCTACAGATTGCACTCAAGATGTAAAGTTGGAGGGGTGTGATCCAGATCATGAACATGACTTGTTTGTCATTGGAGAAAGTCTAGCAGCCCAGTCCCAAGCATCCAATGTGTGCTGGAAATGGGATGAGGTAGATGTTCAAATGGAGGAAAGAGAAAGGAGAGTCCCACTGTGCACAGAATGTCATTAGATAAGGACTGGAGTAGAAAGTGGGGAGGGGCACTGGCTGTGAGAGTTTTAATATAGATAAGATGATCCAGTCAAGCGTCCTATCGCAGAATACAATCTGGCAAAGTCAGGAAGCTAGAGTGGTTAGAATTGCCAAGTGCCATTTACTGGTAAGAGAAAACTAGTGCCCCCATCCCCAGGCATCTACCTGTATTCTTACATCCTCACAGATTTGCATGAGTAGACAGGTAAATACCTCTTTGCTGATTACACTCACATCTTTTTTCTCTATTCACTCCTTCACTCCACACATTTCTATACACATTACCCACTGGTTCACTGCAATCTGTCTCTGGATGGCTATCCACTGCATCAGGCTGATCTCCACAAAAGTGGAAGACATCTTTGTTCTGGCTTCCATCACCATCCCTCCCCTGGAAATAGGAGAGGAAATAGGGAAAGTCCTATCTCCATCTTGCCTAATCTTCTTGCTCCCTTGCCAAAACTTGCAATCTTGGGGTCCTCTTTAAAAGTAACCTTTGACTGCAACAATTCATTGCACCCACCACCACTGCTACTAATTATAAACTTTTAACATTCAGAAAGATCTTCAATTTCTTACTCACCACTCTATGCTATCAAAATCTTAAACTCCACCCATTTGACTAGTGCTCATGCCTTATCTTTGGCCTTCCTTTCATCTCCTTCCTCCATCTAGACAAGTCTCCAACTTCACTACCCAGACTCTCTACAACCAGCCTACATTGTCCACCACTTCTACCTACCAGCAGCATGCTAGTTGTCTCTCCATGCACAACCGCTCCCTATTACAGTTTCTTCTCTAAGTTTACAAAACGTTCCACGGTCTTGCCCCTTAGTATTGTCTGACTATATGTCTTTCTACTCAACATATTGTTCCTTCTACTGTGCACTCAGCCTCGCTGTACCAGGGGTCTAAACTCTTCTGTTCAATCAATACCTGGCTCCTCTGGCCCACCGCATAGCTGCTCTCTGCTCCAACTCACCAAGTTCTCGGTCAGGCTCCCCGGGGCCACCTCTGCTCCTTCTCTCATTACTGACTGTTTATCTGCAATTCATGAGTGGTGCAACACTGATGATCTCTGCTTCAATGCCAGTAAGTCAGAGATCCTCCTCATCGGAACACCAGCTCCCTCCCTTCCTTTCTCTCTCTGGCCACCCACTCTGGGTCCTCTTTCTTCTCCTACCTGTGGGGCTAAGAACCTTGGGGTCATCTTCAACTGCACCCTCTTCTTCTCTCCTCATATTTTTGACATCTCTAAGAAGTCAAACTATCAGTTGCACCTCATCAGAGGTATTCTTCCTTTCTCACTCTCCCCCAGAAGATCACTGTCTTCAGAGCTTTGGTCCTCTCAAGGCTGGACTACTGCAACAGCCTCTTTCTAAATCTTCCTGCCTCTACTCTCTGTCGTCTGCAACTTATCCAGAAGAGGACTGCAAGACTTGCCGTGCTGCGGAGAGGTATTTAAAGCCCTTAGTGTGTTTGTCCTCATAGACAAAAAAATGACTGCTGATTGCCATACCTGTGTTTTTATATCTTTTAGGACTGTGTTTTTACGAATTCTTGTTTTTTAGCTCTGAAATATATTTCTGTTCTTTGGAGTGTGCCACAGGTGCTGGCTAAAACCCAAATCCCATAATAGTGGGAACAGTACGACTTGAATCAGAGTTCTTTATACTCTGCACATACCGTCACTCTGGAACTACATCCCCCAGTAGGAGTTGTAGTTCCCGGAGCGCACTTCTTTAGGAACCCAAGATGAACGCGCCGGCGCGGACAGGTTTAGACGGTCTGTGCCAGTCCGTGTCCGGCCGTGTGGCGTGCTGGTGCTGTATTAGAAACAATCATGTTTCTAGCTAAGGTGTTGAGGGCAATAGCAGCAGCAAGGGGTAAGTTAAATTACGCAGCCTTTCGTTATCTCTCGCCATTCCACAATATGTTTAACGAACAGGAGAAACCACATGGTAACTTGAAGGCAGTATATACTGAAACATTAGGAGCATGGAGGAAGTAACAAGTGATAAGGAAACTGCTAGTAACTCCAAAGGCCTGAAGTGGGGAGGGCGACCAAAACTGCCGATTAAAGATTCGCCTGTGATAGTTAATAGGGAAGACATGTCAACTCCTCAATCTCAAGATGTTTTGGACAAGGCAAATGTTCATCATGTGTTACAACCGATCCATAAGACAAAGGAGTCATGTGAAGTCTTAAAGGACTCACATGTGGAGGGTTGCCATACTAGTTGGGACAATGAAACACCCTCTTCCACACATAGACCAAAGACCTTTCATGTGGGAGAGCTGGCCTCGGGTAGCTCAGCCAGAGATATAAGTGTACATAGAGATCAGGAGATTCTTCAGAAGTCTGACCCCTTACTATGCAAATTCCGATGATATCTTTGAATCTGGTCCTACTTTATACTAGATCTCTAGTAAAACACTTGCAGGAGGACCATGACTATATTCTTGAACAGAAGGTGGTCATAATGTGTAGTACTGAAACCTGGTTTTCGGAATCCCATGGCCCTGTGATTGAGCAAGTTACTCCCCTGGTTATGTCTTCTTCCGTAAACTCCGAAATGAGGGCTTGGAGGAGGGGTAGATATAATTTGTAAGAAAGACTTAGGGTTCTATGAAAAGAAAGTTGATTGTGAGGGCTGTGACATACTACACTCCATAGTAAACCCCAATCATAACTTTAGTATTAATTGTCTGGTGGTATACAGGCCACCTGGGGAATTGACGACTTCTAATGATGATCTTATCAATGTATTATCTCAGATGCAGACTTCAAATTATGCAGTGATTTTATTGGGGGATTTTGATCTTTGGAAAGGGGACAAAAAAGACATAGGGCCTCATTACGAGGTTGGAGGCAGCCACCGGCATGAAAATCCGGCACCCACGAATGGGCAATTACCGGGGTATTCTGGCCCCATTGGACCCGGTAATTGCCCTTTCGCAGGTGCCGGTATATCCCCATTCCCATTTCAGCCCCATTCAATGGGAATGGGGATGCCTGTAGCACCGGCACTGTTCATTACGGTGCCGGTGCTACAGGCTTTCTGTGCTCGCAGGTGCCTTTCATTCCTCCAGGGCAGACCTGGCGGAATGAAAGGCACCCACGAGCACAACTCAGAGTTTGCCGGTCCGCTAACAACGGTACCGAGAAGCATACCGGTACCTTTGTTACCGGACCGGCAACCTCATAATGAGGCCCATAGAATTAGAACCCCTTTTAAATAATGAGAGTTTCATGATATTGAATTCCGAGCCTACACATATTAAAGGTAATATTTTGGCCAATTTTAAACTCATCCAATTTAAAATCTTACACAGATTCTACACCCCACCTCGATTACATTGGATGCTGCCGGACCACTCTCCCAGGTGCCCCAGGTGTAGATCCAAGGATGCAACCTATATTCATATGATCGGTCCTGCACCTGCCTGACCCTATTCTGGGCTGAGACATGCTCCACACTCTCAGCTTTCCTAGACCACGCAATTACTCCATCCCCACTGAAATGTCTCTTTCATGATTTTCCCGGTCTTGGCCGTGATTCCCAAAAACTGGCAGGGCTATGCATGCTACTCGCTGTGAGCTGTATTCTGCTATGTTGGCTCTTTCCCCGAGTACCCACACATGTACAGTGGCTGTCTGCCGTGACCTGGGCCTCTGGCACGGAGGAGGCATGGGCGACTCAGCCGATGTATATGATCTGATCACGCCACAATACAATGCCAAGTAATGCTCCCTGCTACGCTAAAACATCAACATGAAAAAGCATGTAAGGTAGTAAGCAGAAATTACCGGAAAATCACAGCAGGAGATTTGACTCTTATAATGAGGAGATGAAGAAACTACTGGATAGGCTCGCTCCTCGCAAACTAAGAAGTGTGAAGGTAAAGCCAAATGATCAGGATTGGTTTTCTACTGAACTAGCACAATTAAAAACTAAAAAGAGACACGCGGAACAAGCTTGGCTTAAAGATCAAAATGCTTTTGTAATGGCTTGGCAGGCGAAGAACGATGGTCTGGAGGGTTGCCCAGAGCGATGGCAGAGGTTAAGATTCATTCTAAACCTTCCAGCCATCACCTCTTTTGTTTTGCTAATGTCACCCCGAGTGGGACGGGTATGCCCAGACGTGGGTCCCATGCCTGCTGGGCCTAGAGACCCAAGCTACTCCTCACTGATGACGCCCAACAAGGCTAAAACATGTCTGGGGATGCTTGTGGTCTCATGCAGAAGGGAGGTGACCTAGCAGTTCGGGCTGGACTACTCCTTTGGGGGTGGGACGGAGCCTGATTTGCATATGGTCTTTCCCCTTTTGTAATTGCTTGGCAGGCGAAGAACGATGGTCTGGAGGGTTGCCCAGAGCGATGCCAGAGGTTAAGATTCATTCTAAACCTTCCAGCCATCACCTCTTTTGTTTTGCTAATGTCACCCCGATTGGGACGGGTATGCCCAGACGTGGGTCCCGTGCATGCTGGGCCTAGAGACCCAAGCTACTCCTCACTGATGACGCCCAACAAGGCTGAAACATGTCTGGGGATGCTTGTGGTCTCGTGCAGAAGGGAGGTGACCTAGCAGTTTGGGCTGGACTACTCCTTTGGGGGTGGGACGAAGCCTGATTTGCATATGGTCTTTCCCCTTTTGTAATGGCTTGGCAGGCGAAGAACGATGGTTCTGGAGGGTTGCCCAGAGCGATGCCAGAGGTTAAGATTAATTCTAAACCTTCCAGCCATCACCTCTTTTGTTTTGCTAATGTCACCCCGAGTGGGACGTGTATGCCCAGACGTGGGTCCCGTGCCTGCTGGGCCTGGAGACCCAAGCTACTCCTCGCTGATGACGCCCAACAAGGCTGAAACATGTCTGGGGATGCTTGTGGTCTCGTGCAGAAGGGATGTGACCTAGCAGTTCGGGCTAGACTACTCCTTTGGGGGTGGGACCAAGCCTGATTTGCATATGGTCTTTCCCCTTTTGTAATGGCTTGGCAGGTGAAGAACGATGGTCTGGAGGGTTGCCCAGAGCGATGCCAGAGGTTAAGATTCATTCTAAACCTTACAGCCATCACCTCTTTTGTTTTGCTTCTAATAAGGCTACATGGAAATGCAAAGAAAAATAATATAAAGAAAGAAAATAATTGCAAAAGCAAGCCACTATAATGATCTAATTAATAAGGCCGGGAATCAGACAAAAGAACTTTGGAGTTTTTAAATCCTGGGAAAAACCTAGAGCCCTGACGCCAGATATAAATTCCTCTAAGGAGGACTGTGACCGAGTACAACGTGCATTCGTGGATAAACTCTTGTTGGCTCCGTATAAAATCAAGAAGGAACTTGATGGCTTGGATATAGTAAAAAATAAATCTGGGGTGAAGTCTCAAAAAGGGCTGGATGAGAGAAGTGTTCCAGGTCAAAAGTGTAAAAACCAAGAGAGACGATCCAATGGTTTTAATTTTAAGGACACAACAACTCAGGAAATAAAAGACGATGCACCCACCACATTGTCCAGGAGATCTACCACCTTCTAGAGTTATTTTCAAACATCAAGACATCTTTGTTCCATTTCTCTGTAGATTTGTAAATTCTTCATTTAAGCCTACCAGCTTTCCTCTACTTATAAAAGATGTGGCAGTCACAACTTTGGTAAAAAAACAAGAATTGGATCCAATGGATGCATCAAATTTGCGACATATTACGTGCACAGTCTTCCTTTTGAAACTGGTAGATAAGATTGCTGCCACCCAACTTCAGGTGCATACGGAAGATGCTGGAGTCTTTCATAAAAAACAATCTGGTTTTTGGTGTGCTAATGGCAGAGAGAGTGCTCTAGTGGACTTACAAACGCAAATGCTCGAAGCCTTGGAAAAAGGGCTGCTGACCCGTTTAGATCTTTCAGCAGCGCTTAATATTTTGGACCATCAGATCTTACTGAAGAGGCTGAAAATAATAGGAGGGCTCTCAGAGAGAGCACTAACATGGTAACAAGCGTTCTTGCTGGGATGCAGATCAAGAGTATATTGGGGAGACAATGCATCAGAGGCTATCATTTTGATGTACAGAGTGCCCCAGGGGGCCTGCTTGTCGCCTCCGTTATGCAATATATATACAGCCATTATGCCAGGAACTGGAGAGACTAGGGTTTTTCTCCTCTAACTATGCAGATGATTTTCAGCTCACAATGGAGCTGACGGGGGACTACCCAGAGGAAAAAGAGAAGCTCAAAAATATATACCAAAGATCAAGAACTGGATGTCGATAAACTGGCTATTCTTGAATGCAGCTAAAACGGAACATATGAGTTAAGGCTCCAGTCAGGCTAGGAAAAAGATAAGTCTGTTTTATGGAAGCTTCTCTATAGAAGAGAATTTAATTTCAGTAGTGAACAAGGTCGAGATTCTTGGGCCCTCATTACAAGTCAGGCGGTGGACCAAGGTGAGTGGGGCGGTAATTCCCCATTCACCATTTGCCCTTCCCCATTCCCATTTTTGCCCCATAGGGCATAATGGGGATGGGGAAGGCGCTAATTACGGCACTGTATATTACGGTGCCGTAATTATCACCAAGGTCGCTTAGCGCCTTGGACTTTAACGCCTGCAAAAAGCAGGCGTTAATGTGTGAATCAGGAGTTAAGGGTTAACGGCGCCGATGGCACCGTTAAACCCTTAACGCCTGACTTGTAATGAGGGCCCTGGTGTCTTTATGGAAGCAAGCCTCAATGCTGATGCCCAAGTCCAAGGGATCGTACAAAATACTAACTACTACCTTAGAATTCTAAAGTTAGTACGACCAATGATCACCACAGAAAACTGTGCCAAGTTGGCTAGAGCTGTTGTTCTCTCACAGTTGGACTATTGTAACTCCCTATTGGGAGTTGCAAGTAAAATGTCCATGCAAATCTTGCAAAAAAACCAGAATGCTGCTGTGCGTAACTTGCATAAGCTGGCACAGAAAGATCCAACATCTGCAGCTAGGAGAGAGCTACATTGGCTACCTGTGGCAGAGAGAGTGGCTTTTAAAATCCTGACCCTGGCTCATAAATGTGTCATGGGGACTGCCCCTAAGTACCGCAGAGATCGTTTGGTAGTATACCAACCTAAGAGAAATGTACGATCAGCCAAAGCTTGTCTTTTAAAAACTGACCATGTCAAAAGAGCTCAGAGAAGAGGTTGCTCCTTTCCGGTTTTGGCCGCTCGAGCATGAAATAAACTGTCGGAGTCCATGTGTAAAGAGGAGAGCCATATCACATTTGAGAAGCACCTGAAAACTAGGTTGTTTGTGTAGGGTTGAATATCGGAATAATGGATAATACCTCTGTATTGTAAAGCGCCTGGATGCCTAAGGGCTTTTGCACGGTATACATCTCCAGCTCTGAAATCTCTTCATTGGCTCCCAGTGGCGGCTAAGATCAAGTTAAAGACCATGTGCATTGTCCACAAGGTTTTCTCTGGCCTGGGCCCGCACTACCTCCAACTCTCTCTTCCTAGGTATCGCCCTTTATCTCTTTGCTCATCCACCTCCAAATCTCTGAGGGATATCACTTTTCCAAGCAGAGAGTTGGGGGGCTTGGGCCTCTCTCTGGAACAGCCTCCCTGCCTCTCTCAAGCTTGAGCAGAACCATTTTCAGTTCGGGAAGCAACTCAAAACCTTCCTCTTTGCTTCTGCTTTCTCTCTACCCTCCCCCCTGCTGATGACCCATCTGTTTCATGCACCTAGTTACCTGGCCATCCACTGAAATTGGGATCAGGTCCCTGACTGTCCAGTAGCACCTTGCACTGCCACTTGGCCCCCCTAGCACTTTTGGTCTGTATCTGTAACCCTAAAGCCCACCCACTCTAGCTGCACCCTCCGATTAACGGCACTTAGCCGTCGGTTGCACTCTGGTACCTGCACTTCTCGCTCTCCCCACGCTTTTGCACTTCTCCATTCCCACTCCCCCTTTTTTGCACTTCTCCCATCCCCTCCCCTCCTCCCTGCTCTTGTGCGATCTGGAAGACACAAGGCCTCATAAGATCATTGTTTTTGTCTTCCCTTTGTTTCCCCCTCCTTGTCTTGTGCCTAGAAACACTTATTTACAGGTGCATATAAATATCATATCATATCATATCATATTATGTGTCTCCATCCCTCCTCTCACTTCTGCTCTTCCTACCTACTTGTATCTCTTCCTGGAACCCGCTGCCCATCGCAATCAAAACCAGTTTGACTGTGAAAGAGTTCAAAGCTGGGCATTGAACTCATAGACCTTAGAGTCCTTTAAGATGAGGTAGCAATACTTAGAGGTAGATGGGGATAAAGAAGTTACTCAAAAATCAAAAATCAATAATCAAAACGACTCATGAAGTTGGAAAACTATGTTCTGTCTTATTATCAATTATCTAAAACAGGGAGTACAGCGGATAACATCTGACGTCGCACAACACGATCTCAACACATTTCAGACAAAACAGTACTTATATAACACAAATGTGTCATTGCTGATATCATACTATGGGCCTCATTACACGTAAGGTGGTAAGGGGTAACAGTCACTGGTAAGGGTACCGGTGACCGGTAACCCTTACCGCCTTACTACGAGGTCCCTTTGCGGGACCTGACCTTAACTGCTGGTGTAGACCAGCTGTTAAAGTTGGGACCGCAAAGGGACCATGGTGCTAATTACGGTACCGCAATTTGCGGTAGCGTAATTACCGCCTTCCCCATTCCCATTATGCCCTATGGGGCAAAAATGGGAATGGGGAAGGGCCATGGAGAAAGGGGGAATTACCGCCCCACCAACCTTGGAATGGGGTGGTAATTCCCCTTTCCTCCATGGTGGTACCGGTATGGTACCGGCGGCAACCATGGTGCAAATAGCACCATGGTTTACCGCCTTCCGTGTAATGAGGCCCTATGTGACAAACTACAAAAACATATGAGTAAAGGTGGTGGTTGGCTTTCAGGGAACATCTAAGTATATGTTTTATATAGCCGGAACTTATGATTAGGTATTTAAAGTCAGGTGGGCAACTAAGCCCACCCCAAATAAATGATCATCATTATCGTCACTAAATACACAACGATTGATTGGTTACACAAACTATAGGGCTCTTTACTACGTGATCCTCTATGATTGGTTTGGCACTCTTGCACCCTTCTGGAATATTCCACACGCTAGCAGCATGCATGCTACAACTCCAGGTGCATGGAGTATTAGCGTGGTCTTGCCTCCCTACCAATTAGCCCAAAATCTATCATCACTCCTACATTCTGCCAGTCAAATAAGGCTTTGAAATTGGCCTTGCAGAAGCTGCTTGCACCTGAGAAATAAAAGGAGTGTTGCATCATTCTGTCTACTTGGTTTCAGTGTAGCTTGACCCAAGCTATTTGGATCTCACCCATGTGACTAGAGACCACTCTTTTGAGCCTTTTTCTGCATTTAATATTATTAAAAGATGAACTCTTGACGCCTTCAGTGTTTTTTCATTCTGCTTCAAACAGAAGTTTGGTCTTTTCTCACATTTGTTGTAGCTTTTTTTTGCCGCCCAACTCCCTGTGGCCTCGTTTTCTTCGTGCTGGGCCAGGCAAGCCATTCCCGAAACTTGCCCTCGCCATTAGTAATTTCCAACTGCGCCACACACTGAAAAACTTTTCACCCATGGATTTCGAGCCTTGCTAAAGTGCATCATGGTATATCCGTTACTGTACATTCCTATATGTACACATTGGTGCATCGCAGCAAAACTATTCACTACGTAGCCAGCCTTATGATTACTTTTCCATAGTTGCGTTACTGCGTCTTAACAAGTGTAAAACTGATTTATATATTCTTCAGCGTTTCTGTAGAATGAGCATCTTCATCTCGAGCCTGAAATGTTGCTCATATTTACCATCTTCTCTTCAGCTCTTGGAGAATGTTTATGTTCTTTCACCTCGTCCATCTTTTCTATCTGTATCAGCTCTTACTTCTCATTATGTCATCAGTCTCCTTCCATGTTCAAATGCACACCTATTCTGGCACTCTAGCCAGAAAGGCATCATATCTTGGTGCATTTATATAGGGTTTTCTCAGTGGGTATCTTATCTCGAAGGTTCTTTGCGGTATTGGAATTCTTACTGGAACTGCATGTGTCATAATTTCTGGTTCCCAACATATAGGCAACATGGGGGCAGAGTTTTTATGTGGGGGTACTTGGCCCCAACCTCTACACTCCTCCCTCTAGACAATTCATCAACCACTCTCTCATCACTCTTCACATCAAGAGATCTTCGTCTGAAGTAATGCTTCTTTGTTACCCATATCTTTATGACTCCTTCAGACCTCTGGCTGATTTCAAATGTTCATCGACACTCCAGGTCATAAGCATGAATTGTCCATTCGGGCTGCAGTAGATCCATTTCCCCACATACTTCTTGTGGTGTCTCAGATACAGCAACTTTGTTCGCTCAGGTGCGTGAATGCTGGCTTTCACATAGTCTCTGATTTCTTCATTTGTCATCTCTTTAGGCTCCACAACTGATTTAACATCAATCATAATCGTCGTTCCTACTGCTTTCTTTCCAGTCTTCATGCATTGTGTGATTATTATTCTGATCACACAAAATCTGACCATGACCATCACCAGCAGGGCTCCTAGGAACTTGAACAGGTCTGCATTCCGTTGTGGAATCCACGAGAAGATCGGTCCAAGCCAACTGTCATCAGCAATGTCTTCAACTTCGTCTATAATCTGAACCTGCAGGCATGTCAACATCGATATGGCCTCTGTTAAGGTGCCATTCTCGTCATGAGAAGGTATAAATGTGTAACATGATTCTCTGATTTTGGCACAAACACGTCCATCTATAGCTGTGATCATATCAAGGACATATCTGTTCTGTAGAGTCATTAGTTGCATGGTTCTCAGCACTTCCTTTATAGCATTGAATTCCTTTATGGTAGTGTCTGCAACAGCTCCTATCTGATTATTTGTAACCATTTAGTATTTGCATCTGTCTGAATCCTGGGCATGAAGATTATCGTGAATATCAATGAAGTCTTACTAAGCAATTTGTGTTCATATGGGATGGAATCAAAAGCTTCTATTGATTTTGCTGAATAATAGTTCTCTCTCTTCCCTCTTCAATTGATTCAAGAGCTCAGCAGATCTCTTCATTCTCAGGTGAGCATTTTCTTTTGGGAATTCACCAATATTCAGGTCACTCTTTGGAATCACCAATGCTGTAACATGGACAATTGCTAAAGAACATAGTCCTCCCCAATCTCTGGGTGGCTTCAAGTAAGCTCTGGATCCACAGGCCCAGTAGTGATCCATTGTCACTGCTGTCCCAATGCTCATTCCTGGAACATCAAAGATTCAACCACAATTTTGATTCTCTCCAACTTTGCTCATGCCATTATTTCTATGACACAGCTTTGCATTGTCCAGAGGTACTATCTTCAAAGGACCTCCTTTGTCTTCAACCCACGTCAGTCATTTTGCAAGTGTCACCCATAAAGGTTTGCATCTATTTTTCACAATGCCAATGTTTGGCTTCGGTGAACAATTACTACCCAAGCTCTGCATATAACCACACCTTCCTCCCAGCCGCCCGCAGAAATTACTGAACCCAGTTCTGTCTCTGGCCTCTTTCTTTCCATCTTCACATTTCTTCTGCAGTCTTTCCTGGGCTTTCAAGTCTTCTGTTTATTTCCCATCTGATTCCTCCCCCTTCTTACCAGGCTGTTCATATCTTATCACATAATTTCTGGTATGTGCATGTGCTCTTGTCTTTAAATATTGAACATAGTCATCCTCATCAGGGGATGAGCATTCTGTCGCCCGTACCAAAGTTGCTGTTCGACCCATGAAGTGGCCTCTTGCCCGGCAGATTGCCATGTGAGATAGGCAATGTGCTGTTTGGGCATCTATTTCAATGGCTATGAAAATCTCATACTTCCCCATACTATAAGTCAGCCGTGCACATACATAGCATTTGTTTGACCACCTCTTTCTTATGCTGATACCACACATTATTTCCTAAATGTGCTGGACTGTCTAAATAATTAGTTAATTCATAATAATCCTCTACTGCATGTCTCTTAGGTCTATTCTTTGCATAATAACTAGGCATACAAAGATTGTGAAGAACCTGTAAAGCCAATCTCCCCCCAAAGGGAAGCTCAGACCCATTTGTCACAGAAATAGGTGCTTTCTTATGCACCACTGGTGTGGGGACAATTACATAGGGCCTAGGCCTTCTTGCAATGTTAGAGGAACTCTTCCCCTCTTTGGGCCCACAATATATGCAGCATGAATTATTAGGATCAGAAAAACAATGATAAGTATTGAGCAAGCATGTAAGATGCACCAGTACATTACGCCCAACCAACATGGTGGCTTCACTCGTCGTCATCTTTGATCACTTTCTGGAATACCTTGTGCTTAAAGCAAATAGTAAAAGATCTAGGGCCTCATTACACGGAAGGCGGTAATGGTTAACGGCCACCGTTAATGGTAACGGTGACCGTTAACCATTACCGCCTTACTACGAGGTCCCTTAGCGGGTTGGTGCTTTAACGCCTGCTTTTTACAGGCGTTAAAAACCAACCCGCTAAGGGACCTCGGAGCTAATTACGGCACCGCAAAATTGCGGTGCCGTAATTAGCGCCTTCCCCATTCCCATAGAGCCCTATGGGGCAGAAATGGGAATGGGGAAGGGCACCTTGGAATGGGGAGGTAAATCCCCTTTCCGCCAAGGTGGAGCCTTCCGTGTAATGAGGCCCCAAAACCAGTAAATTGTGAATGTCATTACTCGACAGGACCAATCGCGCGTACAAACAGATGTTCATGCAATGCCTGATCTGGTCTAGAATTGCTAGCAGAAGACGTCTAATCACTGGGCCATACTTAGGATCTTGGATGCACACTTCAACGCGACGGCCAGCAAGAGCAGGGTAAGCTCTGAGTATAAAGATGAAGACAGCAAAACGTAATCTGTGTACATCGACATCATTGAGCACCGTATGGCCCACCAAATAGAAATTCAATTTGGAAAGAGTTGGGAAACTGCTCTCTCTTCCAATCCTCAAACAGGAAATCCAAATCTGGCATTCCTTGCTTTTTCTTTTGCACTCCAAAGCCGAATGTCAACACACTTCGGTGGCTTAAAAACAGTAACTTTCTCACTCCTTGCTGTAGCAGATACAAAGAGTATTTTCAGGGAAGCCACATTCCAATGTCATTGTTAGGCAGAAACCTGTGCAGTTCCCTCTGGGACCACTGCAAAAGATTTAAGACTACAGATGTTGGCAGTAAACCCACTTGGTAGCAGTCTGTACCACACAGATTCAATGTGGTAGCTGTGGCTGAGCAGTCAGACTTCCCTCAAGAAGAGTTAGACAGTATACAGAGGATACACAATAGATACAGAGGCACAGTAGTACAAGCAAACACTGACCAGAGCTAGGTGTAAAAGTATAAACTTATTTATTAAAGGCACACTCATAAATTACACTAGCACAGAAAAAGGTAAGAAAGTCAAAACACAGTTACTATTACTCATATGTACATCCCTAGTTACTTGTTGGACAATTCTAAGTTAACACCACTTATTTCCAACCAGAGGTGAGCGCTTAACGTTAGATGGTACTCCGACAAGTTATTAAAAAGGGAGGGAAAAGGCAGAAATAAAGGGAGCAGTAAGGTAAAACACTTTTCACAGAAGGTTAGAAAAGGCAGTCAATTGTGGAACAAGGAGAATTAGTTTGGGGCCCGCTTTAGAGGGAGCCAGGCGAAAATATGCCCAAGATCACACAATGTCGCAAGTCTTTGCAGGTGAGTAGAAAAGGTTTTACTACGTTCAGAAAAGTTTAGTTAGGGTGTCCCAGGCCTATCCAGGTTCGAGAGCCGAGGGCTAAATCTACCCCGTACAATCGGTGGCAAGGGAGGCCGGGCGGAACACAGTACCTTTTATAAGTGGAAAGGATCCTCCAGCGGTGGTAGTCGTTCCTGGTAGTGGGTGCAAGTCACGGCGTCGTCCAGAGGAAGAGGTGATCTCGTCGTGGAGGAAAGCTGAAGGTCGTTGCACTACCAGGGATGAGGCCAGCCGTGGAGTTTTCCGCACACAAAGGATTTTACCCCTCTTTCGCGGTTGAGGTAAAAAGTGGTATCCCGGTTGCTGGGGCGCTTGGCACAGGCAAGGCGGCCACGAGATGCTTCGGGACGGCGAAAAGAAGGCAGCAACTGGTTGTCCCCACCAGTTAAGGGAAGAAGACTCTCCGGCGGGAGATCTCCTCTGTCGTCGGGAAAAGTGGTGAGACGGTTCCGCAGGGCTCCACCGGTGGTGTCGTCTTGGCAGGTCGGCTCGGCTTCTCCCTCTTCGGCTTCTTAGGTCCTGTGGCGACTTCTGAAGAACCAGTCCCAAAAACCCTGCTTTTATGCAGCAAACCCCCATTCATACAGCCTAGCTGTCACTCAAACATGCTAAGTGGTGAGCGGGGTGGCTCACCACTTGGGCCAATCACACTAGAGTGCGACATGAGTTGGCAAGGCAACTCAGTCCAGGGTGCCTAAACCCCCCTCCACCCCTCCTAGGTACCCCAGACAGAGTGGCACCACTGTGGAGGGCTTCTGTGCAGAAGCCCGCCAAAAGTGGAACAAAGGCTCGACTCGGGTTCAGGGTTACTGAAGTGAACCTAGACGCCATTTTGGCGGCGAGTTCTGGCAAAAAATCCCAACCGGTGAATTTATATTAAATAAAAAAAACAGCGGTATCTTTAACATTGCACCAAAAAGTGGTGCATAAAAATCAATGGGAAATCACATTGGGAAATATTCCGGTGGAATATTTCCGTGGTATCCACTGCCACCAGCCAGAACTCGGCGAGGGGGGGACGGGACAGTACCCCCCTGAACAACAGACCCAGGGGCAATCTAATTGCCCCTACCAGTACTTCCACAATAAGATGGTTTGTACTGGTTAAGTTCCTAAATTAAGACTAGTAAAGTCAATGGTGACTTTACAGACCCAGGGAGACAGTAGTCAGTCCCAGGGTGTGGAGTCTATGTTTGGGGGTCTCTATGACACCCCTGTGTTACTGCACTGAGGGTGCTGTGTAACACACATTCAAAAACCAATGATAGCCTATGGGGAAAAAATACCCCAGAGCCCATAAGCACATATCAAGTCACAGAAACACTCTCAAATCATGTCCAAGAGTGAGGGTAAAAGAGTCTCACTCTTGGCAGGAGAAAAAAATAAACCCCAAAAATCCAGCAAAGCTGCTGGGGGACTCACTAGGTTAGGAAATTCAGCCTAAACAGAGAATTCTCCCTAACACTCGCCCCCCCCCCCAGACTAAGGGACAGGAGGATTTAATCCACTCCTGGATGAACCTCATACCTCTAGTCGATGACATACATCCTAGAGAGTCCATCAGCATTTTGATGGTGACACCCTGACCTGTGCTCAATGGTTACATCAAAGGTTTTCCTTTGTAAGCTATAAGTCCTACAAACCCTTTGAGGCACATCAGTCTTTTTAAAACTATAGGGGATCTGGTTGACCAGTCCCTCAGAAGTTGGTACAACTTCTGAACCTGCTTTAGGCTTTTTCAAGGGGTCCTTATAAAGGATACCCTTAGATCTAGAGGGCCCTCCAAGGTTCCTCACCACCTCTCTGTGGGGAGCAGGTTGGGTTTTAGGCCTCTTGGGTGGAGGGGTTGGAGATAAGCAAGGTACATGCTTCTCCTTCCTCTTAGATCTAACCTTACCTACTTTAGGAGCTTCCCTCCTAGCATCAGGATTTTGGTTGGGGTCTTCTATAGAAGGTCCAACAGTCTGAAGGTTTTTGGCCTTAGACTTTTCTTTTCTGGTTTTCCACCAGCACTGAGAATTACCAGTTCTCTCAGGTCTAGATAGGGGCCTAGTTGGTCTATCCACCTCTTCCTCAGAAGCAGGGGGAGTCAGAGACTCTGAAACTAGGGGAACAATGATGGAGCTGGGTTGGGGCTCCCATGTTCCTAGCATACTATCCTGAAATGTGCCTGGGTTAGAGGTCAACTTACTAACACCAGGGCTTGCAGTGGGGTCCTCAGTAGAGGGTCCCACAGGCTTAGGAGGGTCCTTCAAGGTAGCCTCTCTAGCCAATTTGGTTAAGTTCTGCTTCTCCATACTGGGAGGCCTGGGGGTATGTGACACTACTCCTAGAGTTCTTAGGTCATTCCCCAACAGGACTTTCCCAGGTACCTCAGTCTGAACACTGACAGGGATCCTCACTGTCATGTTGTTACACTGAATGAGGGCTGGTAGAATAGGAACCATTTGGACAGGGCCTCCAGACATCTTAGTGGGACCTTTGGGTGCTTTGGCCACATCCTCAGGTTGAAAGAAGCTTTCATCCACTACTGTTCTGCTGGCCCCAGTGTCTCTCCTGGCAGGAGTATCCTGGCCATTGACAAGAACACTGTCCACATAGTACACTTTAGAGTTTGCAGGTAGGGAGTTATACACTACCCTATTTTGGGAGCTAACCAGACCCATGGACTCTATAGATACAGTTGCTTGAAGTCCCAAGGGATCTTCAGCAAAGAGTTCAAAGTGAGCACTAGACATCTGTACTTCATCCTCAGGAGTGAAGGCTAAGAAGACTGTCATGATCCCTCAGGTTTACCCTTGCACCTGGGATCTCCTTTGATATGGTCAGTACCCTGACAGATATAGCATTGTCCAAATGCTCTCTGAAAGGGTGGCTTGGTCTGACCTCCTTCTGGTTTGTGGCCAGAAGGTACATTAGCATGACTGGGTTTCCCATGTGACTTACCCTGGTTATGTTGTGGTTTGGGGCCCTCCTTGGGATAGGAATTATTAGAATTCTCTTTGGAGTCTGTCTTAGGCTGTCTCCCCTCATCCTTCTTCTGAGTTACCCCAGAATCCTTGTGAGTAGCCCTGTTGGCAACCCACAAGTCAGCAGCCTTAGCTAGTTTCCTAGGATCTAATTCCTGTGAATCAGCCAAGTGCTGTCTGAGCTCAGGAGAGCAGGCATCATAAATTGACTCCATCATTACAAGATTTCTCATTCCTTCATAAGTGTTCACTTTGTAACCCTTAATCCATCCCTCTAAGTTTTTCAACCCTTCACACACCCAGGTAGCCCAAGGGGTACCATCATGCTTTTTGAGGCTCCTAAACCTCTTAAGATACTGGGAAGGGGTCTTCCCAAACCTAGCTATCAAAGCTAGTTTCACACATTCATACTCTTGCTTATCCTCCTCCCCCAACTCCATTACCACATCAGTCGCAACAGGGGGAAGCCTAGAGAACAACCAGGTAAGTAAAGCATTTCTTGTGATGTTCTGGAGCCCATGATTATATTCAAACTGAGACAACCAATCCAACACATCCAATTTAGGCTCATACATACCAATCAATTCCTTAGGCATCTGGGGTCTTTTAGGACTGGTACTTCTAGAGGAGCCAGAGAGAGAAGCATTCTCAACAGACAAGTTCTTCATTTCTAGCTCATGCTTAAGCTCCATTTCCCTTAGCCTTAGTTCTTGTTGCTTATGTTCGGTTTGAGCACTAATTCTTCTATGCTCCAATTCTAGTTTCATTTTCTCTAGTTCAAAGTATTGAGGGTTAAATGTGGGACCTGGTAAGGGTCCAGTAGGTACAGCTGGTAGAGCAGACAGAGTCCTAGAGGGAACATCTACAACAGTTTCATCCTCCTCTTCTGGTTCTGACCCAAGATCATCAATACTTTGTTCAATATCAATATCATTGCTTTTCTCTACATTTGCTGGAGTGATAGGTTCCTCTGAACCATCATCCAGACTTTGGTTTTCTAACAACCTTTCTATTAGCTCAATTTTCTTTCCTTTAGTCATGAGATTCTTATGCTTACAGAGAAGTCTTAGACAATCAGCAGTTTTTGTAGCAAGGGACTCTTGACTATAACTTTCCATAGTAGACAGGTTAAAAATGACTTTTTCTTTCTTGTGCTTAAGCTTTGTGGTTAGTTGCACTAAGGTATCTCAAAAGTACTCTAAAGTGTTTACTCAATACAAATCCCACTGCTGTACACCAGTGTTAGGCAGAAACCTGTGCAGTTCCCTCTGGGACCACTGCAAAAGATTTAAGACTACAGGTGTTGGCAGTAAACCCACTTGGTAGCAGTCTGTACCACACAGATTCACTGTGGTAGCTGTGGCTGAGCAGTCAGACTTCCCTCAAGAAGAGTTAGACAGTATACAGAGGATACACAATAGATACAGAGGCACAGTAGTACAAGCAAACACTGACCAGAGCTAGGTGTAAAAGTATAAACTTATTTATTAAAGGCACACTCATAAATTACACTAGCACAGAAAAAGGTAAGAAAGTCAAAACACAGTTACTATTACTCATATGTACATCCCTAGTTACTTGTTGGACAATTCTAAGTTAACACCACTTATTTCCAACCAGAGGTGAGCGCTTAACGTTAGATGGTACTCCGACAAGTTATTAAAAAGGGAGGGAAAAGGCAGAAATAAAGGGAGCAGTAAGGTAAAACACTTTTCACAGAAGGTTAGAAAAGGCAGTCAATTGTGGAACAAGGAGAATTAGTTTGGGGCCCGCTTTAGAGGGAGCCAGGCGAAAATATGCCCAAGATCACACAATGTTGCAAGTCTTTGCAGGTGAGTAGAAAAGGTTTTACTACGTTCAGAAAAGTTTAGCTAGGGTGTCCCAGGCCTATCCAGGTTCGAGAGCCGAGGGCTAAATCTACCCCGTACAATCGGTGGCAAGGGAGGCCGGGCGGAACACAGTACCTTTTAAAAGTGGAAAGGATCCTCCAGCGGTGGTAGTCGTTCCTGGTAGTGGGTGCAAGTCGCGGCGTCGTCCAGAGGAAGAGGTGATCTCGTCGTGGAGGAAAGCTGAAGGTCGTTGCACTACCAGGGATGAGGCCAGCCGTGGAGTTTTCCGCACACAAAGGATTTTACCCCTCTTTCGCGGTTGAGGTAAAAAGTGGTATCCCGGTTGCCGGGGCGCTTGGCACAGGCAAGGCGGCCACGAGATGCTTCGGGACGGCGAAAAGAAGGCAGCAACTGGTTGTCCCCACCAGTTAAGGGAAGAAGACTCTCCGGCGGGAGATCTCCTCTGTCGTCGGGAAAAGTGGTGAGACGGTTCCACAGGGCTCCACCGGTGGTGTCGTCTTGGCAGGTCGGCTCGGCTTCTCCCTCTTCAGCTTCTTAGGTCCTGTGGCGACTTCTGAAGAACCAGTCCCAAAAACCCTGCTTTTATGCAGCAAACCCCCATTCATACAGCCTAGCTGTCACTCAAACATGCTAAGTGGTGAGCGGGGTGGCTCACCACTTGGGCCAATCACACTAGAGTGCGACATGAGTTGGCAAGGCAACTCAGTCCAGGGTGCCTAAACCCCCTCCCACACCCCCTGTGGTACCCAGACAGAATGGCACCACTGTGGAGGGCTTCTGTGCAGAAGCCCGCCAAAAGTGGAACAAAGGCTCGACTCGGGTTCAGGGTTACTGAAGTGAACCTAGACGCCATTTTGGCGGTGAGTTCTGGCAAAAAATCCCAACCGGTGAATTTATATTAAATAAATAACCCGGCGGTATCTTTAACATTGCACCAAAAAGTGATGCATAAAAATCAATGGGAAATCCCATTGGGAAATATTCTGGTGGAATATTTCCGTGGTATCCACTGCCACCAGCCAGAACTCGGCGAGGGGGGGACGGGACAGTACCCCCCTCGACAACAGACCCAGGGGCAATCTAATTGCCCCTACCAGTACTTCCAAAATAAGATGGTTTGTACTGGTTAAGTTCCTAAGTTAAGACTAGTAAAGTCAATGGTGACTTTACAGACCCAGGGAGACAGTAGTCAGTCCCAGGGTGTGGAGTCCATGTTTGGGGGTCTCTATGACACCCCTGTGTTACTGCACTGAGGGTGCTGTGTAACACACATTCAAAAACCAATGATAGCCTATGGGGAAAAAATACCCCAGAGCCCATAAGCACATATCAAGTCACAGAAACACTCTCAAATCATGTCCAAGAGTGAGGGTAAAAGAGTCTCACTCTTGGCAGGAGAAAAAAATAAACCCCAAAAATCCAGCAAAGCTGCTGGGGGACTCACTAGGTTAGGAAATTCAGCCTAAACAGAGAATTCTCCCTAACAGTCATCAATCCCTGTGGCTGAAGAACAATTGCTGGTATGCACTCCTATCAAATGGCTACAAGAGGGCCTGTGAAGGAGCCACAGTCCAAAATAGTCTTTGTCTATCTATTGGATAGTCTCTGCGTCATTCTTCCTTGTCATCGATCTAGTCTACACGTGCTGAACTGCTTCTTCTTGACTTGCTTCTGAATGCGTTAGGGGCGAGGGGGTCTCTCTAGTGTAGACTTTCACGCAACCTTGATGAATCCAAGCTTATCTTCCGATGACCTTGACTGCTGATGGTGTGACATTTTCCACAGTAAAACGGTTGCCATATCTAGGCTTGTGCCACTCCCATATGAAATTTCTGATCAGCATTTGATCTCCTGGAAAAATCTTAGGTATAGTTCTTGAACTCGGGTTGCTGAATGTTCTGTGTTCTGAGTCTGACACCCCGTCCGCTTGACTTGATCTGAAATGACAGATATACTAGCCATCATACATGTTAAGTAATCATGTAACTCAGCTGCTAACAACTCTGCAGTTGTCTGGGCATCACTCCTAGTCCTCGATGGAGGAGTTAGAGGCGTTCTCATTTGCCTCCAATTGACTAGTTTATGGGGTGTGAGGTAGTGGCTGAGCCAGGTTGATTTCGTAATGCATATAATGGCAATGCAGCCACCCCTTCTTCAGTGTTAGCTTTAATTTTGCTATTCTTTCCTTGAACAGCCTGTTGAGTCTCTCACATATTCCGTTTTCTTGTCGGTGATAAGCAGAACAAAATGTGTGTTTTATACTAAACAACAAACTAATTTGCTTGAACACCCCATTCACAAAATGGGGGTCATTATCTGATCTCAGCACCTCACATACTCCCCATCTAGGAGAAACCTCTCTGAGTAAAAACTTTGCGGCACAAGTGGTCTCAGTGTTTGTGCATGGACCTGCTTTGGTCCACCTTGAGAAGGGGCACACCATCACTGTCATATACCTATAACCATTACAGATTTGCAGCATATCAATATAATCAATATGTAAATGCTGAAATTGACCATTTCATTGATGGATACCTCATCTGACTGTTCGCGGCATGTGCCCAGCAGTTAATTTTGATATACAATGCAATTTACTGCATAAAAAGCCACGTGTTCTAACAGGATCAGCACAAACCAGTCTTCCACAATGGTTGCTGCAAGGCTTTCCCTAGTGACATGTGCAGGGTTGTGTAGCTGTTCTAACGGCACCCTTAATAAGGCTACAGGCATCACCAGTTTACCAGTGCTGTCTTGTCACCACAGTGCCTCGCTGGGGGATAAAAAACACAGCCCTCAATGTCCACAGGTCTTTCTCTTTCTGTGGGGTTCCACCCTGAACTTCCATAAATTGTGTTTTCAATAAGTGTTTAAAGGTTTCATTCACAATCATCATTACGACAATCTTTTCTTTCACATCATGTGTATCAAAACTCATTATCTCAGATGAATATGCAACCCTTTTCACCTCTTCATCCGCGGCTTGGTTTCCGTGTGCAATAAAGTCTGTTCTCTTAGTGTGTGCTGCACACTTAACTATTGTGATGGCTACTGGGAGTTGTAGTGCCTTCATGAGCCTATTCAATAAAGCGGCATGTTGCACTGGAGTACTGTCTGCTCGGAAGTAGCCCCTCCTTTTCCAAATGTGCTAGCCCTGCGTGCACGGTTGCTTTACACTGTTACTTCCTGGTCAGCTTTATGCTGTTTCTCGAGCATGACAGACAGCGCCACTAACTCTGCAGCCTGTGCTAAAAGGTAAGACGGTCTTGCACTCACCATTACTTCAAACTCCCCATTAGCCTTGTGTTTTACTAGAGCAGCACCTGAATGCATTTCTCCATCAGTTTGATTGATTCCCGAAGAACCATCAATAAAAAGAATCTCCCCTGCTGCGAGAGCATTTTCTTTCACTCTCGGAATATCATCATAGAATTCCTCATAATTTCAACAATCATGCACTTGTTCATCCTCTGCCAGTAGTTCAGCAAGAAACATGCAGTATTCACCATTTTACACCTTACTATTTTAATCGCCGGATTCGATATTACCACTTCACAAGCAGAGGCTCTTTGAGATGTCAATGCACCTTTAGGTTTCTCCAAAACAGCAAACAAAGCATGGTCAACAAATAACGTCATGGAACACCCCATTACTATGGTTGCACATTTCTCAATAGCAAACACAGTCGCTGCCAATGATTGTACGCAAGAGAAGTGACTACTCATTACTGGGTCACAAATCCCACTGTAATACACCAGGGGATTGTACTCCAATGTAGATCTCTGTGTGAGTACTGATGTCATAACTGTTCCATTTGTGTGGGAAAATAAAAATAACTCCTCCGAATAATTGGGGATTCCTAAAGCTGCCACTGTGCATATTGCCTTTTTAATTCATCAAACCATTCCTTAATTTCCTCAGTCCATTAAATGTTTTCCTGATTCTGATGTGCCTTATTCAGAGCTTGCAACAATGGTCTTGTGTAAGAACGATAATCAAATATCCATGCTCTGACAGAAATACACAGTCCTAAAAACTGCTGCATTTGCTTTATCGTGTGGGGTTTTGTTGTTTTTAAAAATCACCTCCGCTCTTTCAGGTGTAACCTTCTTTCTTTTGTGTGAGATTAATTGCCCAATGTACAACACCTCTTCCTGGTGGAACTGCAATTTCTCTTTGTCAACTTTATACCCTTTCTCTGCTAAACTGATCATTAGCTGAATCGAATCTCGTCTACACTCTTCTTCTGATGTGCTGCAGTCGAAAATGTCATCTATGTATTGCAGCACACAAGTGGTATCAGGGTGTGTGCATGGATCTGCTTCGATCTATCTTGAGAAGGGGCTCAGCACCAATATCATATACCTATAACCATTACAGACTTGCAGCATATCAACATAATCAATATGTAAATGCTGAAATGGACCATTTGGTCGAGGGATAACTCCTTTGACTGTTTGCAGCATGTGCCCAGCAGTAAACTTTTGACATACGATGCAATTTACTACATAAAAAGCAACGTGTTCTAACAGGTTCGACACAAACCAGTCCTCCACAATAGTTTCTACAAGGCTTTCCCTAGTGATATTTGCAGGGTAGTGTAGCTGTTCTAACGCCACCCTTAATAAGGCAACAGGCATCACCGGTGTACCAGTTCTGTCCTGTCGCCACAGTGCCTCGGTGGGGGATAAGGAACACCCCCTCCGTGTCCACACGTCTTTCTCTTCCTGTGGGGTTCCACCCTGAACTTCCATAAGTTGCGTTTTCGATAAGTGATTAAAGGTTTCATTCACAATCATCATTATGACAATCTTCTCTTTCACATCAGGCGTATCAAACCTAATTATCTCAGATGAATATGCAACCCTTTTCGCCTCTTCATCCGTGGCTTGGTTTCCGTGTGCAATAAAGTCTGTTCTTTTAGTGTGTGCTGCGCACGTAACTATTGCGATGGCTACTGGCAGTTGTAGTGCCTTCATGAGCCTATCCAATAAAGCAGCATGCTGCACTGGAGTACTGCCTGCTCTGAAGTAGCCCCTCCTTTTCCAATGTGCTAGCCTTGGATGCATGGTTGCTTTACACTGTTACTTCCTGGTCTGCGTGTTTCTCGAGTGTGACAGACAGCAGCACGAACTCTGCAACCTGTGCTAAAAAGTAAGACGGTCTTGCACTCGCCATTACTTCAAACTCCCCATTAGCTTTGTGTTTTACTAGAGCAGCACCTGAATGCATTTCTCCATCAGTTTGATTGATTCTCGAAGACCATCAATAAAAAGAATCTCCCCTGCTGCGAGAGCATTTTCTTTCACTCTCGGAATATTATTATAGAACTCCTCATAATTTCAACAATCATGCACTTGTTCATCCTCTGCCAGTAGTTCAGCAAGAAACATGCAGGGTTCACCATTTTACACCTGACTATTTTAATCGCCGATTCGATATTACCACTTCATAAACAGAGTCTCTTTGAGATGTCAATGTACCTTTAGGTTTCTCCAAAACAGCAAACAAAGCATGATGAACAAATAACGTCATGGAACACCCCATTACTATGGTTGCACATTTCTCAATAGCGAACGCGGTCGCTGCCAATGATTGTACGCAAGAGAAGTGACCACTCATTACTGGGTCAAAAATCCCACTGTAATACACCAGGGGATTGTACTCCAATGTAGTTCTCTGTGTGAGTACTGCTGTCATAACTGTTCCATTTGTGTGCGAAAATAAAAAGAACTTCTCTGAATAATTGGGGATTCCTAAAGCTGGCACTGTACATATTGCCTTTTTAATTCATCAAACCATTCCTCCATTTCCTCAGTCCATTCATTTTTTTCCTGATTCTGCTGTGCCTTTTTCAGGGCTTGCTACAATGGTCTTGTGTAAGAACTTTAATCAAATATCCATGCTCTGACATAATTGCACAGTCCTAAAAACTGCTGCATTTGCTTTATCATGTGGGGTTCTCTGTTTTCAAAATCGCCTCCACTCTTTCAGGTGTTCTTTCTTTTGTGTGAGATTAATTGCCCTATGTACAACACCTCTTCCTGGCAGAACTGCAATTTCTCTTTTTCTACCTTATACTAGTCTCATCTACACTCTTCTTCTGATGTGCTGCAAACTACAATGTCATCTACGTAGTGCAGCACGACACTTAGCAAATCAATATTGCTTAGGTACATCTGCAGGACCCTATTAAAAATTGATGGAGACTCACAATACCCTTGAGGCGAACATGTGCTTTTCAACTTCGTCTGACGGAACGTAAATGATGTAAGGTTTTGGGAGTCCTTATGCAACGGGATTGAGAAAAATGCATTTTTCAAGTCAATCACTGTGAAATATCGTGCTTCAACTGAGATACTACATAGGATCGTCGTCAGATTTGGAACTAGAGGAAACTCTGCCTCTACAATCTGGTTTATCAGCCTCATGTCCTGAATTAAATGCCACAACCCCCCTTTTGATTTCTTGATAGGGTACACTGTGGTATTGCATGGTGACTCTGACGTCACTAAAATGCCTTGATCCATCATGGCTGATATAGTCTTAAAAATCCCTTCATCCGCATCACTTTACATAGGATACTGCCTCACTCAAGGTAAAATTGCTCCTGGCTTCAGCTTAAGCTTGAATTCTCCCACCCCCTTCAACAGACCTATGTCATAGGGGCCCGTAGTCCATAGGAGGATGTCTTCATCAAAAAATGTGGGACGCTGCTGCACGATCACCATTCGCTGTGGGATCTCTCTCCTCTTTGTCCTGATCCAATATGTAATGATCATTTCAAACACGACGTCATCATCTGATGGGTTGGCTCTAGACATATCCCCATCAGTGATGTCCCGGCTCTGTACATTCTTATATGTATACATTGGTGCATCGCCGCAAAACTATTCACTACGTAGCCAGCCTTATGATTACTTTTCCCTACTTGCGTTACTACATATATACAAGTGTAAACCTGATTTACATATTCTTCAGTATTTCTGTAGCATGAGCATCTTCATCTCAAGCCCGAAATGTTGGTCATCTTTACCATCTTCTCTTCAGCTCTTAGAGAATATTTATGTTCTTTCTTTCACCTTGTCCATCTTTTCTAGGTGCATCATCTCTTACTTCGCATGATGTCATCAGTCTCCTTCCATGTTCAAATGCACACCTCTTCTGGCACTCCAGCCAGGCAGACACCATTTCTTCGTTCACTTATATAGGGTTTTCTCACTGGGTATCTTATCTCGAAGGTTCTTGGCATTCCTACTGGAAACGCACGTGTCATCATTTCTGGTTCCCAACATATAGGCAACATGGGGGCAGAGATTTTGGTGGGGGTACTTGGCTCCACCTCTACAGCATAATCTTCACTCACTTGCCTACAACGAAGTTCCCCATTCCCTCTCCACCATCCTCCCTATGTGATACCACCCCTCTGTGCTGGGTAATAATGTAATTTTGTAAATTTGTACAGTACTCCTCTTTAGTTTGCAGCACTCCCCCCCACCCCCCAGGTCAATATTACCTTTGCAAGTCACTTTGATTTTGTCCATGGGCTATACACATTCGTAAACTGACTTTGACACTGCTGGCCTATATTCATGATCGGGACACCACGTCATGTCTTTCAAACAGTGTGCTTTTTATGGCACTGTGGCAGGTGGGTTGTATGGGGGATGGGCCAGGGGCTTGAAACTTGAGGGTGATCAGCAGATAGCCTTCTCACACAGAGCGTTTTGTGTGGAGATTGCAAGAACAGCAGTGGAGCCAAATATAGCATCACTGGTGCGACCTGAAGAGTGGTTGGATCTTTCAACCCCATATTGTATTGGAGAGTGTTAGTGTTGCCCACTACTGTGAGGATGATAGCTTGGGAGAAACCTTCAAACCAGATGCTGAAGTCACCCAATGTAGTTAGGTGAGGGTGGGTCAGGAAAATGCTGTTAATTTCATCAGTGAACAAGATGGCAAATGGAGATTTGTAGCCTAAGGGCCCATCAATGTGGAGAAAGGGACAAGGATGAGATGCGGAGAGTAGGTGTTAGGGAGAATTCTCAAGAATGTGCTAATCTCCCTTACCTTTTGAGACCCCCAGCAACTTTGCTGGATTTCTGGGATTTAATGTTTTACCTGGGAGGAGTGTGAGCCTTTTTTCCCACTCTTCCATGTATTTTGTGTGTGTTTTACTTTTGTGTTCTTTGGTTGTGGATTTTTAAAACAACTACAGTGGCATCATCTTTTTTCTGTGTGTCACACAGCACCTTCAGTGCAGTGGCACAGAGGTGTCTTTCAGACACCCCAAGGTTTAAATACCTTCTCTGGGACTGACTACAGTCTCCCAGAGCATGTAAAGTTAAATTGGCTTTACTAGGCTTTTTAAGTTTACTGACCCAGCACACTCTATCTTCCTATAGAGTGCTGGAGGGGTTTCTTAGCTTCCCCTGAGTAACAACACTCATGTAACAGGAAAATGTTACCTTTTCCTATTTTAAATGGCTGGTGGCATTGGTTTGGATCAACTACCGTGATTTTTCGCAACCGCTAACAATGGTAGCTCAAAATCAAGGGTAGCCATGTTTTTCAATATGGCGCCCAAGACCTATCTGTAAAAACACCATTTCTTTTTTTAAAAAGTCCTTCTTGTTTTTAACTCTGCACGCCAAACCAGGTTTGGTCCCTTTGTTCGTGTTCTTTGCGGGCTTCAGTGCTGAAGCCCTCCTCTGGTGCCAGAGTCTCTGGGGTGGACAGGATGTGAGGGGGGTGCCCGAAACTCCCTGTGCTTAGTCTCCTAGGAGACCTGAATGCACTCTGGTGTGATTGACTGGCTGACTGTCCGGCAAGGCCAGCCACCCTGCTGGGTGAGTGACAGCCAGGCTGAATGAATGGGGGAAAACTGTTTAACAGCAGGTCTCTGGGACTTGGAAAGCAGAGTCGACCACTGGAACGAAAGAACCGAAGACGAGCTTAAGGAAGACGACTGCTGCAACTCCTGGACGACTGGTGAAGCCCTGCTGCAGGTCCGAATTGCCAGAAACTCCAATCGACAGAGAAGCCCTTCAAGGTTAACTTCTTTCCTTGAGTTTGGTGGGAACAACCAACTCGTAAGTCACCTGGACACAGTCCCTGACTGGTCGAATTTTCAGCAGAGTGCTGCTTGAAAACCGGATAGCCAGTGGGAAGGGAACCAGTTTGTCGTCTTTAAGGCACTCACACCTTAAAGCGACGTCTTGCTACAGCTTTGGCCTCATCCCTGGGCAGTGCAGGAACCTCTCGACGTCCTCCTTCTTGTCCCCGCGACTGAAGCTCAGGAACTTCGAGACCTGCTCGGACCTGCCAGGAACAACTGCCTCTGCTACAGCTTTCTTCGTTAAAAAAGGTACTGTGCAAACGTGGTCCGGAAATATTTACGGCCATCGAGAAAGTGTGTGAGACTTTCTGCAACTTCGAAGGTTTGTCCTTCTCTAAACATTCATCAAACTTTTCGCCTAGCCAAATCCTTTAAAAATCTGTGGCAAATACTTAACCGTTATATACCAGAACCGAGCTATCCTATACAAAAGACACTGAACCATTGACTTTGGCCCAGGCCTGTTGAGAAGAATTGTTGGTTGCATTTAACTGAAACCCTTTGCCCTGCCTATGAATGTATTTGGGCTGTCTATTCTTATAACCTTGTCTTTTCCTCCCTTTTCTAAGTATCTGAAGTGCCATTTTGCTCCCACTTCATTTTGGAGCTAAACTTGTTCATTTACTTCCCGGTTGGATTTTTGTGGTTTATTAGTGTGTGATATTGAGCTGCCTTGAGTAAGTGTATATTTGAATCACTGTATTTGTTGGTTATTTCTGTAACTTGTTCTACTGTTCACTTAAACTCTTGAGATAAGTCTGGCTGCTCAGCCATCGCTACCACTTTACTGTGTAGTACGGGCTTGTACCAAAGGTGAAATTGTGCCTACACTTGTAGTCTGAATTTCCTGTAGAGTTCCCAAAGGGTACTGCAGGTGATTCTGCCTAACACTGTTGTACAGCGGTGAGGATAAAGTATACTTGTTACATTTAGAGTGCTAATTTTACTTTTGTTCAAATAATCTTCACAAGGCTAAGCAACACTAGTAAAGCACTTGTTTTATCATGACTGATATGGAAAGCTACAGATAGGAGACCCTAGTGACTTTAACTGTTGATCAATTGAGAGAAATGTGTAAAGCCAGGAATCTCACTGTAAAAGGCAAAAAGGTTGAACTGATAGAAAGGTTGTTAGAATACCAAAGTCTGAGGAGTGGGTCTGAATCCCCCACACCTGCAGCAAATGTGGAAAATGTTGATGAGGATGATAATGTTTCTGAGAATAACTCAAATGTTATGGATGAGTTAGATTAGGAAGAAGAGTCTTCAAATGTAGGCCCTGTTTTACCTCTACCTGCTCATAGGCCTCAACCTCTGACCACAGGGGCCCCACCAGGTCCAACATTAAGTCCTGAATTTGTCTCACTTGAAAAGATGAGATTGGATTTAGAATTTAAAAGTATCCAAGCTCAAACTGATAGCAAACATCAAGAGTTTAGGCTCAGAGAAATGGAATTGAACCATGCATTTGAAATGAAAAAGTTGTCTATTGAAACTGGTTCTCTCCCAGAGTCCTCTAGGTCTTCCAGTCCCAAGAGACCTCGCATGTCCAAAGATGTAGTAAGTATGTATGAGGTTAAGCTTGATATTTTGGATTAATCGGCTGCTTTTAAATATAACCATGGGATTCAAGACATTACAGGGAATCAGCTGATTCCTTGGCTTTTTTCTAGGCTACCCCCTGTTGCAACTGATGTGGTAATGAAGTTGGGAGATATAGACAGAAAGGAGTATGAAACTGTGAAGCTAGCTTTGATAGCTAGATTTGGGAAGACCCCATCACAGTATCTTAAGAGGTTTTGAACCCTCAAAAAGCATGATGGTACCCCTTGCGCTACCTGGGTGACTGAATGTTTGAAAAACTTAGATGGTTGGTTTAAGGGTTACAGAGTGAACACTTATGAAGGTATGAGGAATTTACTGATGTTGAAATCTATGTATGATGCCTGCTCTCCTGATCTGAGACAGCACTTGGCTGACTCTAAGGAAATTGATCCCAAGAAGTTAGCAAAGGCTGCTGACTTGTGGGTTGCCAACAGGGCTACTCACAAGGATTCCGGGGTAGCTCAGAAGAAGGATGTGGAGAAGCAGCACAAGAAAGATACCAAAGAGAATTCAAATACCTCCAATCCAAAAGAGGGCCACAAACGTAACAAGGGTAAGCCACAGGGAAAACCAAATCATGCTAAGGTACCTACTGGAGACAAACCAGAAGGAGGTCAGAACAAATCCCCATTCATAAAATCATTTGGTAAATGTTATGCTTGTGGGTCAACTGACCATGTGAAAGGGGATCCCAGATATAAGGGTAAACGTTCAGGGGTCCACACTGTCTCCTAGCCTTCTCACCTGTGGACGAAGAACCAATGTCAAGTGGAAACTTTCACTTACTGGCTGAGGAACACATGAAAGTCTCAGCCAGTGTTGCTTTAGTGTCCCTGGGTCTGTGGGAACAGCAGAATTTAGCTGTGTACAACTCTATCCCAGATAATACTAAAGAGTATTATAAATACAGTGTTCTTGTGAATGGTCTGGAGACCCCTGCCATCAGAGACACTGGGGCCAGCATAACTGTAGATGATGAATCTTTTTTAAAGATTGAGGATGTTGCTAGGGCACCAGAAATCTTAACTAAGCTTGCTGGATGCCTTGTCCAAATGCTTCCATCGTTACCAGCTCTCATCCAGTGCAATGACATGACTGTCAAGATACCTGTAAGTCTGCAGAGTGAAGTGCCTTGCAGAGTTCTGTTGAGGAATGACTTAAAAACTCTTGGAGTTGTATCAAGCAACCCCCAGGCCTCCCAGCAAAAGGAAACAGGAGCAGACTAGGAAGGCCAGAGAGAGTACCTAAAGGGGCTATACAGAGGAGATTATAGAGGAAACTATAACTCCCAGTCCACAGGACTTACTGACTGCAATTTCTAAAAAGAAATAGGAAAAGGGGAAACCTAAAACCTCCAACAAGAAACCAGCCAGCACTCCTGTGCAACCAACAAGGACTGCCTTGAGAGGACTGTCCAAAATCACAGCTGTGATCCTTCCATCAGCTGAGGCTGAGTGTGTGGAACAACCTTGTGTGGTTGAATCAGCTGCTGAGGAATCAGAGCTGGAAGAGGACCTTGCTCCTGTTGGAGTACTGGATGTTGCAGACCATCCTGAGCTGCAGTCTTTACTGGCAGAAGGTGGACCCTGTAGGGCAGACTTCAGCAGAGGTCAAAGAGAGTGTTCTACACTTGAGGTCTTCACCAACAGTCAGCTTCCCAGCTGGAAGGGCAAGAGCCAGGGAAGCATAGGTTGTACTGGGAAGATGGCCTCTTCTACAGTGAAACAACTGAGTCTATCCCAGGGGACTACAGAAGATGTGTAGTGCCTCTTGAAAGCAGACTCCAGTTCATACAGTTAGCCCATGAGATACCTTTGGCTGGTCAATTGAGCTTCAAGAATACCAAGGAAAGGTTCTCTTTATATTTATGCTGGCCTAAATTGGGGTCTGATATAGATACATTCTGTAGGAGCTGTCACACTAGCCAAACCTCTGACAAGAGTGGAGCCAACAATGTGGCACCCTTGGTGGTAGGAATCGACATTGTTGGTCCCTTAGACCCTCCCGCATCTTCAGGCAACAGGTTTATCCTGGTTGTGGTAGACCATGCTACTAGGTATCCTGAAGCCATACCTATGAGGACTGTTACAGCCCAGGCTGTTGCTTAGGCCCTACTTGGTATTTTTTACCAGGGTAGGTTTTCCTAAGGAAGTTATCTCTGACATGGGATCTAATTTGATGTCCCACTACATGCAGGCCATGTGGAAGAAATGTGGAGTAATTTACAAGTTCTCAACTGCCTACCATCCACAGACAAATGGATTGGTAGAGAGGTTTAATTGTACAATGAAGAGCATGATAGGTGGTTTAGAGGATGCCCTTAGAAGGAAGTGGGGCCTTCTACTGCCATGCCTTCTCTTTGCATACAGAGAAGTCCCTCAGGAGGGAGTTGGATTTAGTCCCTTTGAACTTCTTTATGGCCATCCAGTTAGAGGCCCTTTGGCCCTAATTAAGGAGGGGTTGGAAAGTGCTCCTTCCCCCAAGCCAGTGAGAGTCACTGACTATGTGATAGGTCTCTGGAGGTGAATGTCACACATGATGGCAGAAGCATCAGATAACCTAAAAGCAGGTCATGCTCTGGTCAAACATTGGCATGACCAGAATGTGAACATGGTTAAGTTTACTCAAGACCAGCACGTTTTGGTTATGGTACCTACAAGGCAGAGGGCCTTACAGGACAAGTGGATAGGACCCTTCAAGGTTGTGGGTAAACTTGGAGAGGTCAACTATCTGGTGGATTTAGGCAATCCTAAGGAGGCTGCCAGAGTCTTTCACACCAACCGTTTAAAGGCTTATGTCTCAAGACCACAAGTAGGAGCTTTGCTTCAAGCTTCAGCCCAAGAGGAGGAGGAGAGTGAACCTCTACATGACCTACTCAGGGGCCAGCCTTTAGATGAGAAAATAGAAGGAGTTAATCTCTCTTCTAACTTGACACCTGAAAAACAGGAGGAGTGCAAGTTCCTGTTTAATCAGTTTGCCTCCCTGTTTTCACTATCACCAGGCTTGACCCCTTGGTGCCAGCATGATATTCAAACTGGTGACGGTTTACCTGTCAAATACAGGGGTTACAGGATGTCAGATCACATAAGATCCCACATAAAGGAGGAGATCAACAAGATGCTTGATCTCGGGTTAATAAAGCCCTCTACCAGTCCATGGACTAGTCCAGTTCTAGTACCAAAGGCAGGATCCAAGGATTTGAGATTCTGTGTGGACTATAGAGCTCTTAATGCAGTCATAAAGGCTAGTAAATGTCAGATTGGTCAGAGTAAAGTGATCTTGTTACACCGGGACTTCGGAAAACCTCTCTCTGGCATTGTTGGCGGCTACAGCCACGGATGAGAGTTTATACCTCCAACATGGAGCCTAAAGCACAGAGGAGCGGTCTAGAGGATCGAGAGAAGGACGAGAGCAAGACTCCTCCTCCCTCTCCAGAAGTGCTATATGAATGGGAGTTGCCAGGAGTACTACGCGTTGCTACTGTTCAAGACAGCTCCGCTCCGTGAGTTATCGAAACTGCAATACGTGCGTCAAACTGATCTAAATCAGTTTAGCATTTCTTACTCTCCTTTGCTTACATTTTCCTGCAGGAACTTTCCCCCTTTCCATCCCTATTCCTTCCGACCCGCCAGTTCTGCTCAGCTCAACATTACGGACCAAACCCACTGCAGACCCACGTAAGCCGTCCTCTTTTTCTCCCGAAGCAGGATTCCCGTTCTGTCTGTATTCTCTTGTTCACTAGTTGCTTTCCCTCCTGGCAGTAATCAACACTGGTCGATCTCATCTCGGCTTGACACTCAATCTCCCAAGGTTCAGCACGCTAAACCCATACTCCGGTACATTAGCAGGTAGGGCTCTCTAAACATTCGTGCTTCTGTTCTCTTCCACTGCTCATATCTCTAAGCATTATTCAAGACACTTCATTCTATTTTCTTTATATCTGTAACAGACCAGACAACATTCCCAGCCACCAGAGACTCTCCATAACACCCCTTGGCATCCCCCCGCAGGTATCTTCCCAATTATTCAACTTTGTGTCACATCAAGGAAATAGGGATTAACAAATAGGTAACTCTGTCCATTCTATTCCCGCAGAACAGTCTGATCGATTAGACCCCAAGACAAACCAACGCGACTCCCTCTTGCAAGACATCTTACTCCAATCGTGAGGGATCTACGAGACCCACCAATCTATCAACATTCCACAACCGGGTTTTTTCCCTCCAAGAGGGTTTCCCGGAAACCCCCTTTTCAACACCTGTGTTAGAAGGTGGGGCAGGGGGTCTCTGGTGAACTTTCACACTCTCATTTTGCCAAAGACAAGGTATGACATTTCTATTGTTACCTGCAAGGTGCTTTTGTTGTACATTGGTAGTCGTTACAGATCTACCTTGGACATGAAGCAGGAGGAGGTGAAATAAGGGACTAAGGTACAAGCTGTACAAGACTGGGCCACCCCTACTACTCAAACCCAGGTGAGAGCCTTCTTAGGTCTCACTGGGTACTATAGAAACTTCATAGAGAACTATGGGACCATAGCTTCTCCCTTGAATGTGATCTCCTCTCCCAAATTCCCTAAAAAGTTCAGGTGGAATGAGGAGTGCACTCACGCATTTGAAGGCCTAAAGAAAGCCCTTTGTCAATCTCCAGTCCTAAGAGCTCCTGACTATACCCAAACCTTCATTGTACAAACTAATGCTTCGAATACAGGTATAGGTGTAGTCCTTAGCCAACTGGATGAGAAAGGTATGGAGCACCCCATTTGCTTCATCAGCAGGAAGCTGAAGTCCCTTAGACAAGGTGGGCAACCATTGAAAGAGAATGTTTTGCTATGGTGTGGTCACTGAAGAAGTTTAGACCATACTTGTATGGATCTACTTTGTGATTCAGACTGACCAACAACCCTTGAGATGGTTGATGCAAATGAAAGGGGAAAACCCAAAACTACTGAGATGGTCAATCAGCCTGCAAGGTTTTTATTTTACCATCGAACACAGGTCAGGGTGTCATCACCAAAATGCTGATGGTCTCTTCAGGATGTTTGACCCACTGGAGTAAGGAGATTCATCCAGGAGTGGATTAAGTCCTCCTGTCCTTAGTCTGGGGGGGACGAGTGTTAGGGAGAATTCTCAAGAATGTGCTAATTTCCCTTACCTTTTGAGACCGCCAGCAACTTTGCTGGATTTCTGGGATTTAATTTTTTACCTGGGAGGAGTGTGAGCCTTTTTCCCCACTCTTCCATGTATTTTGTGTGCGTTTTACTTTTGTGTTCTTTGGTTATGGGATTTTAAAACAACTCCAGTGGCATCATCTTTTTTATTTGTGTCACACAGCACCTTTAGTACAGTGGCACAGAGGTGTCTTTCAGACTCTCCAAGGTTTAAATACCTTCTCTGGGACTGACTACCGTCTCCCAGAGCATGTAACGTTAAATTGGCTTTACTAGACTTTTAAATTTACTGACCCAGCACACACTATCTTCCCATAGAGTGTTGGAGGGGTTGCTTAGCTTCCCCTGAGTCAAAACACTAAAATGTTACCTTTTCCTATTTTAAATGGCTGGTGGAAGTGGTTTAGATCAAGTACCGTGATTTTTCGTGACCGCTAACAACGGTAGCTCAAAATCAAGGGTAGCCATGTTTTTCAATATGGCGCCCAAGACCTATCTGTAAAAACAGACTCCGGTCAACTTTTTTCACCATTTCTTTTTTAAAAAGTTCTTCTTGTGTTTAACAAACCAGGTTTGGTCCCTTTGTTTGTGCCCTTTGGCGGGCTTCTGTGCTGAAGCCCTCCTCGGTGCCAGAGTGTCTGGGGTGGACAGGATCTGAGGGGGTACCCCAAACTCCCTGTGCTTAGTCTCCTAGGAGACCAGAATGCACTCTGTGTGATTGGCTGGCTGACTGTCTGGCAAGGACAGCCACCCTACTGGGTGACAGCCAGGCTGAATGAATGGGGGGAAACTGTTTAACAGCAGGTCTCTGGGACTTGGAAAGCAGAGTCGACCACTGGAACAAAAGAACTGAAGACGAGCTGAAGGAAGAGGACTGCTGCAACTTCTGGATGACCGGTGAAGCCCTGCTGCAGGTTCGAATTGCCTGAAACTCAAATCGACAGAGAAGCCCTTCAAGGTTAACTTCGTCCCATTAGGTTTTGTGGGAACAACCAACTCATAAGGCACCTGGACACCGTCCCTGACTGATCGAAATTTCAGCAGAGTGCTGCTTAAAAACCGGATAGCCAGTGGGAAGGAACCCAGTGTGTGGTCTTTAAGGCATTCATACCTTAAAGCGACATCTTGCTACAGCTTTGGCCTCGTCTCTGGGCAGTGCAGGAACCTACCGACGTCCTCCTTCTTGTCCCCACGACTGAAGCTCAATAACTGCAAGACCTGCTCGGACCTGCCTGGAACAACTGCCTCCGCTACAGCTTTCTTCGTTAAAAAGGGTACTGTGCAAACGCAGTCCCGAAATCTTTTCGGCCATCGAGAAAGTGCGTGAAACTTTCCTCAACTTCGAAGGTTCGTCCTTCTATAAACATTCATCAAACTTTTTATCTAGCCAAATCCTTTAAAAATCTGTGGCAAAGACTTAACTGTTATATAACAGAACTGTGCTATCCTATAAACAAAGACTCTGAACCATTGACTTTAGCCCAGGCCTGTTGAGAAGAATTGCTGGTTGTATTTAACTGAAACCCGTTGCCCTGCCTATGAATGTATTTGGGTGTCTATTTTTATAACCTTGTCTTTTCCTCCCTTTTCTAAGTATCTGAAGTGCCATTTTGCTCCCACTTCATTTTGGAGCTAAACTTGTTCATTTACTTCCGGTTGGATTTTTTGTGGTTTAGTAGTGTGTGATATTGAGCTGCTTGTGCTAGTGTAATGTTTTTGAAGTCAATGTGTAAATAAATGTATATTCTTTTACCAAGAAACCTTGAGTAAATGTATATGTGAATCACTGTATTTGTTGGTCCTTTGTGTAACCTGTTCTAAAGCTCACTTAAACTCTTGAGATAAGTCTGGCTGCTTAGCCATCGCTACCACTGTACTGTATAGTACGGGCTTGTACCAAAGGTGAAATTGTGCTTACACTTGTAGTCCTAATTGCCTGTAGTGTTCCCAATAGGTACTGCAGGTGATTCTGCCTATCATTAGGCATTTTAAGGGATGTGCTTCACAGTTACCCTGAAATTATGGATTATGCGTGATCAGCAATACTTCTTAGAAAACTGCAGAAATACCACCAAATCTTAGTGTTGTTGACAGTGATATTTTTGTAGCAGGGTGGGATAGCTTCATAAATTACTAGGGCATGGTCACTGGAAAACCATAACTTGGTGAGGAACACTAGAAAGCTCATTTGGACGAACCTGTCAAAAGCCTGTACTTATTGCATGCATTTAATCCTGTGTATCCAAAGGAGTATTCCTGTCCTTTTGAGTTACAAAAAAATGTGTAGTACAGGAGTAATTTTGCATTATGACAGCTGTCATGATTTCCTGATGAATGCAATATCACTGATTACATTGCAGAAACCGGTCGACAATATCTTGAACGGATATCCTTTTCATATGTTGGAGATACCCTTCTTTTGTCTCACTACTGTTTGTACTTTTGATTAATCATTGGATCTATTGTAGGATACATATTCAGATGTGGGTGGAATTAATGTCCAAAATCCTCATCTGAAAGAATTTTCCTATGGAAGATTGTTTAACGCCACCGCAGTTGCGGGTCACACTGGGGTAGATTTGTTTGCTGTCTGTGCTATCTAGTCTTCTATAACCATTAGGAGTGCATTTCTGATGTCATTCTATCGCTTTGTGAAAGACAGCACACCACCACCTTTTAGGAACAACAATCAATATCAGGGATAGAGTATTTCTTCTTGAAGGACTTCACTAGTTACTAGTTGCACTTTGCTTACGACATTTTCTTTTTTTAAAGTCCCAACCCTTTTTTTGGTACTTGATATTTTTGAATAGGGTGACTTTTCCTTGACCTCATATATGTTCTTTTACTCTGGGCTATCAAATAAATTCCATACATTAGATATACACTGAGCACTCCTGGTATCTGTCATTGGTTGACGCGCAGAGGCACAACAAGATGTGAAATCACGCAGAAAGGTGTCCAGGTGCAAGAGGCAGTACTGGTTGCTGCAATGGCATGGTAGGTGTATTAGTGGCAGCACTGGTTGCTGCAATGGCATGGTAGGTGTATTAGTGGCAGCACTGGTTGCTGCAATGGCATGGTAGGTGTATTAGTGGCAGCACTGGTTGCTGCAATGGCATGGTAGGTGTATTAGTGGCAGCACTGGTTGCTGCAATGGCATGGTAGGTGTATTAGTGGCAGCACTGGTTGCTGGCATGGTAGGTGTATTAATTGAATGACATACACCACTTCCACCTTTGGATCCCTGAGGTGTTGCAAAGAGAGTGTAGACAGGATGAGTGCTCTGTGGTGATATTTCTACACTCCAAGCCAGTGCAGGGGTTGTGGTGGTTGTTAGTGCCCAGTCAGGCTCTGTTCTTTCCTTCAACCCTCTTTGCAGGTGACTGCTGGGTCCAGACTCGGTATTAGTGCTTCTAGCTGTAAGCACCTCTCTCGGTTTTCTCCTATGAGAACAGGTGGTGTAGTGATGATCCTGGTCATCATCATCATCATCATCATCATCATCATCACCACATTCATCATCATAATTACCATCATCATCACCACCACTACCATTGCCATCATTGAAATCATAGGGCAAAGGCAGGGAGGGTTAGGAGATGCAGTGGTTGTGCTAGGCTGAGAAACATCCGTTTCCTATAGCATGTGCAATTGGGCAGATCTTTGCCCCCCCCCCTGACCTACTGCTGAAAGCTGCAAATCCAAACCCCAGTCCAGAACATCTGATCCTTCTGGCACAGATTCAGAGGTAGTCTCTTCAGCAGGCAACTAAACAGACCCCTGCAGAACTTGAATGTGTAGCTGGTCTGTTGCAACACGATAATACAGAATACATTCTCACGTGTGCCAGACTCTCATCGTTCGGAATTTGGGGTTCAGGCTAGCTGCACTGAAGTGTCAGTAACAGCTAAGTGAGTGATGACTTTGGAAGAACTGCTTGCTATTTCACAACCAGAGTTTGCATGCTTGCACTACTTGTTGTAACAGGGGTGAATGACCAACTCATGGTTATTGACTGACCTTGTACTTCTCTACCATGCAGGATTCGTCAATTCCCTATTGCAGCAGCTACTGTTTCGCCAATGAACTGTTTAACACTTTCTTGGCGCCTCCCACTTACCACGCTTGGCCTATATGTCTACTGCTTGTGACCACCATCATCACCTCTGCATCCAACACCTTTTCAGGCACCTCAGAATTGTTCTCTTACCCCATAAAATTAAACTGCTTGTAATGTGTGGGAATGGATTCAGTCAAACAATCTGGAAAGGCATACATTCCTCTGCTCTCCAACTACACAGTGTGCTCAAGTAAGTGGTGTATTACATCACACTGCCAATCATCCTTCTACCTTTTGCCTACCAATGTTTCCACAAATGTTCCTGGCACCCCAAAATTGTCTCTTCCCCAAAACAAATCAACTAAATGTTTTGTGTGTGTGTGCCTGTTCCAGTAAGCTGACTCAGTACAAATTCCTGCTCCAGCCTACAGATTACAGTGTGCTCACACAGGTTGTGTGTAGCAGCAAATAGCCAATCCACCTGCCACTAATTGTCCATCGCTGCCCCCAACAAATTGTGGCAAATGAACACAACTGCTTGTGTGTTAGTGTGTGTTCAACCAAGCAGCCCCAGTGCGTAAATGCAAAGTAAAATGTTGAGGCGTCTGGCAGTGCTTAGTTTGTAAAAGAAATAAGTGCCAGGGCCCAAATATTGTCTAGCACTCCTGTGACACTGTGGGTGGGCAGTTCCCCGCCACTGCTGCCACCACCCATAGCAGCTCCCCACACTGTTGACATATTTGGGGTGACACTACAGCTTGCGCCTGCTCATTGTGGTTGATGGATGCACTGACTATCACCACTTCATAATTAAAGTAAGTCTGAGACAATAAGTGCCGGGGATCAAAAATAAGTGCCAGGGCTGAGCCTGGGAAAACCCCACCACAAATTAAGTACTGGTAGTCTTGTTACATTTAAAATGTGTTTCACTAAGCAGAAGTTGAGTTCACCTAGATGGAAAAAACATATGAAAAAATTAAAAAAATCTGGCAAACCCAAATAAATACATTATTAGATCCCCACTTTTTTAATGCATTCACGCCCTGTGATTCCAGGTTCTCTTCCTGTAACTAGACAATCAGTATGACACAGTTGGTCTCACGACAGACAATAGAAACACCAAGACCTCCCGCACTTTGCACATCCCTTCTGAACTCAGGGTGGGCCTTAGCCATGCAGATCATAGTCTCAAATAGTGCGGAAAATCAAAGTGAAGTGTGCCAAGGTCTGTACGTCCCTTCCTTTACAAACACACAAGCAATCTGGAGTCTCCCATGTATTCCACCACCACAGTATAGCCTTCACCAAAATCTGTCCCACTCGGCGATGTGAAAATAACAACCTTTCTTGCCTACTAAAAGCCCATCGCTTGTTGACCTCCGCTAATTTAAGTCTAAAATAATGCACACAGATCTGGCTCCTTCCTGCCCTTGCAAGGCTTAACTCTTCCAGCCAGGCATAAAAGCTCCTTTTCACATCCATAAATGCCTCTTTATTGAGTGACTGCGGGTTGACCCAGTATTGCCCGAGACCCAAAGCCATTGAGGGCTTTATTAAACAGCCAAGTTATGGAAGTACATCAGATCTCTCCAACTTCCAAGCTACGGTAATCACAGAGCGAGCAATAGCATGCGATCTGTTCATTGAAATCCCAAATCATAGGCACAGTGGTTTTAGCAGGATGCACTGTGCAATAGGCCTCAAACCAGCCTCTGCCACCAAACATAACTAAGGGGTTCACTGAGGGACATTTTGAGCGAACTCCTTCAGAATCAATCAAGTGGGAGGGAGACAGAAACCATTTAAATTAGAGCTGGAGATTCCAAGGCAAATGTTCATAGATACTGAGTCAGAGGACGGAAAGTAAAAAGAAAAGAGTTTAAGTTAGGAGAAGAAGAGAGAGGAAGAGGGAGAGAGTTAGAAAGAGAGAGAGAGAGAGAGAGAGAGAGCGAGAGAGAGAGAGAGAGAGAGAGAGAGAGACTGAGGGAATGAGTTAGAAGGCAGAGACTAATTTACTAATTTAGAAATGAGAAGAAAAAAAAACATGGACCAAAAGTACTTCTGCAAAAGAGAAAGCACAGTATACAGCTAAGATGCTTTCCGAAGAACAAACTGAGCTGCAAACTTACTTTGCTCCCACCCCCCAAGAATAATGTTATCTAGCTAAGATAACTCTGACCAGGCATGTTCATCATGTGGGTGACTGCATTTTGGGTGGAAAAAAGCAAAGGCAACTTACGATGCAAAAAAGACGCCTCTGGCGTTGCTTTGGACACGAAGAGGGTATTGCATTAGGTGCCTACCAAGCTTGTTAGAAGTGCGGGTGGTCAGCCCCACCTACTAAACAAGTTCCAGTGTTGGACACAGGACACCGCCAAACACTGGCACAAATCAAGCACTGGCGGCTGGCAAAATAAAGGGGAAATCCCCCCTAAAAAACAACAGCCACTATGTGCCCATAATACTCGGCAGTGATGAAGACAATTTTTACAGCACCCGAAATTTGCATCTGTTGACCAATAAAATTGAACACCGAATGTGGTGGTCTGGAAATAAGGGTGCCTGTCGCACCGTACTGGCATCCTTTCTGGACCGCCACACTCCAACTCTGCCTTGCTGGGCCGTTGTGCCCAGCAAGTACGACCTGAAGTGCGCAACGGCCCTGGTAGGCGGGGTTGTCACAGAAGCACCAGCACCGTTAGCAACAGTGCCGGTGCTTGCGTGTCCCCATTCCTGTGGAGAGCTATTGGACTCCACGGGAATGGGAAGTTACACTTTCCACCGCCTGATATCCTTAGCCGCCGGGACAGGTCCTGTGGCACCTGGGTTCCATGTCATTTCATTGCGGGATGTTTTTTGGCAGGGTTTATTACCGCAGATTTATTTACGAAAAAACTCAGAATTATTATTTTTTTTTTTTTTTGGGTGGTTCCAAACCGAATCCCCCATCCCCTTTAATTTGTTTTAATATTCTCAAACTCCCACACCCAATTTATATATTTTTCTAACCCCCCGCAAAAAAATTCATACTTTTTTTCGGCAAAAAATGTGCAGTAAAAAAACATGCAAAAAAACATCCCGCGATGAAAGGATGTTGTACCGGCACCAGAATATTAGGCAGTGGATGAGGCCCTCTGTGATAGGATATGATATGATCGTTTATTTATATAGCGCCTATACACAATGTGTTTCAAAGCGATTCAAGGCAAGGGAGGGAACAAGGGAAAATACAACCACATTCTTACAGGCCATGAACAGTAAGGATGTGAAATTAACTATCATACTCGGCCTGACGACATTTCAGATAGAGCAAGAGCTAAGACATAGATAAGGAAGGGAGGGGGAGAGTGGGAAGGAAATGGAGACAGGCGACTACCATACTAGGCCTGACGATAGTTCTGGTAGATCTGGAGAAAAACAAAAGGTGAGAGAGAGGGGTGCTGTGTGTGAGCCTATGTCATTCAAGGAGCCTCAGTGTATATATTCAAAGTAAATTCTTGACTTGGCTGACTGAGAAAGTGAAATCTCAGAGAAATAAAAAATTCCAAAGGCTATCCTGCCTTTCTGTGGAATGCAGCTGGCTTTTAAGTGGTGTTTTCAAAAATAAAAACATTAAATTATATTCTGTTCTGTACTGCCTACAATCAACTTACACAGGCTCGCTCCTATAATATTAAATGCACAACAGGCAATGATGTTTTGTTTTAAAGTCCAAAAAGTCTTACTTAAAAATGAAAGTATAATGCTCCAGCTCCCAAACATCAAAAGAAACCTAAAGCGCCTTTCCCTTTTAAATGTTCATCTTTCTGTCTCTCCCTATAAGTGTATTAAATGCACAAGGCTAAAAAGCCCTATATTGAAAGGAAGGTTAAATGCCCCACCTCTCAAAAGGCAACAGGCACCAGTCCACACCACCCTCCTCCTTCTTAAAGAATCACAACAGCTCCTGAAGAACTCCTGCAAGTGCCCTATATTTTATTTATTTATTTATGTGCTTGTAGCGTGCCGAAAGCCCTCAGGCATCAGTGCGCGTGGACACAAAACAGAAACATAGGTGTACTCGGGTACATCTGCCTGACCAAACTAATTTGCCCATATCTCTTAAAAGTTCGGAAAGCTCAGTGGGTGCCGAATTTGAGTGATTTGGAAATCAGACGAATAATTTGGCACATGCTTACCATTGGGTCTGGGGATCAGGTGGAGTGTGGGAAAACTGGGTCTTGAGTGTGGTCTCCTCTTTTCCTGATGAGTATTAGTGATCTACTCCACCAAAGGTGACCCGTAAATGGATCGATCAATTTTGGTTGTGAGAAGCTACCCTTGTTATCACTAACACTGCTCCCCATGGCCTCTCCCCTCCACACCTGTAGCCCCCAGCGCCCCAACAATGTTTTTTTTTTACCTCGTTGGAAGTCACAAAAGTGGTTTTAACATGCCCCAATGCCAAGGGTAATTGGACATGTTAGAGGGTGCTATGGAGTATGGCAGTAGCCCGGCCGTCCTCTCAGGCGACGCTTAGCTGGGAGGGAGGTGACGTCTGAGGGGGCTATAGCCCCCGAGTCTTTTGATTACATCCCCGAATAGAAGTTCAGGCAAAATACTAAGCTAGCCCCAAGTCCCGGAATTGGGCCCTCAGTCCACCCCTACCCACGAGGCCCCCAATCTCAGCACTTCCCTTTGCCCTCCTGGAGGATGAAGGCGCATTTAGCGCTGTGGTTAAAGGCTGATAACTGCCTAGCAATTTCATGCTATGTTACCTGCCAGTTTCCTCCTCACAAATGCATTCTTTGAGGAGTAAAATGGAGCGAGCCAGCCACTTGACCTTTAATCATAGTTATTTGTGTTATCAGCCATGCGTGGTAAAAAGCTAGTTTGTGCTTAAGGGATGCCCTTTAAAACCGCATCACTCTAATATGACACGCGACTCACACGGTGTAAAATATGGGCTCTCACTTAGCGGGCCTCCGGGGCACCGCATTTAATATTCATACGAGAGATTGCGCCGCTGGTCTACTGAAAGGTATTAATGTGTTAAATCGATGCAGACCGCAGGGACAGCTCCATTCAGAAAGAAAGGAAGGGGGCCCCGGGGAGCCATATTAGTTTATTTCTAAGACGGGGCTCGCCCAATGCAGTCCATTTCACATGCAGATTGAGCGATTGATGCCGGCTTTGTTGTTTTGGACTTAAAAACGCGGCTCGCGCTGCTGGAACACAAAGCTACACTTCTGTGTTTTCATTTTCCATTACGGGGGCGCTTACAAAAAGGCCTCGTGCCTGTCATACAGGGCCCAAAGCGTGTTCTAAAAAGAGCCAGGCGCGCAGGCGCACAGGGGGCTTTCTGCCCTGCGTCGGCCATTTGCATTCAGTTGGAAAATTCAAAGCCATGAGAAACGCGTTGGGAGGTTTTTTTGTTGCTGTCTTTAGTAACTCGAATTTTATTGTTCCACTTAACAGATCAAAGATCATTGTGTCCTTTTCCATTAATGTTCACTTTTTTCAAAAAAGTATCTAGGCAGGAAAGCTGTCAATTACATATTGTTGGACTACCCTTAATGCACAGAATTCCAAGGGTCGATCTGGCAACACAGCACTCCGCTTATTAGGGTGGCCAACTGTCCCGGATTTCCGTCAATTAGGGACTCTGTCCCGCAGTTTGCAGAGTGGCTGTGCGGGACGCAGGTTGTCCCGACTTCCGTCGGGACAACCTGCCTCCAGCACAGCCCCTCTGCAAACTGAAGTGGCCATTTACACAGCATGGCACTGCCGCCTGCTGCTTTCTTTCTCCGGGCGGCTCTGCCACGACTCTATTTATTTATGTAATGTTTGTCGGATCCATGGACCCAGATTATTTATTTATTTATGCAAGGTTTGTCTGATGCTGTATCTTGTGTGAGATAGGGGCAGGGATCCTCTTTTTTGTGTGGGGGCCTGACTCCAGAGGGTTAAACAGGATTATTGAAAGAGAAAAGGAGTCAAAGGCTACCCTTGTCATTGACGCACAGGTGGTCAGGCTAGTTCAACATATATACTAGCTCATGAAAAGATCACCAAGGAATAGTAATCCTGAATATGCAAATAATGTTTGCATATTTCTAGTTTTTCAGCAATACATGAAATAATAGTCACCTACTATTTACTAACCCACTTATATGCATATTCAGTTTGGATTTTATGTTATGCATATCCTTCGTGCCTGATAAAGCACATGTGTTCTTTTAAACTATATTCTATGTATGAAATTAAATTCTTGTTTTTGTTTGGAAATATTTCTATTCCTTGGTGATCTTTTCATGAGCTAGTATATATGTTGAACTAGCCTCACTGCTAACAGAAGGTGACCAGCTGTGCATCAATGACAAGGGTAGCCTTTGACTCCTTTTCTCTTTCAAATATGCTTGTATCCGATAAACCTTGCATAAATAAATAAATAAATACATAAATAAATAGGTATCTACAAACATTGCATGAATAAATAAATAGCCCTATTAACATTGGAACACTGACACACGATGCAGCCACCCAACTGCTTTCAGAGGGGAGCTGCAGGAGCTGTGCCAGGTGTGGTTCAAGTAAAATAAAACATTGCTTCTGGCGAACAGAAATCACCCCGTTTGCATAGTACCAAATGGGGAGTTTAAAAAATAAATAAAATGGGATGCAAATTGTGTATTTTAATTAATATTTACTCAGCAACATTGGTCAAAACTATTATCCGCAGAGCGAAGTAACTCATCACCAGTGCCATGGAAGTGGTTTAAAGTGGAATTCATATATAAAGAAATTGCGCTGGTTTAAACTATTATTTTGGACATTTCCTTTGATCGGAGGTCAACTGCCAGCTCTGCCCCTCCAACCCCGCCTCCTCAGGCACCGCCCCCAAACTCTGCCCCACCTGGACCTTGAGGGACCCCCACCACATTTTTTTCCATTCCCACCACTGTGCAGGGGTGACATGAAGTGCCAGTACACACACATAACGATCATTGTTTAGGATAATAGGGTGGCACCTGGGGTGGCCAATAAGATTCCACAGGAAGCACGTGCCACACCCAGCCACTCCATGTACACGCCACTGGGGTGCAACAGGCATTGTATACGTTTGCCTGGGAATTATTAGTTTGATCTAAAAGGATGCAGGCCTAGGATAACCCCTTGCTCAAAGGAGCCCTGCAACATGAGGGGTGTGAAGGTTCTAATAAGAAGCTTAAACCCGTAAGGTTAATTTGGCAAATCTATTTGCTTTATATATGCACTGTTGTTTTATGTGCTTAGAGTCTGGCAGATTGCCATCTGCAAGGGTGTGAAAACCTTGACCTTTTTGATTTGTATTAATACATAAAATGGTGCAGCTAATTCTGGCTTCTAAAAGGGAGGCCTGCTAAACAGACCCCCCTTTTATAAAATGTTCCACACCAAACGCATAGTGTGTGCATGTGCCCTTACTGCAACAATCGGCTGACATCGGCAACTCCTGTTCTCTAGTGGTGCTGGGAATGTTCAAATGTCACATGTTCATTTCTGACAGCTGCTGGGCCACCAAGTCCCCGCAAGCAGAGTTAGCATTTGAACTTCTGCACCTATGATCTATACAATTATAATTACCTGCTTAATCAGTCTGGTGGCAGGGTAATCTCTAAAAATAAGCCATGCCTGGGTGTGGTGTGGTGACTGATAAGAGTATACAATTATGGAAGCAGCACATTTGATATCATAAAAATGTCAACTCTGTGAGTCCAGGTGCAAATATATCAGGGCAATGTGTATGTATTGCAAGCCTGGTTGTCTCCACTACTGGCAAGTTGGATAATAGCAAGGATGTTGCCTCCTTTGAATTCTCCAGCAGGAAGGCAACACCTATCTTGGTAGTAGAACCTAAAAGGCAGCACTGACACAACAAAACCAGCCTTACACCAGCGTGCTGCACGTCAGAGTTTCTTTTGAAGTCAGCAAGAATGGGAAAGGGGCAGAGTTAAAGTAGGCACAGGGGCATGGTAGGATGATGAGGGGTCCCGCCACCTTGATTCTCTGTCAGGCTTCTTTTAATTTGTGTCCCCTTTATTCCCTGCAGTTCAAATGGCCAGGTTTGCTTGTTACAACAGTGGTGGGACTCTTTACAGCAGCTTTGCTCTCGACCAATCACATGTGACATTTGTCTTGTATAAGACAGGGGTCCCCAACTCCTTTTTCTTTTAACATTTTAACTTTGGGCATAAGAAAAATGAACAATACACATTTGGGAGTGCAGTTCATTCAAGAGTCCTTGGCTACAGAGGTGAATAGAGAAGGCATGCAAGACAGAGGAAAGCTTTGCACCTGAAGCATGCACATGACCCGTTGGAAGGGGGGGGTGCACCGCTGCTTCAATAAGGCCCAAACTGTTGGCTGCATTGGAACCAGGACCTTGTCACTGGAGGTGACAGTCCCTCCCTAGCTGCCAGCCATACCCCTCCTCTGATTGGGAGTGCATCAGGACTCACATTGTCCTAAAGGCCCTGGATTGGGACTCAGAGCACGCATAAAGTCCAAGGTTCAGGAGCAGCTGGAATCCTCTTTCGCTGCTTCGAGCCATCTTTGAGGTCATTTTGACCACACTCGACACCATCAAACTGCCACAAGAAGTGTGGTGCATCATTGGTGCTCTTCATCTCGAGCCACACAGATGCCTGCTTGACCCATTGCTGCAGCCCATCTTAAACAACCTGAACTGCAAGTTCCACCTTTTATGTGAGGAAGCAACTCTATCTGATCGAATTCGCTATTACGAACGTCGACTCAATCCAGCAGAAACTATATGTTCTTATCACCGACTTGAGTGTTCCTCGGCCTGCGAATCAGAATGCCATTGGGATCATATTGACGCCAACCATCTTGACATCATTTTGTGAGTAGCTAAAGCACCAATAGGCCTGGCTCGACATTGGCAAGCCTTCTAAAATATGAAGGTAATGCTAAGAGGTCCTGTCCCCCTAATTCACCTTGCTTTTCAGGCATTGGTGAAATTGCTTTCCTGAACTCTACTGCACAAGTACCCAGAGAGCTAAACTACATAACAGTATGCATTTTCTGTGTTCTCTTTACAGGGGGGCAAAGAGGTTGCTTGTGCTTAAGTTAGTTGATTGTATTTGTATTGTTTAATTAAATCATATCTATTTTGATAGAACCTTGATTGGATTTTATTTTATTTTGTAGTTGTGCAGTAGGGACCCCAGCTGGCCCATAGGACTGGGGGTTTCCCAAACAGCACTTTAAGATGAGTAGCAGCACCCTCGAGATGGATGGGGATGCAGATGAATACTCTTGCATCAAATTAATAATGACAACTCCATAGTGTGGCAAAAGGAGTCCATTTAATGACAAGTACAAAAAACGGGGAGTTTACGAATATCAGCAATTGCTCGATCTTCCTTCTCGCTTCAACTCCAACTAATTTCAGAAAAAACACATCATTTATGCCGAAAACTGTCATCACTGACATGTAATATCTCAAACCTTAGCATGCACCTTGATTGGTTCCAGGAAGGTAACTTTAATATAGGTACTATATCTGTATATGGTAACGAAGTGAGGGGATTGGATAAACAATGTCAGGTGGGGCATCTAAGCCCTTCCTTCAAAATGGCTACTGAAGACGTCACTAAAAGTACGACGTCCCATTGGTTCTACTAACTATAGGACCCTAGATTACTTGGTCCACTATGATTGGGTTGGCATCAACCCCACTCATACTTTTGCACTTGCTTAGCAGCGTGCAGAATAGCCGGCCAGGTGTAGGGAGTTCTTCTGCACCCCAAGCCTCCCTCGAATTATTGCAACAATCACTCATCACTTCAGTGGTCATGTGTCAATTTTTTCTTTGTATTTTGGCCTCAAGTTTGCTTCTTGGTCTGGGAAAGTTAAGGCGCCTGAGTCCATGCATAGGTGTGAAAGTTTCATCCCTTCTTGCTCGTCTGGTTCCGTGATTTCAACACTGTGAAATCATTTTATTCTCCATGCATGTTCTTGTATTTGATTTAATTCTGTCAGCCATCTGCCATCTGTGGCTTATCTTGACCTTTCGGCAAAGGATAATCTGTTCTTCTTTTCATTAATTGCATCCCCTGGGGTCTATTTAAGCCGATACGACCTTGGCTTCTTGGCATGGTTGTCTTTGTCTGAGTTTCACTCCTTTAATTCTTGATTTGTTCGCTGCAAAGCTCTCCTCTTGAGACCTTTAGTAACCTTTGGTCGATTCTGCTCTTGTGCATAGTGGAAGTATACTTAAATAAAGTGCTCCTTTTGAGGTAGATCTGTATAGGCGGTGCGTTCCGCACTCTATCTTACTACTAAGCATAAGCAAGTTTCACAATTTTCTGTCATTCTTGCGGTTACTGTGCATATGTACACGTTTAAACTGGCTGAATATCTTCATCACGCTCATGGAATAGTTTCTGACATTTGACATCAATTATTTCACTTTAGACTTGGGATGTCACTTTTCCATGGTGTTTCGTCTCTTTTCATCATTCTCAGGTTGTTATATCTTCTGTACGTGAGACAGTCCGGGTTCTTATGATGTCACCATTCCTCATCTTTTAGTATCTTCTTGGTATCTTCAGGTATTGCATTTTGATAATCGTCATTCTGTCTCACGTGTCGATATGGTTTTCTCAATGGGTACCTCACTGTCCAGGTTTTTTTAGCTGTCTGTACTTCAATAGGTGCAATTTGTCTGATAGGTACTGGACAGAGCCCAACTGCATCTCTCTGCTGGTTTATTTGCTCATCATACGTCACATATTGTGGCGTGAACATTCCCGGTATTTCAAAATGGGTGGTTGGAGTGCGAATCAAGCTTGGTACCTCCTCTACATTCCCCCCTCTGGGTGATTCATCGACCACTTTCACTTATTACTTGGTATCGACCTTTTCTTCATCCTCTCATCCTCTGGATCCACTTTTTCTTCATCCTCTGGATTCACACATAGAGGTTTGAAGAAATATATCTTTGGGGTCCATATCTTTATGACTCCCTTCAAGCTTCCTGCCTTTCTTACGTGCTCATCTTTGTTCCACGTCATTAGTTGACATTGTCCACTTGGACTGCAATAGATCCATTTTCCCACATCATTTATATGTTTCCTTGGATATTTAAACGTTGTTCATTCTGGTGCATAAATGCTAGCTTTCACAAAGTTTCTTATTTCTTCATCAGTCAGGTCCTTGGGCTTCCATCCTGGCTCAACGTAAATTATGATCTTCATCCCTATGGCTGTTTTCGCAGTTTTCTGGCACTGAGAGATTATTATCTTGATAATACAGAATCCGAGCAATATCATCACTATCAGGGCTGCTAGGAATTTTAATGCATCAGCCATCCATTGCAGAACCCATGAAAATAGTGATCCAAACCAGCTGTCATCGTCAACTTTGTCAGTTTCATCAATCATCTGTTTCAGTAGTTTCGTCAGCATACCTGTGGCCTCTGTTAAATTTCCATTTTCATCATCGTGAGATGATATAAATGTGCAACATGATTCTCCGATGTTTGCACAAACACCTCCATCCAAAACTGTGATCATGCCAAGGACATATCTGTTCTGGAGAGTCATTAGTCGAATCACCCTCAACTCTTCCTTAATTGCATTGAATACTTTTATTATCGTGTTGATGGTCTGCAGTATCTCCCATATGGTTATCTGCAACCATTTAGTATTTGCTCCAACCTGAAATCTTGGCATCAATATCAAGGTGAACACTGAAGAAGTTTGACTGAACAGTCGATGTTCACAGGGCATAGCATTGAAAGCTTCTATGGATTTTGCAGAAAAGTAATTCTCTCTCTCTTCCTTTGGTTCATCAGTTTCTGTTACGCTCACCTGGTGTCCGCGGGGCGTTGGGGCACAGTTTGAGCCCTCCATCGACTTGGCTGCCCTGTATCGACTGTCTTCCCCAGCTGCCACAGAGGATGTTGTTCTGGATGCTGGTATTGCCCCTATGAGGATAGGAGCGGCAATGAGGGTGGCACGGAGGCGTTATGAATTCCCTCTCCCCTTTTGTGCCAGAACGGTGTGCGCAAGAGCCTTCCCATGCAAGCTCACCTGTTATTTGTAATGCTGGGCTCTCTGTCCTCCTTCCTTCAGCAGGGGCGCATAGAATGGGCATAGTTGATTCACTGGCCCGTGAAGTGGCGATCCAGACACAATCACATTATTGATCTGCTAAACCACTACACTTATTGGCATTCTACTGCAGTATTGTATTGCTTTGTATGCTATTGCATTACTGTATTGCTTGATTCTGTGCTGCATGCAGTGGTACGCATAACAAGTTGATGTAACTTTGTGTACTCATTTTGATCTTAATTACACTGTTACCGCTTTCTTAGATGTACATTACAAATCTCGCTGTGTATTAATTTGAGTGTGCAGTACCCTCAGCTACTGTGCTAATGTGCCCACAGATGATCACTAGAATTCTCCACCATCTGTAATCTGCCTCTTAGGATCCCTACCCCACCTGAGATACTAGATTCTTCGTGCCCAACCTGGAAAGGACCCATTGCCTTACCATTGCCTTGCCTGCCTGCATAATATGTTACGCACAATAGTCACCCTATGCGTAATGGCTATATCCTTCTCACCGGACATTCCCTACCAGGATATCCATATCAGGGCTCCCCCCTCAGAGTTGCCCCCCAATGTATCAAACACAGCCATGCCTGACCCTGCCTGTGCTAAACACTACTGTAGGCCAGGACCAGTCACTTTCGCCTCCTTACCCTGCCCTGTCTCAGATAGAAACAACAAACTTCGCACTAGACTCTCTAAACTGCATGAGCCGCTTAGAAGACTCCTCCCCACCACCAAAAATGAAACTAAAGGCCACTATACTAGAGAACATAGTGCCCCCTATCACCAGACTACCCCTCTAGCCACTAAAGTCATTACCACTCCCAGAACTAAGACAAAACCATCTATTTCGTCAAATCTCAGCATAGAAACGGATGGTTTTTCCTACAAAGGAGCACTCCTTAACACAAGATCTCTAGTTGCCCATGCCATCGATATAGCAGATCTCATCACTGAAGCTAAATTAGACTTCATTGCTCTAACCGAAACATGGCTACACAATGCTGCAGGACCACCCTTATGCTGGCCATCCCAGACAGCTACACTATATCTAGGCAGGACCGCGTGGGCAGCACCCGCGGCGGTATCGCCATCATATCCAAAGAAAAGCTTGCCCTACGGTTAACTACCACCCAAACTCTGCAATCGTGTGAATCCCTTACCGCCAAACTCCCCATAAACAACACCCAATCACTTACTATCCACTTAGTATACAGACCACCCGGCCCTCTCGGGACCTTTGAAGAAGATCTGCATAGCTTATTAACCAACAATGCTAAAACCACATCACAAATGCTACTATTAGGCGATTTTAACCTCGGTCTTAACGACCCCACAGACTTACATGCACTAACCATAGCTAACACCATCACCTCCCTAGGACTAACCCAAAAAGTCAACTCCTCCACCCACTTGAAGGGAAGAACTTTAGATTGGGTTGCCGACGCTAACTGTTCGGCGGTCATTTCGTCCATCTCTCCTCTACCTTGGACTGACCATTCTCTGATCTCCTTTAATATTCTGACCTCCAGACTACCCACTACAGCCGTGCCATCGGCACCACCCTGCCTAACAAGAAATAAGAAAAACATAACAGTGTAAAAAATTATTCCAGTCATCCTCCCAACTCTCAATGCATTACCAGATAATCTAGACCCTAATACCTTGGTGCATGAATATAATAAAATCATGTTGGACACCATGGACAAAATAGCTCCTCTAAAACTCTGTACCAGTAAGTCCAAAACCCATTTAAACAAATGGTTTACACCTGAACTTAAGGTCCTCCGCTTAAAAAAGAGAAAGTGTGAATCCGCCTGGAAATCATGCCCACCCAACGAAAAGATAGATAAGAAAGCCATTCTTACCACTATCTCACGACAGTACAAAAATGAAATCTGCCTGGCTAAACGGAATTCCTACAATGACCGCATTGCCAACTCCAACTCAAGCATGAAGGAACTCTTCTCCATATTGAAGGAACTTGAGTCTCCTATCGACACACCGGATACCTGTACCAAGGATCAAACATGGTGTGCTAACATCCAACAGGCACTAGCCAATAAAATAAACACATTACAAAACAAAATCCAAATAAAAAAAGACTCCTTGAATATTCCTAGTCCACCCAAACTTCTGCCTGACGCTATACCTAGCACACATTCTAATAAATTCTCCTTCACGAAAACCACTACCTTGGAAGTTGAGAAAATCATACTCTCTCTCAAACTCTCCAATTGTAAAGGTGACATCTGCCCTGCACACATAATCAAAGGTGCAGCCAGAGATTTATCACCATTTATCGCCAAACTTATAAATGCCTCCTTCGCCTCAGGTAATATCCCGTCCAACCTTAAACAATCTTGGGTGCTTCCCCTTCTCAAGAAACAGACATTGGACCCACTCATCCCCACCAACTACCGCCCCATCACCACGGTACCTTTCCTACTGAAGATCTTGGACAAAATGGCATACGTCCAGATCCAAAAACACTTGGAAGTCCATAAACTACTAGGATCTAGACAATCGGGTTTCCGCCCCTTGCACGGGTCAGAAACAGCCCTTATTGATCTAAAGACCCAAATAGATGAATTGAGGGATAAGGGGAAGACAGCTCTCCTCCTTTTACTCCACCTCTCTGCAGCATTTGACCTGTGGATCACAAGGTACTATGCAGACACTTGGATTCAGCAGCCCATTTCTCGAGCGAAGCAATCAGATGGATTGAATCCTTCTTGAGCGAGAGAACGATGAGAGTCTTCTCCTCCTCAGCAGCAGCTGACCCTTCTCCTAATACATGTGGAGTCCCTCAGGGCTCCTGCGTCTCCCCAACTCTATACAACATCTTCACCAAACCTCTGTTTGACGATCTGGACCTTCTGGGTATCACCTACACCAACTATGCAGACGATACTCAGATTCTCCTCCCACTTTCAGGGGATCATAGCAAGGACAGAGAGTTGGTGAACAGGGTGTATCTCATCATTCAGGCTTGGATGGCATCCCACGGCCTCTGCCTGAATGATGATAAGACAGAGCTAATCATCCTGGGTATGCATGCCAATATTAACAAACTAGGATCTGAATATGTCTCGTATAACATAGATGGCAACATCATCAAAGTTTCAAGAGAGGTAAAAACTCTCGGATTCTACCTGGATAGCACTATGTCATTTAATAAACAGGTCAACTCACTAGCATCCACTACCGCGTACACCTGCAAACTAATCAGAGCAGGCAGGCCATTCATCTCTGACGACAGTTGCCTGATCCTGGCGAGAGCCCTCATACTCTCCAGACTTGATTATTGTAATGCTCTTTATAGCGGCGCCAATAAATCAATTACACAAAGACTGCAAATCCTACAGAATAATGCCCTTAGAGCTGCGCTTGGCATAAATAAAAGAGAACATATCACTGCTACCAGACGCCAACATAAATGGCTCTCCACTGAGAATAAAATCCATCTAAAAATGGCATCACTAACACACAAAGCTCTCAATAATGCTGCACCCAGCTACCTCATGGACAAACTCAAGAGGAAACCAGCCATCAGACAGCCCAGAACCGTGAATTCTAATTGTCTGGTAATCCCAAGATTTAAACTCTCTACGATAGGAGGCAATAGCTTCCCCGTGAAAGTTGCCACCCTCTGGAACTCCTTATCACATAACATAAGAGCTGACCAACCCTTCTCACACTTTAGAAGGAACCTTATCAAACACTTGAACGCCAACAACCCCTAGTCTTCCTTCTTGTTGTACATATATCTTACTGCACTGTGCCTCTATATCAACTATTATTCTGTTCAGGATACTGTATATTGTATATTTCTGTAATTTTTGTACATGCATATTTATGCATAAGTGTATAACTCTGTAACATTGTAAGCTTCACATTCTCTTTCCTGCTGCGCCCTGCTGCCTCTGGGTATGGAGCGCATTACAAATAAAGAAAGAAACAAACAAACAAACAAGCTGTGACCAATCCACTTGGAGGGTAAGTCTTTGGTTTTAGTTATTGTTCGTTATTTCAATAATGTCTTAGCAAGAGTCTTGACTTGGTGGTAAGCAATAATGATGTCTCACATGTCTCTGCTCTTCCCTATAGGTGTGAAGATGATGGATCGGAAGCGTGGCGCAAATCCTGGGATTCCCCTGAGGATGATGGACTCTCAAGGTCAACAGGTAAACTGGCCATTATAATGGAAGTCAAGACTCAAGTAAGTTGCAGCCCAGAGTTCGCTATTCTAACCTGTTGTGTTCTTTTCCCTTGTAGGAGTGGTCCGACAGATGCAGCCCAGAGTTCGCTATTCTAACCTGTTGTGTTTGTTTCCCTTGTAGGAGTGGTCCGACAGCGTGGAGCACAGTCCGGATGCTTGAAGACAGTTCGGTGGCTCCGGAGGAAGACACCTTGGTGAAGCGTAGATGAAGCGAAAGGCTCCATCGTTGCTGGAAGTCCAAATCGGGAGAGAAGAGGCCCCGACTCCGACGTAGTGCAGGTTGGGTGCATGCACAGCGATGGAGTGGCTGGATTCAGGTAAGCACACCTTCAGCGATGGAGTGGCTGGAGTCAGGTAGGTGTGCCTTCAGTGATGGAGTGGCTGGGATCAGGTAGATGCACCTTCAGGGATTGAGCGGCTGGAATCAAGTGGGCGCGCCTCAGCAATGGAGCGGCTGGAGTCAGGTAGGTGCGCCTTCAGCGATGGAGCAGCTGGGATCAGGTGGCGCACTTCAGCGATGGAGCGAGTCAGGTAGGTGTGTCTTCAACGATGGAGTGGCTGGGCACAGGTATGTAAGATGGTCTTCAGAGCTGGAGTACCAGAATCAAGGTGAGATACGGCGGTAAGTGTCACGCTGCAAAGCAGAGTAACGCGAAGCGAGGGCATGTGGTTGGGCTGGCCTTATATAGGCTGGCTCTGGCCCCTCCCTTTAGCCATGCCTTGTGGTTCCACCTTGCCCCGCCCAAGGATTCCAGCACGTGCCTCCCAATGCTCTTCTATGGCCACACCGGACCTGATGCACGTACTGTAGGCACAGAGTGTACCCAGCACACATTTCTATGAGCCTGGCGCCAAAGGCACCAGGACTGGGTCCATGTAGCCCCTGGGGGTGATGAAGGCCTGGGCCCTTGCCCCATGGCCATGACAGCTCCACAGATCTCTTCTTCCTTAGGTGAGCATCTGCTTTCGGAAAACTGTCCATATTCAGATCACTTTTTGGAATCACCCACGCTGGAACATGGACATTCACCAGTGTGCATACACCTCCCCAGTTTTTTGGCAGTGCGATATATGCTTTGGATCCACATTCCCAATAATGTTCCATGATCACTGCAGTACCATGTACCATTCCTGGAGCGTCAAAGACTTGGTCACAATTCTGATTCACTCCCATTTTTCTTGTGCCATTATTCCTGAAGCAGAATTATGGGCTCTCCAATGGCACTTTCTGCAAGGGTCCTCCTCTGTTTTTGACCCATGTCAATAGTTTAGCAAGTTTTGGCCATAATGGCTTGCATCCAATTCGTACTATGTCAATGGTGGGCTGGTAATGACCGAAGACCATCCATGCTCTGCAGATCACTACTCCTTTCTCCCATCCGTCTGGTGAAAGCACTGTTCCCCAAATTTGCATTTGGTCTCTGTTCTTCCAACTCCAATCTTCTTCTGGAGTTTTTCCTTGAACGTTCAGTTTTTGATTTGCCTGTCTTCTGATCTCGACTCCTTTAACTCCAGGCTTTTCATATCTGATTATAATGTGCTTTTTTTCCCATTATTTCTTGTCTTCATGTCCTGGAAGGAGGAACATGATCATCTTCATTTGGATCCATTTCTTCAGTTTCCCATTTGAGTGAATCATCACTTCCCATTAACTGGTCTCTGGTCTTGCACATTGCTATGTGTGATAGACAATGAGCTGTCTGGACATCTATTTCCACAGCTAAGGAAGATCGTCAGCTGCCCAATGCTGTATGGTAGGAGTGCACAAACAAAGCATTCCTCATCTGAATTTCACCGTCCAACTTCTTTCATATGTTGGTACCAGATGTTATTTCCCAAGTGTGCTGTGCTGTCAAAGTAGACGTTTAGTTCTTTGTTGTCTTCTTGTGTGCTTCTCTTTATTTTCAAGGTTTTCAAGTAGTTTGCTATCATCACATCCTTAATAGCATCCATGTAGCTCCTTCTCTCTGGAGGATTCTCAGGCATCTCCATCCATGGTCCAGGCATCTTCATCTGTACCATTTGAGTAGGAGAAAGTCTGGCAATTCTTTCCTTGTCCTCTTGTCTTTTCCTGGCTCTGGTTATGAACGACCAAATTGATTCTGCTATCATCTCCTCACGTGATAGTTTTGCAGGACTTGTGCTTGTTCTCTTCATTGGATTAGGTGTGCTTGTCAATGCTGTCTCTGTTTGTTTATTCTCCAACTCCTTTTATCTCTCTAAAAGTTCAGCTTTCTCCATGTGTCTCTTTACTTCGTTTGGTGTGGAAATTCTCATAGTAGGTTGTCCAAACAACTCCCCTTCTTTGGACTGTGGTTCTGCAGTTATTGACACTAAACCTGGTGTATGTGCACTCATCGTTTGCATGTATGTGTTTTTCATTAACCTTTTCTCATGCTTGTTCTGCTGACCCTGTCTGCGGCTTTTCAATTTGTTTGTTACCACAAGTGAGTGTGTATTATTGCTCATCACATCCATTTCAAGTTTTCTCATTCCACTATGAGACCTTCTAGGGACTGGAATGACTATGGGGGTCATTACGACCCTGGCGTTAAGGGTTTAACGGCGCTGTAAAAGGTGTCAGCGCCGTTAAACCCTTAACGCCTGATTACGAGTTCCCTTTGCGGGACCCGACCTTAACGGCTGGTTTTACCAGCCGTTAAAGTAGGGTGCCGCAAAGGGACCTCGGTGCAATTTGCGGTACCGTACTGAGCGCCTTCCCCAGTCCCATAGAGCCCTGTGGGCGAAAATGGGAATGGGGAAGGGCCATGGTGAAATGGGGAAATACCACCCCGCCAACCTTGGAATGGGGTGGTATTTCCCCATTTCACCATGGCGGACTTGTTACAACACCGGCACCAACCATGGTGCTAATAGCGCCATGGTTTAGCGCCAGGGTTGTAATGAGGGCCTATGTAAGGTCTGGGCACTTTTGTGGGTTTCATGCTTATATCATTAGGTGGGTGAACTGGAATCTGAACGCTTTGTTCACCAATAAAAAATGCAGTTTGAAATGTTAGTGGAAGTAAGACAACGATGAATATAATGCATAGGTAAATAATTCCTCTATATGTCAACCTACAACACTTAGTCCGGGAATAATATGATCTCCTCTCCTCCTGAGGGATGACAACATTACTACTTTGGTTGCCCATCTCGATCATCTAAGGAAAGAAATCAAACTTTTTAAAATGTTCTAGGTAATACCGTTATCTCTGTCTTCTGCTGTTTCTGTTTGTAGGTTGAAGATACTGGAACGATTGTCCTTCTTTGCCTGAATAACAGATTGTCTCTTGTCTCTGGAAACAGTTCTCTTTTCTGTCTACGAAACTGTCAAAATAAGGTAATAAGTTCAGCAAGTCTCTTAGTTTGAGTGTTCAAAATAAACAAGCTCCCAGTCAATGCCTCTTATCTGTCTCACTCCAGAAGACATGTTGTGTTCTTGTCAGCATAAACAGGAGTGAAGTTTTTGGCAACGCTTTCTTGATCTGTCCCTCAGCAGAAAGTCTTACAATCTTCTCCAGAAATTCTGATGATGATTAGACAGTTCAACCTGCATTACAATATCATGCAGGAGCATGCTCACCTGTGTAGAATTTGCTGGGTCTCTGATGAAAGTGAGGACGTCAGCACTGGCAGGCCCCACCACAAGTTTTGGTAAGTCCTCAAGAATAAATTGCTTGCCAGTCTGCTATCTTCTGGTGACAGGGACATTTGTCTTGTACTTGCTGAATTCTGGAAACTGCTCAGCACTCACTGTGAGCAGCTTTTGTGAATTCGATGAGCTTGAAGAGCAACCTGAATTATGATTCCGTTCAGGATTATACTCAAACGTTCTGTGTTTGCTGGATATCGAAGAAATATCAAGACATCAATGTGTCTCCAAACAAGATCTGGACAGTCTTTAATTAGGTGAAAGAATAGCACGCTGACAAGCCTATTCACTGCTTCTTCTGCTTGGGACATTTGTCTTGTCCTTCGTGTATTCTGGAAGCAAAAGGAACTGCTCGGCAATCATAATGAGCAGCCTCCTTATTGTCTTTTCGTTATCAGGGTCTTGAAGAAATTCAGTGATGTTAGTGAGCCTTCCCACTAACGACAGGTACGATCTTAACAATAACTCAAAATATATTAAAACGTCCTTAGTGATGTCACTGCTGGGGACACCATAAGTGAGTCCAAATAATGCTCCTGTTTGAAAAGAGTCTGGATACTGTATTATCTTCCAATTTGTGTGTCCTCGATCAAAATTTGGCATATCCTTTTCTTATAAGGCTTCCGTGTGCCTCAGTCCAAAGTTCAAAGTCAATAACCTATGGTGTGGCTTGTACGTACAATTTATTCTTCTTCACCCTACAACTAGGATGCACAGAGTGTCTGTGTTTATATCCTTATCCCCTTGTTTTGCTCAGAGGAAATGTCAAAAAATAAAGCCACAACTTGGCACAAAAGTTCTTTGTCTTTGTTTTGCTGGTCATGCATCCTTCTTCCTCGTCATAGATCTCGTCTGCACGTGCTGTGGTTCTTCCCTGTCGTCTGTAGTTTCTACGCATTGGGGTGTGGACAGGGGACCTTCTCCGATGTATAGCTTGATGTCACTCAGGAATATCCAAGCTCTTCTTCCCTGTAGCTTGACTGCAGAGGGAGTGACGTCCTCCACTCTGAATGGTCCTTTGAACCTTGGCTTGTCCCACTTCTTTCTCCTGTGGTTTCTCACCAGGATTGTGTCCCCAGGGAACAGTTGTGGTAGACGATAACCTTGAATTTGGTCTGTTGAAGTATCTCCTTCTGTGTTCTGTGATGCCCTGCACCCTTTTCTGCATCGCTGCAGCTGTCCTGAAATTTCAGTAAGACAAGATGTCATGCAATTCAAGTAATTTTGCATTTCAGATCCTAAAACGTCCTCTGTCGGCTGGGCATCACCTCTAGCTATATCTCGGGGTGTCAGTGGCATGTGCATCCTTCTGCCTGTTATGCTTTCATGTGGCGTAAGGTGGTGGTCAGAACCAGGCTGGTTTCTGAGCGAATACAGTGCCAATGAAGGGCAGTGTAGCCATCCCTTCTTTAGAGTAAGCTTTAACTTAGCTATCCTTTACTTTAACAAGCTATTGAGCTTCTCGCATATGCCATTACCTTGAGGATGATACACCAAAGAAAACATGTGGTTTATACCAAGCAGCAAGCTAAACTGTTTGAATACTGCATTAACAAAGTGAGGCCCATTATCTGACCTCATGACCGCATGACCTCACATACTCCCCATCTGGGAAATACCTCCCTCACCAGAAATTTGGCCGCACAGGTAGAGTCTGAGTGTGCACATGGACCTGTTTCTTTCCATCTAGAGAATGACACACCACAACAATTAGATATCTGTATCCGTTACATACTTGAATCATATCGACATAATAGACATGCAAGTGCTAAAAAGGTCTATTGGGCCTTGGGATAACTCCACTAATTACTCGTAGTGTATGCCCAACTGTGAACTGTTGGCAGATTATATAGTTCACCATAAAAAAATGCAACGTGCTCTGCTAAGTTCGGTATAACCCAGTCTTCAGCAATTGTCGCTGCTAGATTCTCTTTTGACATGTGCACTGGATAATGCAACTGTTCCAATGCTATTTTCAATAGGGCTATATGCATCACTGGTTTAACAGTGCTGTCTTGTCGCCACAAAGGGGTTTAAAGAACACCCTTGCCGCTTCCAAAGATTTTTTTCTTCCTGTGGTGCGTCCCCTTGGAGTTCCATTAACTTGGTTTGCCCCTTGTTACTATAACCTTCAGGTTCGCTTCGCTTGCTTATATTTTGCCGTGATCATGATTCTCGCACTCGCAAATTTTACCGCGATTTGCGATTTGGTTAAAAATCCAGCCACGTGTAACCATCAGCAGTCATCTCTTTCCTTGCTAAAAATTTGTTTGCCTCTTAAGAACCATCCTAGATCCTTGCTAAAGTGAGCCTGAACTCATTCCAAGTATATTTCACTCACCCTGAACCTCCTAAAGGGAATTAAAACCATTTTCAGCATATTCCTCACTTCATTGCCAGCACATATAAAAGCATTTTGGGCCTGTGTTTCAAACTTCTGTAGTCTAAGCTTGCTGGGTGAACTGAATTACATTTGATTGCATTTCTGAGAACTGTGTGCTTTCCTTCCATTTCATTGCATTGCATAAAGGGGGGAGTGGATTGCTAGAGAAAAGTGATTACATTGTTTTGTTGAAATCATATCAAGTTATTTTCTGTACTGCATTTTCATTCCACCTTGCATCCATTTGAAACCATAAAAGTATTGTTGCTATCTTATCCATCCTATAACCACTCATCATTGATTATAAAGAAGTGTGCTAGTGCCAGACTATCCATTATTGATTACTGCTCAGATTAAGTGTGATATTCAATTATTAATTTATTTATATATATATATATATATATATATTGTTTAAATTCTCAAATAAACCTTTTAACTTGCAAAACAGAACTACTTCTTGGCTCAGTGGGGTCAGGGGGATTCCAAGAGAGGGGTGTCATATAGGGGTAGTCATCCAGAACTCATGAACTGGACATAAAGATATATCAATAAGGGTTTCCATTCAGTATCCCAGACTAGGCATTGACTTAGCTGTAGTGTTGAATTGAATCCTCTTACAAAGTGGGGGCTCGAGCCGGACGTTTGGGTTAGATCTATCACTTGTGCAGATTAATACAGTGTGCCAGCTGACCATATACACATATCCGGTCGGATCACCACGCTGTGTTACGCTTAGGAAAAGGTCTGTTTTGCAAAAATAAAATACAAACTTCTGTAAGTCAGGAAGGAACTCAAATTCCAGAATGATGACCTTGGTAGATATGAAAATAGCCAGAGAACACTTGTTACATAAGCTATTTGTGAGAGGTGAGTGGACTCATCAGGACCAAACGGTCTGGTTGCAGGCAATCGCGCAACAGGTCACTGAAACAGGGTCAGATATATGGGGAGATCAGGGTCCCCTACATGTGGCCCTGAGTGAACTATGCATGGCCCCTAAGGCCAAGGATGAGCACAACAAGATTGCCAGGGTAGCGACATATTTATATTTACATATGGGAGCCATGCAGGACAAATGTGCTGAAGGCCAAGATCTGGCGAGTAGGCAACTGCTGGCACTACAGAAGGCCCAATCTGATCTGGACTCTTCTGAGCAGAGGCTGCTCAGGAGCCAGGAGTCAGAAAATGACAGCAGACGGTACATCACTAAAATAAAGGAGGATATGGTTGTGCTGCAACAGGAAAAGGCGGACCAGGATACAGATTTCTGGCCTTGCAGAAGGAGTACCAAGAAGGTTTGGACTCCCTACCGCAGAGCCAGAAAAAGCTGGAGCAACAGTTAGACTTCAATAGGGCATGTGCTGAGCAGGTAGTCACCCTGCAAAGCCACCTAGATAGGGAGAAGGCAGAGAGCAATAAACTGATTTTGAAAGACCTGGATACCCAGGCAGAGTTTGACCAGGAGCGCCAGAAAGCTGGTGCCTTCCAAAGGCAAAGGGACGACCTGGCGGCACAGATGCAGGCTCTTAGTCAGGAAAGGGATACCTTAGGCCAGGAAGTCTGCCACTTAAAAAGGAAAATGGAAGAAAATCACCTGGCCCTCCAGGGACTGGGTGACTTCCAAATAGAACAACAGAACTTGTTAGAGCACACCAGGAGGGTGGAGGATGCTCTGGCAAGAAAGGAGCAGGCCAATAGGGACACAGCTCAGGAGGTAACCCTCCTGCAGCAGAGACTGGCCCAGTACTCCAGGACGAATCAGGAGGCCCAGAGAGAAAATGAGGCTCTCTGTCAGCACAATGATAGGCTCCAACAACAGGTAGCGATGCAGGAGCGACTGATAAAGTCTAGTAAGGCCTTAACTGAGGAACTGAAAGCGCAGGCTCTTGCATTGCCACAGGGAGCAGGGGCGGATAGAGACCAGGTTCGCTGGGAAAGGGAAACTCCTGAGCATAACCTCAGGAGCTCTAGTACCAGAGGCCTTTATCTCTCTCAGTCCCTGGACTCTGCCACCCCCATGTCCCCTGGTGCACATGAGCACCGGGCCACAGGGATGGCAGATTACTATCCAGCCAGAAGCATGGGGCTCATAGGCCAGTACCTCCCAGGAATGGATGGGCGGGCATCCGGGTATGGGCACCCAAGCACAGTGCAATTTAGTGGGGAACCCCAGGAGAATAGGCCCATTAAGGGCATCCTGAAAACTTCTGCCCAGTTAGGTCAGTGGGGGGGGGGTACCCATCAAATCCTGGCAGCAAGGAGGAATCTGAAGACTCCTCTGAACGGCGCAGGACACAGGAGACCAGGTCCCCACTTTCTGCCAGCCAATCCCAGGCTCGCAGAATCCGGGAAAACCTGGAAGATCAGACAGGAACCTCTGGGAGCAGTACCTCTGAGTCAGAGGATGAATGGACCAGGGTTACCCGAACCAAAAAGGCCAATAAGGCAAAAAGGGCCTTGCTTAAGGACCCATTGAAGCAAATAAAGGCAATAAGAAGTGTCATCACGCCTTATCACAAGAACGCCAAGTATTCTGTTTGGGAACACTTGGAGCTTTATGAGCAAATGATGGAGACTTTCCATTTGAAGGACAGCCAAAGCTGTATTCAATATGTAAAGTGGACCTTCTCACCAGAATACTCCAGTTTCTTTGCGGGGCTGGAGGACCAAAATCATTTAAGATGGTCCACCTATAAGGCGGCCATCTTGAAACATTTTTCTGTTCACAGAAATCCTCAAGAGGCTCGCAAGGCAGCCTACAATTTGCAATTTGGGGAGGATCAGGCTCCACAAGAATTCGTGCAAGAACTGAAACGTGCCTTTGCGCAGACCACCAGAAGGGTGCGCACAGACAGCAGAGAATTTGTCAATACATTTTTCCATGCCTTGCCCAAATATATCATGACCCAGCCCGTGAGAGATTTTCACGAGAAAAGATCTTTAGACTGGGTCATTGAGCAGAAGCCCATAGAAAATAAAAATAATGCGCCCAAAAAACCCAAAACCAACAGCACCCCTGCTGCTGCCAAGGTGGCAGAGGTAAAGGTTGCCCCCGTTTTAGACTTGGAGATGGGGGGACTTAAAAACCTACCTGCACCTAATAATCCTAAACCCAGAAATCCCTCGGGCCAGTCACAGACAGGGAGTCGAGGAGGTAGTCCCACAAATGGGGTCCCCCGCTCCCCTGACTATGTAAGTCCCCGCTACAAGGGAAACCGACCAATCCTGGGTTATGTGTGGACTCCTCCATCCCAAAGGGGGGGATCCAGCCAAGCACCTGACCCGGGGAACTTCCCTCCTAACTTCCCACAGGAGGGCAGAAATTCACCAAATCCTGGTCCCCAGGTATCCACCCAATTTCCCACCCCAAAATCATCCATCCTTCTTTCCCCAATTCCCTGAGCCCAGACAACCTAATCCGGGAGAGGGGAGGCCAAGGGTGGAGGGGTACCAAAATCTTCCCAATCTTCCCAACCAGGGGTACTACCAGAGAAGGGATAGCTACCATTCCCGGGATCAGCCAAGGGGAGAAAATAGAGCCCCGTATCAGCCCGAGCGGGTTTCCCAGTTTGAGCGCCAGGTCCAAAATATGGCACGAGATCTGGGTCACATACTGAGGGCTCAACAGAACCCTCAGATGAGCATGCCACCGCAGAATGCCCCAAACTCTGGACCTGGTGCTCCAGAACAATGACGGGGGCAGCACCCCGATAACACACCGGTTCCCAGGGAGGAGGCACAAGGGGAAGGGGGATGTAAAGCCTTGGAGGAAGCTTCCTTCCCAACTTGTAAACAGCCCCTGGAAAACCAGGAACCAGAAACAAAATCTCCTACCCCTGAAAGCCTGCCACCCAAGGAGCAGAGGGGGGTATGAGAAACAAAGGACCCAAACAGACCCACTTTGTAGAGGAGGTATCTTCCAATTTGAGGGAGAGGGATCCTCAGAAGATCCTGGGAAAAGGATCTTCTCCTTCAGAGATGGGGGAACTCCTCCCAAGGAGAAATGGGTCCCAAGGGATTCCAATCCAGACTGGGGAGATATGGAGACTGAGCTACCGCCGCCCATCATCTCATCCCAGAACCCACAATACCGAAATCCCCTGGTTCAAACCCATCCTGATGACTGCCTCCAAAAAGGGCGGGGCGGCCCAGAACCGGAACCAAAGTAACCCACAATGGCTCTGATCTCCAGTTGCCAACTTTTTCTTTCAGATTCCCAAGGCTCTCCACAGAATTCTGCCCAAATCTCTTCGCTAGCAATGTCCAAAACCAGAAAGTTAGCCCTCCAGTTGTCCAAAAATGTGCATTATCTGTGCCCCCTTGAGGAGAAGGAGGGAAGATACTATGCCCCAGTACAAGTACAGGGCAGGGTACAATTTTGGCACTGGTGGACACTGGATCCCAAGCTACCCTTCTGTCCAAAAGGGTGTTTGAGGAACTAAATGCCGGAAGGGGGGAGAATTACCGTATTCCTCTCACCTCTCTTCCTGGACAACTGCAGAACTTTGACGGGAAGGAAATTCCCGTTGAGAGGACTGCAGACTTGGACATTAAAATTGGGCGACACAAGGTGAAACACACGGTCATAGTAGTGACTCCAGAGGGCACCCCTTGTTTACTAGGGAATGACCTCCTGAGAAGGTTGTCACCCCTAATAGATTGTGTAAACAAGGTCCTCTGGACCCAGACTAGCCGACCGATAAAATTAAAACAGAGTGTCAACCATGTTAGTTTAACCCTTTAAGTGCCATGGGTATTTCTCCCCAGTGCCAGAGCCTTTTTTGGTGATTTTGGTATGTGGCCATTCAATGGCTTGTAACTTTTTTGTTACATGAGATATCTCGGCCAAATTTGGCTCCTTTTTTTCCCACATGTAGGCGGTCGTAACGCCACCCAGGAATCCCAGGTTGCTGTAGGGGGGGGAGAGATAATAAGGAAAAAGTGCGAAAATTTTGGGTTTTTTCAAAAAATGCCAATAAAATGATGTACAAAGAAGCCTGTGGTTTTTTCCTTGTAAGAGCTAGAAACAAATGGTTTGCTGTGCTGAGTTCCCCAATGTGTTGGCTTTCAGGAACAGGTTGAGTGGAAATGGAAAAAAATTATTTTGATGGGGTTATCAACCGTTTTGTGAGAGGTAGGCGATTTTTGCCATTTTTGCCAATTGGACATGCATGGACGGAATGGAAGAAAAGGGCAGGAAAGCCAAATTGGAGGACAGAAAGGCATATATTTCTGGAAAGTAGACAAAATTCCAAGTTTAGGAAGGGGTGATTTGTATAGGTCAGGCAACAACAAGGTAGGGGAAACTGCCATCGAATGGGGGAAAAGCGGGAAAATGACTGAAAAAAAAGGTATGTGTTGGACATGGTTGGCTTGGTACGGCAATGGCTTCTATGAATTCTGAGAAAAGCAATGGTCCGCTACATTCCCCCGACTCTTGCAGTTAGGAAAGCATACCATTTTTGTAGTGTTTGTACAAAACAAGCAATACCACAAGCCAAACACTGAGCCATGGTACACAGGAGTTTTACGCTCACGGCCTGACCAGACGCACTTAGCATGTGTAAATTGGGAAAACCAATGTGGTGAGGAACAGCAGCCATACATTTTTTGAAAGAGCACAGGCAGACCTTTTCAAGGGTAGGTGACTTGTGCAGGTTACAAAAGTGTATGGTGGCTAAAGCAGCGACTAAATGTAGGTCACATTTGGGAAAAGAAAGGGTTGTGAGACAAAGGGCTCCAGCAAATGGATCAAAACGTTATGAAAACCACACAAACACAACACATGGCCTACCGTCCCGCGTTCCCACAGGTGTCCCGATGAAAACGGTACCTCACATGTGTGGGTGCACCTACCTGGCCGCCAAGGGGAAAGCCTAAAACACAAGTAACCCCAAGTCTGTTGGCAGAGGGAAATCTCAGACATTCTGCCGAGCGGCGCAACTTACAGATATGGGCCTCGGGTGTCCAAGCCACCGAGGAAAACAGGGAATGCCAGGCATTTTCGAATAGAGGACACCCGTGGGAATCCGCAGAGGTGTGATTTGCGCCCATCGCCCCAGATTCTTTTACCCAGACAGCCCTGCAAAGTCGGAAATGTGGCGGAAAAAACGCTTTTTCCGCACATTTCGCTCGCCGCACCCATCGAAACACGCCCCCCACAACACATGGCCTACCGTCCCGCGTTCCCACAGGTGTCCCGATGAAAACGGTACCTCACATGTGTGGGTGCACCTACCTGGCCGCCAAGGGGAAAGCCTAAAACACAAGTAACCCCAAGTCTGTTTTCACACCGGAAATGTCACTCAATCACATCATACAGATATGGGCCTCGGGTGTCCAAGCCACCGAGGAAAACAGGGAACCCCAGGCATTTTCGAAAAGAGGACACCCGTGGGAATCCGCAGAGGTGTGATTTGCGCCCATCGCCCCAGATTTTTTTACCCAGACAGCCCAGCAAAGTCGGAAATGTGGCGAAAAAAACGCTTTTTCCGCACATTTCGCTCGCCGCACCCATCGAAACACGCCCCCCACAACACATGGCCTACCGTCCCGCGTTCCCACAGGTGTCCCGATGAAAACGATACCTCACATGTGTGGGTGCACCTACCTGGCCGCCAAGGGGAAAGCCTAAAACACAAGTAACCCCAAGTCTGTTTTCACACCGGAAATGTCACTCAATCACATCATACAGATATGGGCCTCGGGTGTCCAAGCCACCGAGGAAAACAGGGAACCCCAGGCATTTTCGAAAAGAGGACACCCGTGGGAATCCGCAGAGGTGTGATTTGCGCCCATCGCCCCAGATTTTTTTACCCAGACAGCCCTGCAAAGTCGGAAATGTGGCGAAAAAAACGCTTTTTCCGCACATTCCGCTCGCCGCACCCATCGAAACACGCCCCCCACAACACATGGCCTACCGTCCCGCGTTCCCACAGGTGTCCCGATGAAAACGGTACCTCACATGTGTGGGTGCACCTACCTGGCCGCCAAGGGGAAAGCCTAAAACACAAGTAACCCCAAGTCTGTTTTCACACCGGAAATGTCACTCAATCACATCATACAGATATGGGCCTCGGGTGTCCAAGCCACCGAGGAAAACAGGGAACCCCAGGCATTTTCGAAAAGAGGACACCCGTGGGAATCCGCAGAGGTGTGATTTGCGCCCATCGCCCCAGATTTTTTTACCCAGACAGCCCTGCAAAGTCGGAAATGTGGTGAAAAAAACGCTTTTTCCGCACATTTCGCTCGCCGCACCCATCGAAACACGCCCCCCACAACACATGGCCTACCGTCCCGCGTTCCCACAGGTGTCCCGATGAAAACGGTACCTCACATGTGTGGGTGCACCTACCTGGCCGCCAAGGGGAAAGCCTAAAACACAAGTAACCCCAAGTCTGTTTTCACACCAGAAATGTCACTCAATCACATCATACAGATATGGGCCTCGGGTGTCCAAGCCACCGAGGAAAACAGGGAACCCCAGGCATTTTCGAAAAGAGGACACCCGTGGGAATCCGCAGAGGTGTGATTTGCGCCCATCGCCCCAGATTTTTTTACCCAGACAGCCCTGCGAAGTCGGAAATGTGGCGGAAAAAACGCTTTTTCCGCACATTTCGCTCGCCGCACCCATCGAAACACGCCCCCCACAACACATGGCCTACCGTCCCGCGGTCCCACAGGTGTCCTGATAAAAACGGTACCTCACATGTGTGGGTGCACCTACCTGGGCGCCAAGGGGAAAGCCTAAAACACAAGTAACCCCAAGTCTGTTTTCACACCGGAAATGTCACACTCTCACATCATACAGATATGGGCCTCGGGTGTCCAAGCCACCGAGGAAAACAGGGAACCCCAGGCATTTTCGAAAAGAGGACACCCGTGGGAATCCGCAGAGGTGTGATTTGCGCCCATCGCCCCAGATTTTTTTACCCAGACAGCCCTGCAAAGTCGGAAATGTGGCGAAAAAAACGCTTTTTCCGCACATTTCGCTCGCCGCACCCATCGAAACACGCCCCCCACAACACATGGCCTACCGTCCCGCGTTCCCACAGGTGTCCCGATGAAAACGGTACCTCACATGTGTGAGTGCACCTACCTGGCCGCCAAGGGGAAAGCCTAAAACACAAGTAACCCCAAGTCTGTTTTCACACCAGAAATGTCACTCAATCACATCATACAGATATGGGCCTCGGGTGTCCAAGCCACCGAGGAAAACAGGGAACCCCAGGCATTTTCGAAAAGAGGACACCCGTGGGAATCCGCAGAGGTGTGATTTGCGCCCATCGCCCCAGATTTTTTTACCCAGACAGCCCTGCAAAGTCGGAAATGTGGCGGAAAAAACGCTTTTTCCGCACATTTCGCTCGCCGCACCCATCGAAACACGCCCCCCACAACACATGGCCTACCGTCCCGCGGTCCCACAGGTGTCCCGATGAAAACGGTACCTCACATGTGTGGGTGCACCTACCTGGCCGCCAAGGGGAAAGCCTAAAACACAAGTAACCCCAAGTCTGTTTTCACACCGGAAATGTCACACTCTCACATCATACAGATATGGGCCTCGGGTGTCCAAGCCACCGAGGAAAACAGGGAACCCGATGCATTTTCGAAAAGAGGACACCCGTGGGAATCTGCAGAGGTGTGATTTGCGCCCATCGCCCCAGATTTTTTTACCCAGACAGCCCTGCAAAGTCGGAAATGTGGCAGAAAAAACGCTTTTTCCGCACATTTCGCTCGCCGCACCCATCGAAACACGCCCCCCACAACACATGGCCTACCGTCCCGCGTTCCCACAGGTGTCCCGATGAAAACGGTACCTCACATGTGTGGGTGCACCTACCTGGCCGCCAAGGGGAAAGCCTAAAACACAAGTAACCCCAAGTTTGTTTTCACACCGGAAATGTCACTCAATCACATCATACAGATATGGGCCTCGGGTGTCCAAGCCACCGAGGAAAACAGGGAACCCCAGGCATTTTCGAAAAGAGGACACCCGTGGGAATCCGCAGAGGTGTGATTTGCGCCCATCGCCCCAGATTTTTTTACCCAGACAGCCCTGCAAAGTCAGAAATGTGGCGAAAAAAACTCTTTTTCCGCACATTTCGCTCGCAGCACCCATCGAAACACGCCCCCCACAACACATGGCCTACCGTCCCGCGTTCCCACAGGTGTCCCGATGAAAACGGTACCTCACATGTGTGGGTGCACCTACCTGGCCGCCAAGGGGAAAGCCTAAAACACAAGTAACCCCAAGTCTGTTGGCAGAGGGAAATCTCAGACATTCTGCCGAGCGGCGCAACTTACAGATATGGGCCTCGGGTGTCCAAGCCACCGAGGAAAACAGGGAACCCCAGGCATTTTCGAAAAGAGGACACCCGTGGGAATCCGCAGAGGTGTGATTTGCGCCCATCGCCCCAGATTTTTTTACCCAGACAGCCCTGCAAAGTCGGAAATGTGGGGAAAAAAACGCGTTTTCCGCACATTTCGCTCGCCGCACCCATCGAAACACGCCCCCCACAACACATGGCCCACCGTCCCGCGTTCCCACAGGTGTCCCGATGAAAACGGTACCTCACATGTGTGGGTGCACCTACCTGGCCGCCAAGGGGAAAGCCTAAAACACAAGTAACCCCAAGTCTGTTGGCAGAGGGAAATCTCAGACATTCTGCCGAGCGGCGCAACTTACAGATATGGGCCTCGGGTGTCCAAGCCACCGAGGAAAACAGGGAACGCCAGGCATTTTCGAATAGAGGACACCCGTGGGAATCCGCAGAGGTGTGATTTGCGCCCATCGCCCCAGATTTTTTTACCCAGACAGCCCTGCAAAGTCGGAAATGTGGGGGAAAAAACGCTTTTTCCGCACATTTCGCTCGCCGCACCCATCGAAACACGCCCCCACAACACATGGCCTACTGTCCCGCGTTCCCACAGGTGTCCCGATGAAAACGGTACCTCACATGTGTGGGTGCACCTACCTGGCCGCCAGGGGGAAAGCCTAAAACACAAGTAACCCCAAGTCTGTTGGCAGAGGGAAATCTCAGACATTCTGCCGAGCGGCGCAACTTACAGATATGGGCCTCGGGTGTCCAAGCCACCGAGGAAAACAGGGAACCCCAGGCATTTTCGAAAAGAGGACACCCGTGGGAATCCGCAGAGGTGTGATTTGCGCCCATCGCCCCAGATTTTTTTACCCAGATAGCCCTGCAAAGTTGGAAATGTGGGGAAAAAACGCTTTTTCCGCACATTTCGCTCGCCGCACCCATCGAAACACGCCCCCCACAACACATGGCCTACCGTCCCGCGTTCCCACAGGTGTCCCGATGAAAACGGTACCTCACATGTGTGGGTGCACCTACCTGGCCGCCAAGGGGAAAGCCTAAAACACAAGTAACCCCAAGTCTGTTGGCAGAGGGAAATCTCAGACATTCTGCCGAGCGGCGCAACTTACATATATGGGTCTCGGGTGTCCAAGCCACAGAGGAAAACAGGGAACCCCAGGCATTTTCGAAAAGAGGACACCCGTGGGAATCCGCAGAGGTGTGATTTGCGCCCATCGCCCCAGATTTTTTTACCCAGACAGCCCTGCAAAGTCGGAAATGTGGGGAAAAAAACGCTTTTTCCGCACATTTCGCTCGCCGCACCCATCGAAACACGCCCCCCACAACACATGGCCTACCGTCCCGCGTTCCCACAGGTGTCCCGATGAAAACGGTACCTCACATGTGTGGGTGCACCTACCTGGCCGCCAGGGGGAAAGCCTAAAACACAAGTAACCCCAAGTCTGTTGGCAGAGGGAAATCTCAGACATTCTGCCGAGCGGCGCAACTTACAGATATGGGCCTCGGGTGTCCAAGCCACCGAGGAAAACAGGGAACCCCAGGCATTTTCGAAAAGAGGACACCCGTGGGAATCCGCAGAGGTGTGATTTGCGCCCATCGCCCCAGATTTTTTTACCCAGATAGCCCTGCAAAGTTGGAAATGTGGGGAAAAAAACGCTTTTTCCGCACATTTCGCTCACCGCACCCATCGAAACACGCCCCCCACAACACATGGCCTACCGTCCCGCGTTCCCACAGGTGTCCCGATGAAAACGGTACCTCACATGTGTGGGTGCACCTACCTGGCCGCCAAGGGGAAAGCCTAAAACACAAGTAACCCCAAGTCTGTTGGCAGAGGGAAATCTCAGACATTCTGCCGAGCGGCGCAACTTACAGATATGGGTCTCGGGTGTCCAAGCCACAGAGGAAAACAGGGAACCCCAGGCATTTTCGAAAAGAGGACACCCGTGGGAATCCGCAGAGGTGTGATTTGCGCCCATCGCCCCAGATTTTTTTACCCAGACAGCCCTGCAAAGTCGGAAATGTGGAAAAAAAAATGCTTTTTCCGCACATTTCGCTCGCCGCACCCATCGAAACACGCCCCCCACAACACATGGCCTACCGTCCCGCGTTCCCACAGGTGTCCTGATGAAAACGGTACCTCACATGTGTGGGTGCACCTACCTGGCCGCCAAGGGGAAAGCCTAAAACACAAGTAACCCCAAGTCTGTTGGCAGAGGGAAATCTCAGACATTCTGCCGAGCGGCGCAACTTACAGATATGGGCCTCGGGTGTCCAAGCCACCGAGGAAAACAGGGAACCCCAGGCATTTTCGAAAAGAGGACACCCGTGGGAATCCGCAGAGGTGTGATTTGCGCCCATCGCCCCAGATTTTTTTACCCAGACAGCCCTGCAAAGTCGGAAATGTGGGGAAAAAAACGCTTTTTCCGCACATTTCGCTCGCCGCACCCATCAAAACACGCCCCCCACAACACATGGCCCACCGTCCCGCGTTCCCACAGGTGTCCCGATGAAAACGGTACCTCACATGTGTGGGTGCACCTACCTGGCCGCCAAGGGGAAAGCCTAAAACACAAGTAACCCCAAGTCTGTTGGCAGAGGGAAATCTCAGACATTCTGCCGAGCGGCGCAACTTACAGATATGGGCCTCGGGTGTCCAAGCCACCGAGGAAAACAGGGAACGCCAGGCATTTTCGAATAGAGGACACCCGTGGGAATCCGCAGAGGTGTGATTTGCGCCCATCGCCCCAGATTTTTTTACCCAGACAGCCCAGCAAAGTCGGAAATGTGGGGGAAAAAACGCTTTTTCTGCACATTTCGCTCGCCGCACCCATCGAAACACGCCCCCCACAACACATGGCCTACCGTCCCGCGTTCCCACAGGTGTCCCGATGAAAACGGTACCTCACATGTGTGGGTGCACCTACCTGGCCGCCAGGGGGAAAGCCTAAAACACAAGTAACCCCAAGTCTGTTGGCAGAGGGAAATCTCAGACATTCTGCCGAGCGGCGCAACTTACAGATATGGGCCTCGGGTGTCCAAGCCACCGAGGAAAACAGGGAACCCCAGGCATTTTCGAAAAGAGGACACCCGTGGGAATCCGCAGAGGTGTGATTTGCGCCCATCGCCCCAGATTTTTTTACCCAGATAGCCCTGCAAAGTTGGAAATGTGGGGAAAAAAACGCTTTTTCCGCACATTTCGCTCGCCGCACCCATCGAAACACGCCCCCACAACACATGGCCTACCGTCCCGCGTTCCCACAGGTGTCCCGATGAAAACGGTACCTCACATGTGTGGGTGCACCTACCTGGCCGCCAAGGGGAAAGCCTAAAACACAAGTAACCCCAAGTCTGTTGGCAGAGGGAAATCTCAGACATTCTGCCGAGCGGCGCAACTTACAGATATGGGTCTCGGGTGTCCAAGCCACAGAGGAAAACAGGGAACCCCAGGCATTTTCGAAAAGAGGACACCCGTGGGAATCCACAGAGGTGTGATTTGCGCCCATCGCCCCAGATTTTTTTACCCAGACAGCCCTGCAAAGTCGGAAATGTGGGGAAAAAAACGCTTTTTCCGCACATTTCGCTCGCCGCACCCATCGAAACACGCCCCCCACAACACATGGCCTACCGTCCCGCGTTCCCACAGGTGTCCCGATGAAAACGGTACCTCACATGTGTGGGTGCACCTACCTGGCCGCCAGGGGGAAAGCCTAAAACACAAGTAACCCCAAGTCTGTTGGCAGAGGGAAATCTCAGACATTCTGCCGAGCGGCGCAACTTACAGATATGGGCCTCGGGTGTCCAAGCCACCGAGGAAAACAGGGAACCCCAGGCATTTTCGAAAAGAGGACACCCGTGGGAATCCGCAGAGGTGTGATTTGCGCCCATCGCCCCAGATTTTTTTACCCAGATAGCCCTGCAAAGTTGGAAATGTGGGGAAAAAAACGCTTTTTCCGCACATTTCGCTCGCCGCACCCATCGAAACACGCCCCCCACAACACATGGCCTACCGTCCCACGTTCCCACAGGTGTCCCGATGAAAACGGTACCTCACATGTGTGGGTGCACCTACCTGGCCGCCAAGGGGAAAGCCTAAAACACAAGTAACCCCAAGTCTGTTGGCAGAGGGAAATCTCAGACATTCTGCCGAGCGGCGCAACTTACAGATATGGGCCTCGGGTGTCCAAGCCACCGAGGAAAACAGGGAACCCAAGGCATTTTCGAAAAGAGGACACCCGTGGGAATCCGCAGAGGTGTGATTTGCGCCCATCGCCCCAGATTTTTTTACCCAGACAGCCCTGCAAAGTCGGAAATGTGGGGAAAAAAACGCTTTTTCCGCACATTTCGCTCGCCGCACCCATCAAAACACGCCCCCCACAACACATGGCCCACCGTCCCGCGTTCCCACAGGTGTCCCGATGAAAACGGTACCTCACATGTGTGGGTGCACCTACCTGGCCGCCAAGGGGAAAGCCTAAAACACAAGTAACCCCAAGTCTGTTGGCAGAGGGAAATCTCAGACATTCTGCCGAGCGGCGCAACTTACAGATATGGGCCTCGGGTGTCCAAGCCACCGAGGAAAACAGGGAACGCCAGGCATTTTCGAATAGAGGACACCCGTGGGAATCCGCAGAGGTGTGATTTGCGCCCATCGCCCCAGATTTTTTTACCCAGACAGCCCTGCAAAGTCGGAAATGTGGCGGAAAAAACGCTTTTTCCGCACATTTCGCTCGCCGCACCCATCGAAACACGCCCCCCACAACACATGGCCTACCGTCCCGCGTTCCCACAGGTGTCCCGATGAAAACGGTACCTCACATGTGTGGGTGCACCTACCTGGCCGCCAAGGGGAAAGCCTAAAACACAAGTAACCCCAAGTCTGTTGGCAGAGGGAAATCTCAGACATTCTGCCGAGCGGCGCAACTTACAGATATGGGCCTCGGGTGTCCAAGCCACCGAGGAAAACAGGGAACCCCAGGCATTTTCGAAAAGAGGACACCCGTGGGAATCCGCAGAGGTGTGATTTGCGCCCATCGCCCCAGATTTTTTTACCCAGATAGCCCTGCAAAGTTGGAAATGTGGGGAAAGAAACGCTTTTTCCGCACATTTCGCTCGCCGCACCCATCGAAACACGCCCCCCACAACACATGGCCTACCGTCCCGCGTTCCCACAGGTGTCCCGATGAAAACGGTACCTCACATGTGTGGGTGCACCTACCTGGCCGCCAAGGGGAAAGCCTAAAACACAAGTAACCCCAAGTCTGTTGGCAGAGGGAAATCTCAGACATTCTGCCGAGCGGCGCAACTTACAGATATGGGTCTCGGGTGTCCAAGCCACAGAGGAAAACAGGGAACCCCAGGCATTTTCGAAAAGAGGACACCCGTGGGAATCCGCAGAGGTGTGATTTGCGCCCATCGCCCCAGATTTTTTTACCCAGACAGCCCTGCAAAGTCGGAAATGTGGGGAAAAAAACGCTTTTTCCGCACATTTCGCTCGCCGCACCCATCGAAACACGCCCCCCACAACACATGGCCTACCGTCCCGCGTTCCCACAGGTGTCCCGATGAAAACGGTACCTCACATGTGTGGGTGCACCTACCTGGCCGCCAGGGGGAAAGCCTAAAACACAAGTAACCCCAAGTCTGTTGGCAGAGGGAAATCTCAGACATTCTGCCGAGCGGCGCAACTTACAGATATGGGCCTCGGGTGTCCAAGCCACCGAGGAAAACAGGGAACCCCAGGCATTTTCGAAAAGAGGACACCCGTGGGAATCCGCAGAGGTGTGATTTGCGCCCATCGCCCCAGATTTTTTTACCCAGATAGCCCTGCAAAGTTGGAAATGTGGGGAAAAAAACGCTTTTTCCGCACATTTCGCTCACCGCACCCATCGAAACACGCCCCCCACACCACATGGCCTACCGTCCCGCGTTCCCACAGGTGTCCCGATGAAAACGGTACCTCACATGTGTGGGTGCACCTACCTGGCCGCCAAGGGGAAAGCCTAAAACACAAGTAACCCCAAGTCTGTTGGCAGAGGGAAATCTCAGACATTCTGCCGAGGGGCGCAACTTACAGATATGGGCCTCGGGTGTCCAAGCCACCGAGGAAAACAGGGAACCCCAGGCATTTTCAAAAAGAGGACACCCGTGGGAATCCGCAGAGGTGTGATTTGCGCCCATCGCCCCAGATTTTTTTACCCAGACAGCCCTGCAAAGTCGGAAATGTGGGGAAAAAAACGCTTTTTCCGCACATTTCGCTCGCCGCACCCATCGAAACACGCCCCCCACAACACATGGCCTACCGTCCCGCGTTCCCACAGGTGTCCCGATGAAAACGGTACCTCACATGTGTGGGTGCACCTACCTGGCCGCCAAGGGGAAAGCCTAAAACACAAGTAACCCCAAGTCTGTTGGCAGAGGGAAATCTCAGACATTCTGCCGAGCGGCGCAACTTACAGATATGGGCCTCGGGTGTCCAAGCCACCGAGGAAAACAGGGAACCCCAGGAATTTTCGAAAAGAGGACACCCGTGGGAATCCGCAGAGGTATGATTTGCGCACATCGCCCCAGAATTTATTACCCAGACACCCCTGCAAAGTCCGGGGCACATTTCGGACTTTGCGGGGGTGTCTGGGTAATGAATTCTGGGGCGATGTGCGCAGATCATACCTCTGCGGATTCCCACGGGTGTCCTCTTTTCGAAAATGCCTGGGGTTCCCTGTTTTCCTCGGTGGCTTGGACACCCGAGGCCCATATCTGTAAGTTGCGCCGCTCGGCAGATTGTCTGAGATTTCCCTCTGCCAACAGACTTGGGGTTACTTGTGTTTTAGGCTTTCCCCTTGGCAGCCAGGTAGGTGCACCCACACATGTGAGGTACCGTTTTCATCGGGACACCTGTGGGAACGCGGGACGGTAGGCCATGTGTTGTGGGGGGCGTGTTTCGATGGGTGCGGCGAGCGAAATGTGCGGAAAAAGCGTTTTTTTCCCCACATTTCTGACTTTGCAGGGCTGTCTGGGTAAAAAAATCTGGGGCGATGGGCGCAAATCACACCTCTGCGGATTCCCACGGGTGTCCTCTTTTCGAAAATGCCTGGGGTTCCCTGTTTTCCTCGGTGGCTTGGACACCCGAGGCCGATATCTGTAAGTTGCGCCGCTCGGCAGAATGTCTGAGATTTCCCTCTGCCAACAGACTTGGGGTTACTTGTGTTTTAGGCTTTCCCCTTGGCGGCCAGGTAGGTGCACCCACACATGTGAGGTACCGTTTTCATCGGGACACCTGTGGGACCGCGGGACGGTAGGCCATGTGTTGTGGGGGGCGTGTTTCGATGGGTGCGGCGAGCGAAATGTGCGGAAAAAGCGTTTTTTTCCCCACATTTCCGACTTTGCAGGGCTGTCTGGGTAAAAAAATCTGGGGCGATGGGCGCAAATCACACCTCTGCGGATTCCCACGGGTGTCCTCTTTTTGAAAATGCCTGGGGTTCCCTGTTTTCCTCGGTGGCTTGGACACCCGAGGCCCATATCTGTAAGTTGCGCCGCTCGGCAGAATGTCTGGGATTTCCCTCTGCCAACAGACTTGGGGTTACTTGTGTTTTAGGCTTTCCCCTTGGCGGCCAGGTAGGTGCACCCACACATGTGAGGTACCGTTTTCATCGGGACACCTGTGGGAATGCGGGACGGTAGGCCATGTGTTGTGGGGGGCGTGTTTCGATGGGTGCGGCGAGCGAAATGTGCGGAAAAAGCGCTTTTTTCCCCACATTTCCGACTTTGCAGGGCTCTCTGGGTAATAAAATCTGGGGCGATGGGCGCAAATCACACCTCTGCAGATTCCCACGGGTGTCCTCTTTTCAAAAATGCCTGGGGTTCCCTGTTTTCCTCGGTGGCTTGGACACCCGAGGCCCATATCTGTAAGTTGCGCCGCTCGGCAGAATGTCTGAGATTTCCCTCTGCCAACAGACTTGGGGTTACTTGTGTTTTAGGCTTTCCCCTTGGCGGCCAGGTAGGTGCACCCACACATGTGAGGTACCGTTTTCATCGGGACACCTGTGGGACCGCGGGACGGTAGGCCATGTGTTGTGGGGGGCGTGTTTCGATGGGTGCGGCAAGCGAAATGTGCGGAAAAAGCGTTTTTTTCCCCACATTTCCGACTTTGCAGGGCTGTCTGGGTAAAAAAATCTGGGGCGATGGGCGCAAATCACACCTCTGCAGATTCCCACGGGTGTCCTCTTTTCAAAAATGCCTGGGGTTCCCTGTTTTCCTCGGTGGCTTGGACACCCGAGGCCCATATCTGTAAGTTGCGCCGCTCGGCAGAATGTCTGAGATTTCCCTCTGCCAACAGACTTGGGGTTACTTGTGTTTTAGGCTTTCCCCTTGGCGGCCAGGTAGGTGCACCCACACATGTGAGGTACCGTTTTCATCGGGACACCTGTGGGAACGCGGGACGGTAGGCCATGTGTTGTGGTGGGCGTGTTTCGATGGGTGCGGCGAGCGAAATGTGCGGAAAAAGCGCTTTTTTCCCCACATTTCCGACTTTGCAGGGCTGTCTGGGTAAAAAAATCTGGGGCGATGGGCGCAAATCACACCTCTGCAGATTCCCACGGGTGTCCTCTTTTCAAAAATGCCTGGGGTTCCCTGTTTTCCTCGGTGGCTTGGACACCCGAGGCCCATATCTGTAAGTTGCGCCGCTCGGCAGAATGTCTGAGATTTCCCTCTGCCAACAGACTTGGGGTTACTTGTGTTTTAGGCTTTCCCCTTGGCGGCCAGGTAGGTGCACCCATCACATGTGAGGTACCGTTTTCGTCGGGACACCTGTGGGAACATGAGAAGGTATGACACCTGCTGTTGGCGACGTGTTTCGGTGAGTGGACACAGGGAATTGTCTCTAAATTGGCCGGAAATGAAGACAATTCTGAGACATTTTGCTCTGGCCACCCACCGAAACACACCGCCAACAACATGTGGCCTACCTTCCCGTGTCCCCACACGTGTCCCGATGAAAACGGTACCTCACATGTGTGGGTGCACCTACCGGGGGCGCAAAAGGAAAAGGCTAACCGACTGGGAACCCCAAGCCATTCGCCACTGCCCATGTTGTTCATGTGGGCAACTTACAGATTTGGGCCTAGGGTGTCGCAGCCAGCAAGGGAAACGGGGAACCCCATGCATTTCCCAAAAGAGGACACCCGTGGGAATCCACAGAGGTCTGACTTACGCAAATCGGCCCAGAATGTAATACCCAGAACCACCAGCAAAGACCCACATGGGAGAAGGGTGCCCAAGGCCAGGGATATTACCGCCGACTTTGCTGGAGCCCTGGCTGCCCTGCGTTACAGCTTCTCCCCACCAAGGAGTCTCGGCAGTGTGCCAATACCTCCCCGAAGGGAAAAGCTGTAATGCAGCCCAGCCGCAACTCCAGGACAGTTGGAGGTGATTTGCCCAGACGGGCCATTCCCACCCACACCACCAACAATCCAGCCCCAGTCTCACCCACCCCACTGACAGTGGGCCCTAACCATAGAATAATAAAAAACAGTACTCACATAACGTTGCAGCTGCTCGGGTAGAAAAAGCTGTAAACAAAACAAAGAACATGTGTTACCTACGGTCACACCAGCAAAATGTAGCCCTCCCCGGGGGCAGATAAGGGGGGGGGGCTGTCCTGCACCCCTCCCTGGGCTCAGGCGTCCGTTCCTAGGAGCAGATATCTGGTCCCAGGAAGGGCTACATGACTTGGCACCCACTCCATTGCGGGCGGGGGGCAGGGGATCAACCCCCCATCCCATTCGAAAATTCCCTGACCCTTTGGGGTGCCCCACCGCCCCCCCCTAAAAACCGTTCCACTATTTTCATTTTTTTCTTTTGGTAACCCAACTCCCCTTGGTGCAGAGGGTCACATTGGTGTGCCAATCTGGCGCCGGGGTGCCCAAACCTTACTGGCCCACCCACTGGGGGGGCCTGTCCCACCATTTTTGGGGGCCCTCTCCCACCCCACCCCCAATGGCTGGGGGACACACCTCATGCAGGCCTCCCTGGGCCTCCTCCAAATGGCTGCGTGAGGTACACCCCACCTCCATTTGGGGTGAGGGGGAGAGGGCCACCCCAAAAGGTGGGGCGGGACCCCCAATAGATGGGGCAGTAGGGTTTGGGCACCCTGGGGGCAGATAGTCACACTAATGTGGCCATCTGCACCAAGCAAAGTAGGGTAAACAAAAAACAAAATACAAACTCACAGGCTGCTTTTTTGGGGGGGCTGAGGGCCACCCTAAATTGGCAGCGCCTGATGTACCGCAACGGGGGGTGGCCCTCAACCCCCCCCACCCCAAATGGAGGGCCCCACCTCATGCAACCCTCCCTGGGGGCAGATATCTGCTCCTAGGAAGGGGCAACTGACCCCAGGGAGGGATGCATGAGGTGGGCCCCCCCCTATCTGCCCCCAGGGAGGGTTGCATGAGGTGGGGCCCTCCATTTGGGGTGGGGGGGGTTTGAGGGCCACCCCCCGTTGCGGTACATCAGGCGCTGCCAATTTAGGGTGGCCCTCAGCCCCCCCTAAAAAGCAGCCTGTGATTTTGTATATTTTTTTTTGTTTACCCAACTTGGCTTGGTGCAGATGGGCCCATTAGTGTGGCTATCTGCCCCCAGGGTGCCCAATCCTTACTGCCCCATCTATTGGGGGTCCTGCCCCACCTTTTGGGGTGCCCCCCCCGCCCCACCCCCAATGGCTGGGGGACACACCTCATGCAGGCCTCCCTGGGCCTCCTCCAAACGGCTGCGTGAGGTACACCCCACCTCCATTTGGGGTGAGGGGGGAGAGGGCCACCCCAAAAGGTGGGGCAGGACCCCCAATAGATGGGCCAGTAGGGTTTGGGCACCCTGGGGGCAGATAGCCACACTAATGGGCCCATCTGCAGCAAGCAAAGTTGGGTAAACAAAAAACAAAATGCAAATTCACAGGCTGCTTTTTAGGGGGGGCTGGGGGCCACCCTAAATTGGCAGCGCCTGATGTACCGCAACGGGGGGTGGCCCTCAACCCCCCCCCACCCCAAATGGAGGGCCCCACCTCATGCTACCCTCCCTGGGGGCAGATATCTGCTCCTAGGAAGGGGCATCTGACCCCAGGGAGGGATGCATGAGGTGGTGCCCCCCCTATCTGCCCCCAGGGAGGGTTGCATGAGGTGGGGCCCTCCATTTGGGGTGGGGGGGGGTTGAGGGTCACCCCCCGTTGTGGTACATCAGGCGCTGCCAATTTAGGGTGGCCCTCAGCCCCCCCTAAAAAGCAGCCTGTGATTTTGTATATTTTTTTTTGTTTACCCAACTTGGCTTGGTGCAGATGGGCCCATAAGTGTGGCTATCTGCCCCCAGGGTGCCCAAACCTTACTGCCCCATCTATTGGGGGTCCTGCCCCACCTTTTGGGGTGCCCCCCCCCGCCCCACCCCCAATGGCTGGGGGACACACCTCATGCAGGCCTCCCTGGGCCTCCTCCAAACGGCTGCGTGAGGTACACCCCACCTCCATTTGGTGTGAGGGGGGAGAGGGCCACCCCAAAAGGTGGGGCAGGACCCCCAATAGATGGGCCAGTAGGGTTTGGGCACCCTGGGGGCAGATAGCCACACTAATGGGCCCATCTGCAGCAAGCAAAGTTGGGTAAACAAAAAACAAAATGCAAATTCACAGGCTGCTTTTTAGGGGGGGCTGGGGGCCACCCTAAATTGGCAGCGCCTGATGTACCGCAACGGGGGGTGGCCCTCAACCCCCCCCCACCCCAAATGGAGGGCCCCACCTCATGCAACCCTCCCTGGGGGCAGATATCTGCTCCTAGGAAGGGGCATCTGACCCCAGGGAGGGATGCATGAGGTGGTGCCCCCCCTATCTGCCCCCAGGGAGGGTTGCATGAGGTGGGGCCCTCCATTTGGGGTGGGGGGGTTGAGGGTCACCCCCCGTTGCGGTACATCAGGCGCTGCCAATTTAGGGTGGGCCTCAGCCCCCCCTAAAAAGCAGCCTGTGATTTTGTATATTTTTTTTTGTTTACCCAACTTGGCTTGGTGCAGATGGGCCCATTAGTGTGGCTATCTGCCCCCAGGGTGCCCAAACCTTACTGCCCCATCTATTGGGGGTCCTGCCCCACCTTTTGGGGTGCCCCCCCCCGCCCCACCCCCAATGGCTGGGGGACACACCTCATGCAGGCCTCCCTGGGCCTCCTCCAAACGGCTGCGTGAGGTACACCCCACCTCCATTTGGGGTGAGGGGGGAGAGGGCCACCCCAAAAGGTGGGGCGGGACCCCCAATAGATGGGCCAGTAGGGTTTGGGCACCCTGGGGGCAGATAGCCACACTAATGTGGCCATCTGCACCAAGCCAAGTTGGGTAAACAAAAAACAAAATGCAAAATCACAGGCTGCTTTTTAGGGGGGGCTGAGGGCCACCCTAAATTGGCAGCGCCTGACGTACCGCAACGGGGGGTGACCCTCAACCCCCCCCCACCCCAAATGGAGGGCCCCACCTCATGCAACCCTCCCTGGGGGCAGATAGGGGGGGGCCCACCTCATGCATCCCTCCCTGGGGTCAGATGCCCCTTCCTAGGAGCAGATATCTGTCCCCAGGGAGGGTTACAAGGGGTGCCCCCTTTCTACTTCGGTTGGGGGGGCACCCTCCCATGGGGGGACACCCCCCCTTTCATTCAGTAAAAAAATCCATGGTGGCTAGTGGCCCCCACCCCTTCCCCCACCCGTTTCCCATCATTTCAACAACAAAAAAAAATTCATTTTACATTCCCTTGGGGCAGATGGTCAGCCATCTGCCCCAGGGTTCACATGCACGTGCCCCCATGCTTTGGGGTCGGGAGGGGGGAGAGGGCTGCTGACTTGAAGCAGCCCCCTTCCCCCCCCACCTCACAAAGAGATCCATGGTAGTCTAGTGGGTTGCTGGTCACGGATCGAGCGCTCTGCGCCGATCCGTGACCAGCAATGCCTCATATGTGGTGTCCTTGGAAAGGGGAGAAAGTCCCCTTTCCAGGGACACCACTTTCTGTTCAATCCCTGGTGGCCTAGTGGGCCCCAGGACCCCAAACCCCCTCCCACCTCCCCCCATCCCTCAGATTATTATTATTATTTTTTTTATATATTTCCCTGGGGGCAGATGGCCAGCCATCTGCCCCCAGGGTACATTTTCATGTGTCCCCATGCTTTGGGGGCCGGGGGGGGGGGGAGAGGGCTGCTTACCTGAAGCAGCCCCCCTCCCCCCCAACTCTCAAACAGATCCATGGTGGTTCAGTGGGTTGCTGGTCACGGATCAGCGCTCTGCGCTGATCCGTGACCAGCAATGCGGCATATGAGTGGTGTCCCTGGAAAGGGGAGAACGTCCCCTTTCCAGGGACACCACTTTTAGCTCAATCCCTGGTGGCCCAGTGGGCCCCAGGGCCCAAAACCCCCTCCCACCTCCCTCCTTCCCTCGATTTTTTTTTTTTTTTTTTTTCCCCCCACCCCTGGGGGCAGTGATCATCTGCCCCCAGGGGTCCCTGGCGCTGTGGCCCCATGCTTTGGGGCCACGGGGGAAGGGGGCCGCTTACCTAGTAAGCAGCCCCCCTCCCCCACGCGTCACAAAAGGATCTTCTTTGATCCGTGACGTTGCTGCCCGCGGATCGAGGCGCCCTGCGCCCGATCCGCGGGCAGCAAAGCCACACAATGGGTACCGTTGGAAAGGGGAGAATCTCCCCTTTCCAACGGTACCCGCCTCGATCTCCGGCTTGAAATACAGCCGGAGATCGAGGCGGAAGAAGAAGGGCACTCACCTTCTCTTTCCAACGCAGCAGCCGAAAATGGCTGCTGCGTTGGAAATACTTTCAGTTTCACGCCGACGTGCGCTACGCACGTCGGCGTGAAACTGAAGGAAATCCAACCCCCGGGCAGTGAGGGGGGACCTCCCCCTCACATAGCCCGGGGGTTGGATTACAGTTTTGAGCGATCCCTGCTTTGCAGGGATCGCTCAAAACAAGATGCCAAAAAGGACGAGCTATCTCGTCCTTGGCACTGCGTGTGCACTGTCAAGGACGAGATACCTCGCCCTTGGCATTTAAAGGGTTAAACGGCACCTGCCACATGGTTGAACAAAAATCTGAATAAGTACAATTTCACTTTCAGAACAACCAAATTCCAGACGTGACAGTAATAGCAGTAGGACAACAGACTGGTGATGGGGGGTCCTCTCTATTTCTGAAAATCAACCTTCCTTCCAGTTTAAAGTGGTATTCCACACTGGAAGGAAACACCCTGAAATTCTTTACTAATCCACAATCAGAAACTCCCACTCCTATAGTCCAGAAAGATGTGCAATCAGCTCAGAGCCTGGCTGATATGCAGCAAATTGGAGAGCAGTTGTTCATCCCTGTTCAGTTAAATGATGGGAAGGACTCTGTTCTCGCTCGAGTGTGTGTGAACAACGGTAAGAGCTTCATCAGCGAAGCCATGTTCCACCAACTCCCAAAAGATCCAGCCACTCCCACATTCAAACTGATAGACAAATGGGAAATGGACCTGGAAGCACCTAATTTCAAACATCTCCTGCCAAGCAGGTGTATGTTCAAAATCTCCATTGGCAACAAGAGCATAGTCCATAATTGTAGGGACGTGCAAGACGTCACTCCCGCCTTTTACTTAGGCAGTGACATTCTCAATCGCGTTGCCATTAGTTTGGACCTAATAAACTTCAAAGCTTGGTCCCGATTAGCGGATAATCCCATGGGCTTTGATGATCCAGAAAAAGCATTTAGGTCAGCTCAATAGCTACCTTATGCAGTTGAAATTCAGATCAAAGAGGAAGTCACTATCCCAGAAAGGACCCGACAATTCTCCCTGGAAGTGAAAGTTAAAAGAGGACAATATTTGCAAAACCCTGATGCTTATATACATCTAAATGCTTCTCTCCAACAGCAAGGGTTGGGGGTAAACCCAACTCCATTAGTCAATATAGAACATGACACCATTCCAATATAGGTGGATAACAGCGACTTAAAGAGTATTACTCTAGCCGCAGGCACCATTATTGGAATGGCGGTTGATGACCGACATTTTTCCATTGATTTAGGAAATGAACTGTTAGGACCAATCCCCAAGAACCGCTTTGACAGTGACAGTGATGACAACACAACACCAGACAGGATTTTCAATCGGCATGGGGGGAACTTCCTGGTGTACACTTCTTGCCCTTATGGTAAGGAAGATGTGACTTGTGACTTCAGGAGGGATGAGGTGATTTTCCAGGTCCATGAGGGCTGCCTTTCCCACCTGAAGCCTCCAGTCCAAATCAGCACTCTGACCAGGGACTTCTCCACCCAGCTGGAGGAGGCCACTGAAATAGCCAAACCAGAAGTCTTTCCGGGCTTCAGGCAGATGGTGGAAGAGAGAGTCAACCTAGCTGATGCCTGTGTGACTCTGGAACAAAAGCAAAAGTTGAAACAAGTTTTCTTGGATTTCCAAGATCTCTTTGCGGTACACTCATATGACGGTGGTCGCACCGACATCCACACAACAACAATCCCCACGGACCCTGGCATGACTCCAGTGTTTGTGAAGCAATATCGTTTGCCTCTCGCATCCATGGAGTCCCTTACTGAAATAATTAAGAACCTTGAGTCCCGGGGAATAATTTGTCCAATACACAGCACCTTCAATAATACTGTGCTGGGAATATTGAAGCCAAACGGCCAGTGGAGACTCTGTGCCAACCTCAGGGAGCTCAACAAACGGGTCCATACTTTCCGATGGCCTCTGCCCTACATTGACCAAGGGCTGGCCCAGATCCAGGGGTCACAGGTATTCACTGCAATAGACCTGACCAATGGATACTGGATTGTGCCTGTCAGTAGGAAGGACCAATACAAGCTGGCTTTTACCTTTGGCGGCCAGCAGTACACATGGACCCGGACTCCCTTCGGATACCTCAACTCCGGCAATGAATTCAACATTTTCCTACATAAGGCTATGCCCGACCTGGGTGCAAGGGGTAACCTGGCTTATGTAGATGATGTCCTCATCAAAAGTTCATCTGTGGAGGAACACATAGCAGAGATCTGTTATGTTCTGACCCAGATGAGGGCCGCCGGAGCAAAACTTTCCTTTCAGAAAGCACAGTGGTGTAGAACCTGTGTTAATTTCTTGGGGCATGAGATTACTCCTCAGGGTCTCTGTCCCCAGGAAAAGAAAGTGGAAGCACTTCAGAAACTGAAAGACCCCACAAGTCTGCGGGAACTAAGGAGCTGTCACGACCGCTGGGCGCTGGCGGCTGTGGGAGAGGTGGAAGCGAGGCCGCCATTGATTTGCGCCGTCACGTTTTCTCCCAGACCGCATTAACGGTCTAGTCTTTTTTTCAACATGGCCGCAGCCTATGCGTATTTACTCCCACACGCTAGGCAGCTCGGCGCGTTACAACTTCGGATTTCCCTCTGTTGCTCTCGCTCCCTTATTGTTTTCTTCTTGGCGGTGCTCCGCCCGTGCTATTAGGGGCTCCCTGGCCCTTGCTCCCTTTCCCTTGTGCTCTTTCTCCCTCCTGCTTTCCAGCCTTCCCAGTGTTTTCTCTTCCCGGTAGTATTACATCGGGTTCGTCCCTTTCCCTGGCTGTCTCTCTCCCGGCTCCTTTCATATCTCAGCCCTCTCTCCTGGTACGCTCTCTCACTCTCCTTGCTTACTCATCGGATTGTGCCTTTTCTGATTATTCCTGTTATCGGATACCTGCCTGCTCTACTACTCCGGAGGGGTTTTTATGCCGTTCCGGCTTTTCCCCTCACTCCGTTGTTAGTCGGTCGCGGCGGGGGGTCACCGTGCCTCCTGTGTTCGGAGCTGCGGTGGCTTCCTTTCGAGGCCGACCTTACCTTCTACAGAAGAAGAGACTTCTCAATCTTCACACCAGAAGAAAGAAGTTAAGTCCAAGCTCAGGTGAGGAGGAAAGGGAACGGGAGAAAGATTTAAGTCCTACTGAGGAGGAAGACTTTATCGAACAATCTGATAAATTGGTTAGTTCCGCCAACCCAGTGTGATAGGAGCCTCCTTGGACTAACTAATTACAGCAGAAAGTTCATTGAGGGCTACGCAGAGATCACCAGACCCCTGATTCATCTCCTGAAGGGGGGGGTCAAGTGGGAATGGGGTCCAGAACAAGCCTAGGCAGTAAGACAACTCAAAAGAAGCCTCTCACAAGCGCCTTGCCTAGCTTACCCTGTCAGAAACAAGGAGTTCTTCCTGGAGACGGGGTTCTCTAATACGTGCTTGACGGCAGTATTATACCAAAAGCATGACAAGGTCAATAAAGTAATCTCCTATGCGAGCAAAACTTTATCCTCTGTGGAGGAAAAATTCAACGAGTATGAGAAGGCACTCCTGGCAACGGTGTGGGCATTGAAGAATTACCGCCCGTTTATCCAGGGGGAACACATCATAGTGGAGACTCCACACCAGCCTCTGCAATATCTTCAAAGTGACAGAATCCGGGCCGGAAATGTGAGTAATTCCCGAATTACTTCCTGCATTCTGTCAATGCAAGGCTTTCCTGTGGAGGTCAGATATGGCCAAAACAAGAAGAGTCCCCTCGCGCAAGGTCTGGCTGACTTGCATGATTGTGCCAGAGAAAACTGCCTCGAGGACGAAAGTCTAAAAATCAAGGACAACATGGAGGCATACCTTCATTCCCCACACAAAGTCTTTGAAGAAGACAAGTGTGAGGGAATGCCCACTGTCTATGTGGATGGATGCTCATACCATGTTGACAACAACGGGGAGAAAGAACTGGTGGCCGGCGTAGGGAATGCATGGGTGAATGAGTTCCCAGAACCCTCCGCCGGATACAAAATTGGTCCCCGAAGTAGTCAGGTGGCAGAATTGAAGGCTGTGCATCAGGCCATCCTCACTGCTGTCCAGCATCAACTCCACGAACTGGTCATAATCACAGATTCGGATAATGTATGGAACGGGTTCGTGGAGCACCTGGTTAATTGGAAAACCAGAGGCATGTTATGTGCTAACAACAAACCCTTGAAACATGGGAAGTTGATCCAAAACATAGATGATCTGGTCACCTCGAATGAGATGACCATCTATTGGAAAAAGATCAAGGGTCATTCCAAAGTAGAGGGACCAGACAAAACTGGAAATGACTTAGCTGATCAGCTGGCCAAAACCGGGGCCATCCAAGGGGATCTAATTGAAATAGAGTCCCTGTTGTGGGAAATCCAGGTCACTGCTATCACTAGGTCCCAGACAAATGCTCAAAATGATCTTTCAACTGCCCAATGGAGCAAGGAGACCCGTGATGCTGATTTGATTACAGCTCAGAAGGGGGATCCAATTATTGGTAAGTTTTACCAACACCTTGAGGACCCTGAGAACTTTCCCCAGACGGATACCGATTACATTGGGAAAGAGGACCTAAGAGTGTTGATGAAATGTCCAAAAATGTTCCGAATCCAAGACGGTTTGCTGGTAAGGAAATCCAAAGCTGGCCACGATCAGTGGGTGGTTCCTACCTCATTCCGAAGCCTGATGTTAAGTCACGCCCATGATGCGGCCACCGCCGGTCATAGGGGGTTTCACACAACACTGGAAATCTTAAGAGAGGTTGCATACTGGCTACACATGGGGCAGGACCTTGACCAATACTTGAAGGGGTGTCTTGTGTGTGCACAATTTCAGCCATCATCCCTCACGCACCGTGCACCCCTCCAAAAGAGGGGGATGACACTGCCATGGTCAGATTTGCAAATCGACTTTGTAGGCCCTGTGATTCGCTCGTCTAGAGGAAACAAGTACATGTTGACCGTTCCATGCATGTTTACCAAGTGGGTGGAATGTCTCCCAGCCCCAAATTGCAGGGCAGAAACAGCAGCTGCCCTAATGATTAACCACATCTTTTCCCGTTTTGGTCTACCTCAAAGGATTGAGTCAGACAGGGGTAGCCACTTCACCAGTGAAGTAATGACAAAGATGTGGGAGATACTGGGGGTCAAGAGAAAGCTACACATTGCTTACAGGCCAGCTTCTTCTGGGGCAGTAGAGAGATATAACCGAACCATTGTGAGCATATTAAAGAAGTTTGTGGCAGATTCTGGGCCAAGTTGGGATATCCGATTACCTCTGGTCCTAATGGCCATCAGATCTACCCCTTCATCTGCAACCAAAATGTCACCATTCGAGTTGATGACTGGACGCAAGATGGTGCTTCCGCAGCATTTGCTCTACAGGACCCAAGAGCAGACCTTAATAAATGCCTCCACTACTCATGAGTATGTGGAGAATTTAAGGAAACACCTTCAACATGCTTTTGCCTATGCTCAGCGGAATCTAGAAAGATCAGCTGAGAGTATGAATACCCACTATGACCTGAAAACTTCCAGGAAGGAATATCAGGCGGGGGACCGGGTCTATCTATACCATTTCCAAAGGAACCAGGCCAAACAGCGAAAATTCTTGCCTACATGTAAGGGACCGTTTGAGATTATAGACAAGATCTCCCCTGTGGCCTACAAGATCCGCATCCCCAAAGGCGGGTTGGCAGAGGGGGAAGACAAGTGGGTCCACATAAACCAGTTGAAGTGTTGCCATCCCAGGCACACTCTGCAACAACTGGAGGAATCCTCTGGAATCCCAGAGGTTACTGTCTCAGATTAATTCAGTTCTAACTTAAAATATCCTACATATAGCCTATCAAATTCTGTGTTTCTCAAGTTTATGTGTTACTGTCGCTTAATTTAAAAAAATGTGCATGTTCATATCTGTTGAGTTCTAAAATATATCTGCCACCCCACTATATCAATGGTGGGGGTGAAATGTCCATGAATAGGTATTGCCGCTCTTCCTTTGTCGTCCTAGGAGAAAGAAAACCTGGAGACTGGCCAAGGAGGACGATCCGGAGCCCGGGAGCAGAGACGCAAGGGGCCCAGGGTACCGCCCAATATTCCCATCAGGACCGGCGAGGAGAACCGATCGATCAGTACCGGATGGAGGAAAAGATGCTGAACTGTGCCATCTACCGGAAGAAGATGAGGAGAACATCCCAGATCTTGCGAGTTCCATCAGTGAAACATGAAACAGAATGGCCATCGCAAGAGGGGGGCTTGTGGGATGTTTTTACCTATGCATCCGAGCCTACCACAAAAACTGTGCATTACTGGCATGGAAAACATCCTGATGGCCAGAACTTCCCAGAAAATGCACAGGGAAATGCATGAAGAATAGGCTGCCACCCATTTTTGCCTATGTTGTGAGCACAGAAGGGCATAGAGCCTAAAACCATTGTAAAAGGGGCAATGCTGATTGCCAAAAGCAACCCATAACTGGTGGGAATTCGTTTTCTTCAGGTCAAACATGGCTAATTTATGGGCACAAAATTATTTTACTGCAGAACTACACCAATGCCATTTGTTGAACCTGGACAATATACTTCCATGTAATATTTCTTGTTTGAAATGCTTGAATTCAAGACTGATCCAAAAAAAATTGCATGCAGTACCCACTTTTGACTGAGGGCGGCGCTAGCGGTCTAAACTCTGACAGGGAAACTGCATGTCAGGAGTTGCAGGAGAGGCCTTTACATCAAAGGCTGGGAGTTAATTAAAATCTTAACCACATGCTTTTCCCAGAAGACAATCTGATTTAATTAACAGGCCAAAGGCTGGGAAACCTCTCACCTCCAGAGATTCACACCAGGAGTTAGAATTTCACATGACCTCTTGATTGATAGAAGGCAGACTGGCTGGGAGCCTCCTGGAGACCACACAATAGGCTCTCGCACTTGAATAGAATATGTTGATTTTGACTGTTTCCTGTCAACAAAGGCCTGCCTGCCAGCAGAGGCATGGTCACTGACCCACCCAAGTCTTGGAGGGGGACTCCAACACTCTGAGAACTGACTTGAAAGCAAAATATATATTTTACAGAAACACTGATAACTCTTTGTAATCAAATGACAGGAATGTATAATTTTGAGAGCCTTAATTTAAAAAATGTACCTTCGATTCAAGCCCAAACTCCAATTTGTGTGATGTTCTGGGGCAAAACACCGCTATTTATGGATACTACAGACTCTGTGTTTAAGCTAGAGACATGGGAATTTACTGGAGTATGTAAGGACAGGCCGTGTATATGTGTATAATTTTTAATGAAGAACCAAGGTTGCATAACCCACTAAAATCGAAAATAAGTTGCCATTTTTGAATGCAAGCCCTCAGGAAGAGCAGAGTTTGAACAGAGTATACCTCATGTGATAGGTAATATGTACATGCAATGACAAACCACTATGTATTTGAGAAATGTGTATTTTGATCAAATATAGATTTGTGTGCAATTTGACAGGGGAGTGTCCTTTCTGCAAGCCATTAAATGACATCGCTAAGACACTCCACTTCTTTTCCTCAATCAAGAGAGAAAGGAAAGCTTGACCAATGGGCAGTTGAGAGAGGGGCTGGCTAGTGATGCTGCACACACACCCACTTTCAAAAGACATAAAAAGAGCCACTGGAAGCTAGAGAGGACATTCAAATCCAGTTGCCGCAACGCGCTCTGCCGGACCATACAACATCCAGAAGATACCAGATTCAACACTTAGGCCCTCATTACGACCCAGGCGGTAAGTAATGGAAATTACCACCATGGCGTAATGAGCGTTAACGCCATGGTCCGATGGCGATAAGAGCGCCATATTACGACCCATCGCGCACGAGCATTACGCCATGGCAGTAACGTAAACTACGCCATGCCGTAAACAGCCCTTACCGGCCTTGTTAACAGCGCAGGGTGACCTACCGCCACCCATCATTGCGCCGACCGTAGTCAGCGGTCACCGTAATTAGCGGTGACCGCAATTAGGCGGAACCGGAAATAGCGTAATCGCAGCGGAACGGGAAACAGCACAGCGGCCATCTCAAAAAACACAATCCATTGCCATCCTACCCAACCACACCACAACCAACCCTCAAACCCTGTCATTCCCATAACCCACCCATTTCCACACCCAACCATGCCCAAAGTTGTCAAGAAGGCATGTGACAGGCAGCGGCAGGAGCGCTTCAGTCGTGAGGAACTGCAAATGCTTGCAGACACGCTCCAGGAGAAGGCCGATGTTGTCTTCTCCACTGAGATGACCCGGACAGCCATAGCCCGCAAAAAGGAGGTGTGGGAACTTGTGGCACAACGTGTCAGTGCTGTTGGAACCACCCCACGCACCTCCAAACAGTGCCGCAAGAGGTGGGACGACCTGCGGATCAGGGTCCGGGGCATTATGTCTGCCAACCGTAACCTGGCCCTGGGAACTGGCGGGGGAGCAGACTCCCCACTGAAGATGCAGCCATGGGAGGAGACATGTGCCTCTCTGATTGGCATTGAGTGCATCGAAGGTGTCGGCGAGATGGAGAGAGGGGCCCGACATCTGGAGACACAGGTAGGTGCCTCATATCCAGATATATTGCAGACGCAACACATCAGCAGATGAGCCACACCCTGCGCACATGCAGCATGTACACTGTACAGTAGGCAGACACACACCTGCATGCAAAACCCAACCTAAAGGGAGGCAACCTGTATGTCACGGGCTACTAACTCCACCATCTATCCATTACACTCCTCACAATGCCTGCACAATGTCCGCTGAACCATCAATAACAGTCACCCTCCTCTGCTCCACCACAGGCTCGCATTCGGACACTGGCAGGGAGAAGGGAACCTTGCATCCACCTCTGCTGGACCCAGGCAGAAACCACGCCAGGCTGAAGAGGCCAGGGCAGCAAAGTCCCCCGAGGAAGGGGTCGTGACAGCGCCTGCAGCCCAACAACACCCACTGTTGCCCACTGAGGGCAATGTGTCAGCAGGGAGCAGTACTGTTGGGGAGACTGCAGCCATCGCTGCCTGCTCCGATAGTGATGTGGAGGATGACACTGGACTTGACCACAACACGCAACTACACTCACCACACCTATCCCCAATCAGCCATCATGGAGATGACACCCAGGGCCCTTCGCCAGCTAATTCATGGCCAGCAACTCCAAGCCCAGTGGGAGTCGTGGAAGATGGGAGTAGTCCCATTGGTCCCCCATTGGCACCCTCCATTGGGCCAGAATTCCAGCTGTCGCTGGAGCAGATTGCCAACAGGCAGGATGCACTGGGCACACTCCTCACGCAGCATGTTGCAGAATGTGGAAGTGCCAGTGCAGCCATTGAGAGGAGTGCTGATGGCATCAGGACTGCCATCCAAACTGCCAGCAGGGACATATGCACCGAACTTGCAGCAATGCGGCAGATGATGAGCCAGCTCATCCAGACAATTGTGGACACATGCCGTACTGAGCAGCCCAGTACATCCTCAGCTGCAAGTTCAGCACAAGCCACTCCCGTCCGCAGGTCATCCAGGACCCTGAGGAGCACAGGCAGGGGGGCCCCAGGTTCCGGGATAGGGGGCAGTCAATAGTGTGCAAAACTATGCACACTTCACCACGGGCACTGTCACATGTTTGCAGGGTGTTCAGGGGGGAGGGGGAGGGGGGATTTGGGTGTGTTGGAGTGTTCAGGGGGGAGGGGGAGGGGTTCTGTTATACCCATTCAGAAGAACAATACACTTTTTCTTTACTCACAAATGAAATGTGTGGACATTGCTCATTGCGTATGTGTGCTTTATTGTTTTACAGTCCACAGTGTTGACATACCAGACACACACAGTGCCCCAAGTGGCATCCATATGTTACACACTCGCTGTGTGTGCTAGAAGTATCGGTCAATGACATTCTGACGAATTATATGCCCCTCCTGTGCATCGCTGCCTCCCTAAGGTGCTGCCCCATCCCCATCATCATCATCCCCATAATCAGGTGGTTGTGGTTCTGCGTCAGGGGGCAGAGGCACGTTTCGTGTGATGCACATATTGTGTAGCATGACACATGCCATGACGATCTTTGCAACCTTCTCATGGCGGTACAGGAGTGCCCCGCCAGACTTGCTGAGGCAGCGGAAACGTGCCTTCAGTAGGCCAAAAGCATGCTCTATCACCACACGGGTACGTGCATGGGCACGGTTGTAGTCCTCCTCATGCTGGTTTGATGGGTTCCGCACTGGTGTTTTCAGGGGATAGCCCGCATCACCTGTAAAATGTGAGAAAAGAATGTGTCAGGAACGAGATTGATTTGTGAACATGACGCACAACCATGCCTTGATTCCGACTGTTACTGTGCACCAATTAGAGTTGTGGTAATGGATTTACACTGTGCAACCAGTATGTGTTCATGGCTCTCATTTACTGTTTTGCATGCAAAATACACAATGCAGGGGGGACGATTGCCTTGTGAGTGGCCATCCACTGTGTCCGTTCAGGCCGTCATTCATGTGACCTTGCACGTGTCCTGTGAGCATGAAGCTCACAAGATAGCAACATTGATGTCTGGCTCATTATGACCCCAGTGAGCATTACTGGTGTCAATGGGGACAGTTTGTGGGTCTTGTAGTGGTGCATTGATGTCCCTGTCTGTCATGTGCCTCCTTTGTGCGCAGTTGTGGGGGACAGGCCTTTCAGTAGTTGGTGCATGGTGACGTGCATGTTGGTGGTTTTCTTTAGGGTCAATGCGGTCACAATTCGCACAATGCACTTGCAGATGGTTGTGTCATTTTTGGGATGCACTTTCATTCACATGTTGGGATGATTAGGTCAGGCATGATGTGTACACTACTCTGTTGACGTCAGTGCTGCCACAGGGAATGATCTGGCTACTGCTAGTTGCACCCATGTGATGTATGCATCACCCCCCTGTATCTGCCAGATGAAATATCCATTGGTACGTCATTCAACACCCACTTTGCATTTCCATGCTCATGACATTAGACTCACTGAGTAGGTAGGATCTTGGGCCTGCATGTCGCTCCATGTAGCGTGGTATTGTGGAGTTCCGAAGGACCATTGAATCATGGGTTGATCCGGGGAATCTGGCACAACAATGTGTGATGTTCCTGTTGGAGTCACAGACCATTTGCACGTTGATTGAGTGGAAATGTTTACGGTTGCGGTACGGTACCTCCATGGCATGTTAGACCACCAATTCCACATGGGTGCAGTCAATGGCACCAATGCAACCAGGTATGCCGGCCAGTGCATGGAAACCCACTTTGGTGTTGGCAATCTCCTGGGCAGACCGTGGTAATGAGATGTGGTCATCTGTGTGCTTGAGGAGGGCATCGAGCACTTGCATCAGTGTACGCGAGAATAATGGTTGTGATATGCCATGCAAGTGCCCCACTGTGTGCTGGTAGCTGCCTGTGGCCAGGAAGTGGAGCACAGACACTACCTTCAGTAGGGGGGGTGGCAGTGGGTGTTTCAATCATGCTGACGATGTCGTTGCCTATCATGTCCACTATGGTGGTGATGGTGTCCCGGTCCAGTCGGTACAGGGTGTGGATCTGCTCAGCGGTGAGGTTGAATGGGCTGGCTCTGATGCGTGGGATTGGGGGCTGCCTGCGTGGTGGCACTGGCTGTGCTGGTGGGGCTTGCTGGGCCTGCCTTGCCCTCCTTCTCCTCCTGCGTCTCCTCTGTGCAGCCTGTTGTTGTTGTTGTTGTTGTTGTAGTAGTTGCTGTTGTAGCACTCGCATTGCTATCAGGTCCTCCAGCCCCAACATTGCTAGTCCTATTGGTATCATTGTGGAGTGTGACAGGGTGTGGGAAGGGGTGGGGTGTGCTCTTTTTGTACTTCCTGAGTCTGTATTGCCTTCACCTGTGCTGTTTCTGTGCACCTGTAGCAGCAGCATTCACTTTACATGGCCCTTTACGGTTGGTTCGCGATGGCGTAATTAGCACCATGGCGGTAAGGTACTTAACGGGCTGGGTGATGGCGTTAGGGGCATGTCCGCTTGGGTCGGCATTCGCGTACCTTTCCGCCATGGCGCTAAGTACGGTGTGGATGTTCGCGTGCGCGCGCCCTTGGCGCAGTCAGCGGCAGCGTTAGCTTCGATGCCGCTAATGTCATCGTAGTTTACGGTCACGGGTCGTAATCGGCCCTAGCGGAAGACGATGGCGGTAATCGTTTACCGCCATTGTTTTTCGCTTTGCGGCAGGGTCGTAATGAGGGCCTTAGACTTTAAAACTCCAAAGAACTTGATTCAGAACTCAAAGCAAGGGCCTAAACCCACAAACTGAGAACTCTTCTCAGTAGGCCTCAGCATCCAGCAAACCTAACAGCGGTAGCAGCATCCAGGAACCGTGCAGATCAGCGCTGGGTCCAGAGAAAGCTGTGCAGAAAGATCCAGAAGCAGTGCTGTACCCAGAGAAAGCAGAGCAGTATCCAGAACCAGAGGCCAGAGATCCGGAGTGACCCAGACCGCTGTTAGCAGAACCAGAGAGCTGACCCAGATCACTGTGAAGTGCCGAGACCAGAATCGGAGTCCAGTCCAAAACCTGACCAGATCCGTGGGGAGGCCTATTTCAAAATATATTGTGAGTACCTAGCAGAACTGTGCAGAACCAATCTCTTAGTTAAAATAATATAATTCAATCTATTTTAATCTAACCAGAACTGCCTCCTAACTGTCACCTGTCATTTGCAAAGCTGTCACCTGTCATTTTCTAGCTGCAAGCTGTAACCTGTCGCTTTGAACTTTAAACATTTCAAGTCCAAAAAACAGCCTTCACAAAATCGTTCATAACTCCGTAACCGTTTGTGCTAGGAACTTGGTTTAACTTTCCTCTGAAAGCTTAGAATCTCAAATTTTCAACAAGCCTAGACTTATACTTTTTCCGTAATCACGATTCTCGCACTCGCAAATTTTACCGCGATTTGCGATTTGGTTAAAAATCCAGCCACGTGTAACCATCAGCAGTCATCTCTTTCCTTGCAAAAAATTTGTTTGCCTCTTAAGAACCATCCTAGATCCTTGCTAAAGTGAGCCTGAACTCATCCCAAGTATATTTCACTCACCCTGAACCTCCTAAAGGGAATTAAAACCATTTTCAGCATATTCCTCACTTCATTGCCAGCACATATAAAAGCATTTTGGGCCTGTGTTTCAAATCTGTAGTCTAAGCTTGTTGGGGTGAACTGAATTACATTTGATTGCATTTCTGAGAACTGTGTGCTTTCCTTCCATTTCATTGCATTGCATAAAGGGGGGGGAGTGGATTGCTAGAGAAAAGTGATTACATTGTTTTGTTGAAATCATATCAAGTTATTTTCTGTACTGCATTTTCATTCCACCTTGCATCCATTTGAAACCATAAAAGTATTGTTGCTATCTTATCCATCCTATAACCACTCATCATTGATTATAAAGAAGTGTGCTAGTGCCAGACTATCCATTATTGATTACTGCTCAGATTAAGTGTGATATTCAATTATTAATTTATTATAAAGTGTGATATATATATATATATATATATATATATATATATATATATATATATATATATATATATATATATTGTTTAAATTCTCAAATAAACCTTTTAACTTGCAAAACAGAACTACTTCTTGGCTCAGTGGGGTCAGGGGGATTCCAAGAGAGGGGTGTCATATAGGGGTAGTCATCCAGAACTCATGAACTGGACATAAAGATATATCAATAAGGGTTTCCATTCAGTATCCCAGACTAGGCATTGACTTAGCTGTAGTGTTGAATTGAATCCTCTTACAGGGTACATTACATAGGATTGTGTGACGGGTTAGGGGCTAGAGGGAACTCGGTCTCTACAATATCATTTATTGGCCTTAGGTCCTGGATTAAACGCCAAGACCCCCACTTTGATTTTTTGATAGGGTAAACCGCGGTGTTGCATGATGACTCTTACGTCACTAAAATGCTTTGCTCCATCATAGCAGAAATTGTCTTGAAAATCCCTTCATCTGCTTCCCTAGACATGGCATACTGCTGTGCTTTTGGTAAAATTGCTCATGGCTTCAATTTAATCCTTACTTCTACTACTCCTTTCAACAAGCCTACGTCTTAAGGGCCTGTGGTCCACACTGAGAAAAGCACCTGGGCCATGTCGTCATCAAAATATTCAGGACACTTTTGTGCCAGCATCATTTTCTGTGGCACCTCCCTTTTGATAATTTTCACCCAATAAATGAGACTAACCTCAATTGCAAACAGATTGTCATCAGTGACATCAATTAACCTGTGTCCTTCCTCAATGGCGATTACTGTGCACCATTGTCTGCCTTCGTCATCACAACCATCGGTCAGTGCCATTTTCCCTTGCACTATGACTCTATGGCTGTGTGTATTGCAAAGGGAAACATGTGTCCCTTTTCCTCATGCATAGGTATTCTTGGCCTGAATAGAAACTCATCGGGGGTTCTCATGGTTTTGTCTGCAAGGCCTGGTAGCCGTGCCATTAGTATGCACACTCCATACGCGAATATTTCTGGCTCCAATGGAACAGCTCTCATAGCCGTTTGTCCTGTGTATGCTCTAATCAATCTGCATATGTTCAAATAAAGCATTCCTGGAGTCGAACAACCTATGCCCTTCTCCGTGAATGAGATTGTTGTGTTTAACTTCGTCATTAGGTGTCGTCCCAATATATTTACTGGGGTCTGCCTTGAATATAGCAGTGGCACATTCATGTCACATTCTCTTATAGAGACTGGAAGTTCTTTTGTAAAAGGAACATGACTTGTTGCTCCTGTGAAGCCCTGAGTATTTATGGCATCGCTGGACAAGGAAAACTTGCCTTCACGTATACACAAGCGTGTTGCACCTGTGTCAACTAAGAAGATATATTCTTTATCCCCTATGAGGACATCTACCCTTGGTTCCTCGTGAGGGTCTGGTGTCACTGATAGGATAGAACACATCAGGTTTCCCAGTGAGCTGTCCTAGTCCATGTATAACATTGTCCCATGCTGAGTGAATGGACTTCCTGCATCACCAGTGTTATTTCTCATTCCAGAATTCAAGGCCTGTCTTGTACTTGTTGTCTGTGACAGTTGCATCGGCGACTGTTGAGACTGTCCTTGTGGAAAATGTGTCATATTCTGAGGTTGCAAGTTTTGTTGTGCTCCCGGCGCTTGTTGCTGCACCGTGTGATTTTGTGCAACTCCATTTCCACCCTATATTCACCATCCCTACTCTTGTTACTTGGTCATTTTGCACCATGCCTTGACTTCTGCATCCCACACGGCCAACATATCGGTGGTGGTCTGATTATTTGCTAATTTGACATATACTGATTGCCATTTTGTATGTTTTGAAAACCTCCCTGGTTACCTTGGAATCCTACCTGATTACTATAGAAACCTCTTCCTCAAAAGCCTCTCCCTCTGGGGTAAAACCCACTACTGCCTTCATTAACCTGCTGTTCATTATTGACCTGCTGTATGTTCGACCCATCTGTGCTAGTTATCATTGCTCCTTCAATGGCATATTTCGACAATTTCTTCTGCACTCATTTTGCATCGTCTGCTTTATGTGCAGCCTCTTTTTTGTGATTTTTCTCTTGCAATAGCCTGCAATAGTGAGCTATGGCCAACTGTAGTTCAGACCACAGTTTGGCCGCGATTCCTACCAATTTCTTTAGCTGATTTCTTTAGCTGCTTCTGTACCTGATCTGGCAGCCCTTGGCATAATATATGGTAAAACACGGGTATAGATTTCCCCCAAGATTCCCATGTTTCCAACACCCATGCGTCTTGGAAATTCTGAATGTCAAGCAAAGGATCCTCTGATTCCTTCCGTTTTCATGTCATTATAGCTCCCATGTCGGAAGTATCCGGGTATAGCAATTGTAATGCTTTCCATATCGCGGCTCTGCAATTGTTAAATGAAGCTCCATCATGCGCAGTATTAACTGTAGTCACACCAGGATAACCTATACGTGTCCACACATTGTCAGAACTATTACCAAGTTTGGCGATTAAAAGACCCTTAATATCCTCGATAGCTAACGTGTTTCCTCCGGTCATTGTTTCTAGCTCATGTATCCTGTTTCTGGCTCCCGAGATTAATATTGGAAGCTTATTTTTCAGATTTTCTCGATCCATGTGTGGCCAGGGTATATATTGTGGCCTCATTTCTCCTTTTTCGAGCAACGGGAATTGTAACACATGGCACTCCTTTTATTCGCTCATCATTTTTCTATTCTCTGCATGGATAATATTCCTGCATCGCCGTCTCCCTGGCAATGTCCTTAGTCTGCTCACATAGGGTGGTGGAGACACCACCCTCTGACCATAAGATACTCCTTTGTGTCGGTCTGATAGTGTGGCTGACTCCGATGCCTTAGGTGCAGACTCACTATAATCTGACCATCTTATTCCCTTTCCCCTTGAGAAGCATTTTCCGCATCTTCTCTCATCTTCCTTTTCCTCATATTCCTCTCTTTCTGCATCTGATATTGTCTGTGCCCAACTCGTGTAACTCCTCTCATCTTCCTTGTTTCTGTTTAGTGTCAACCTATCTAGGGACAGCTCTCTATTTCCGCTACTTTGGGAGGTGTCCTCAGTGTCATACAACTGAGTGCTCCCAAGACGCTTGTCCTCTCCTCTCCCTTGGGATACCTGTTCTAGCCCCATTTCATCAAATATTCTATCGATCGTTTCTCTGATGCTTCTGGTGTCGAAGTTATCTTTGATATTTGCCCTATAGGTGCCTGGTACTGAATCGTACTCAGGAAATAATTCTTCTATGTCCTCCCAGTCTAATACTGGATCGGGATCTCTCTTTCCAGATATTCAAAATCCCGTGCCCTCTGTCTTCGCTTGCATTTTATGTCATCATTGAACTCTCTTCGCTTCCTCGCTTCCTCTCTGACCCTATATCCTTCCTGTTTCTTCACATCGTTATGTTAATTTGCCCTGTGTATTTCCTCATCCCTTCGTCTTTTTATTCTCTTCTCCCGTATCCTTTGTTCTTCTTCCTCTATTCTTCATTGTTCCTACCTGTCCTGATTGTTAGCTGCTCTTGGCTTATGATTGCGTTTCCTTTCTTGCTCTTCATGATACAGCTGCTCTTGTCTCTGTCTATTTTTTTCCTGATTCTTTCATCTCTCAATCCTTTTTCCTTTTCCTTCTCTTTCTATTTTGAATCGTCTGACTCTCCCTTTTGACTCACGTCCTCAATACCTTTACCATTGAGTTTCAATAAAGTCTGACCTTCCAGCCATTCATTCTGTGTGAATGCCATCTCATCAGTTCTGTCCTCATCTCCTTTCCATCTCTTTCCCTCTCTATTTGTATCTAGAGAAGTACTTGCTTGTGCCTTGTCTCCATTTTCTTTCTCGTGTTTCTCCTTGTCGATCGGGACTTTGGAGATGATATCTCTATCTCTGTCTTTGTCTGGGTTTTCGTCACCACTTTGCGTAGGTGACTCGTATGCCGGGTTGCTATATCCTGCGGCTGCTTTAATTTCCCTCATTTGTATAATCCTTCGTCTTTACTGGCTTCGCTTTTTGTTTCAGACGGGGCAGGTGGCGCAGAAGGCGTTTCACCCCCCTCTGTGCATATGTTAAGTATCCAATCTAACGGCGGCCCTTCCTCCTTATCCTCTTGGTACATCTTCCAAAGCTCTAAAGTAGCTAGCAGTTTATCTAACTTTTTGCCAGTATACGTGCAAATATGTTGTCATGTGTTGCAGGACCATTTTAGTTAGTGACCCTCCCTGGGGCCATGACATAAACATTTTGTGGGCGGTTCCATTAACCCATTCTGCACTGTACTTTTTCAGCTTAGGTGCATGTTTTGGCAACTGTTTTCACAAGTGTACTAACAATGTAATGTCTTCCATGCTTAAAATTGTTTATCTTCTCCTCATATGAAACTTTGTTATGCTTTACGTTTCTCAACCAAAATCAACAATCTGAGCGAGCACCAATCGTTGCAAGCACCAATCCCGTTTTTTCACAAAACATGTTTTACTTTTACTTTTTCAAACAGCAACCATCAATTCATGTCATACAACATCCTGGCTATACAATCGCACAATTTTCATGCTATTTCCACCAAAAATGCTCTTACCTTGTGACATTAGAAAATAGAAAAAACAAGACATATGTAACAGACTAGACAGACTCCGGCCGGCTACATAAATCTCATGCCCCTATGATTGTTCCGACATGGAATTTAAGACCATTTCTTTCAGATCGCCTCTTTCATCGATTCTGGTCTCCTATGTCGTCATTCAGGACTTTAAATGCAGGCTTCGTCTAGCACTATATTAAAGCCTAGGTATTTGGGCGTATCCTCTATGCTTGGGTATCCTCCCGGTATCTCCCTCTATGCTCGGGTATCTTCCCGGTATCCTCTATGCTCGGGTATCCTCCGATATCCTCTATATTCTCTGCCAACCTCGAGTCAATATTTCTTTCCCCTTATAAATACATTATACTCTTACTCTGATGTTATTTTTGTCCCACCTCCCTCCGTTACCTTCCCTTACTTGTTCTAAGGCATGCAATTTTTGCCAAAGTATTTGGTCTTTCTCACTCATCGTTCGCATTTTTTCCTCTCTGGATGCTCGGGATCACCGCCTTCGTTACCGCCTCTCCTTGCTGTTCATCCGATCAGCTGCTCATAGAAGTGGGAAGGGGTTCGTGGGAGAAAGCACAGGTTACTTCAGACCTCAACCTGCAGGGTTTACACTTTAGACTATCCACTATATATGGGGAGCTTGGTGGTCTACTTAGCCGTATGGCAAAGGACTCGTGATATTGCCGAGGACCTAGAGTTACTTATGTCGACGGTCAATGGGTGTCTTATTTAATAAATTCTAATCAAACCATCCTCTGCTACCAAGTGTGCAGTAGGGACTCCAGATGGCCCATAGGACTGGGGGTTTCCCAAACAGCACTTAAAGATGAGTAGCAGCACCCTCGAGATGGATGGGGATGCAGATTAATACTCTCACTTCAAATCAATAATGACAACTCGATAGTTTGGCAAAGGGAGTCCGATTAATGACAAGTACAAAAAGCAGGGAGTTTATGAATATCAGGAATCGCTCGATCTTCCTTCTCGCTTCAACTCCAACTAATTTCAGAAAAAACACATAATTTATACCAAAAACTCATCTTCACTCACGTGTATTATCTCAAAACTTAGCATGCAACTTGATTGGTTCTAGGAAGGTAACTTTAACATAGGTACTATATCTGTATATGGTAACAAAGTGAGGGGATTGGATAAACAATGTCAGGTGGGGCATCTAAGCCCTTCCTTCAAAATGGCTACCGAAGACGTCACTAAAAGTATGACGTCCCGTTGGTTCTACTAGCTATAGGACCGTAGATTACTTGGTCCACTATGATTGGGTTGGCATCAACCTCACTCATACTTTTCCACTTGCTTAGCAGTGTGCAGAATAGCCGGCCAGGTGCAGGGAGTTTGTCTGCACCCCAAGCCTCCAGCCAATTATTGCAACAATCAATCATCACTTCAGTGGTCATGTGTCAATTATTTCTTTGTATTTTGGCCTCAAGTCTGCTCTTGATCTGGAAAAGTTAAGGCGTCTTGGCATGGCAAGAGTCCATGCGTAGGTTTGAAAGTTCATCCCTTCTTGCTTGTCTGGTCACGTGATTTCAACACTGTAATAGTGTCTTATTCTCCATGCAATTTTGTGTATTTGATTTAATTCTGTCAGCCATCTGCCATCTGTGGCTTATCTTGACCTTTCTGCACAGGATACTCTGTTCTTCTTTTCATTCATTGTATCCACTGCAGGTCATTTTCAGCCAATATGACCATGGCTTCTTGCAATGGTTTTATGTTCCGTCTTTAATTATTGATTTGTTCGCTGCAAAGGTCTCCTCTTGAGATCTTTAGTAACCTTTGGTCGATTCTGCTCTTGTGCATAGTGGAAGTATACTTATATAAAGTGCTCCTTTTGAGGTAGATCTGTATAGGTGGTGCTTGCCGCAATCTATCTTACTACTAAGCATAAGCAAGCCTCACGATTTTCTGTGCTTCTTGCAGTTACTGTGCTTATGTACACATTTCAATTGGCTGAATATCTTCATCACGCTCATTGCATAGGTTTCTGACAGTTGACATCAATTATTTCACTTTAGACTTGGGATGTCACTTATCCATGGTGTTTTGTCTCTTTTTCATCATTCACAGGTCGTTACATCTTCTATATGTGAGACAGTCTGGGTTCTTATGATGTCATCATTTGTCTTCTTTTAGTATCTTCTTGGCTTCTTCAGGTATTGCATTTTGACAATCGTCATTCTGTCTCATGTGTCAATATTGTTTTCTCAATGGGTACTACACTGTCCAGGTTTTCTTAGGTGTCTGTACTTCAATAGGTGCTGTTCTTCTGATAGGTACTGGACAGAGCCCAACTGTGGCTCTCTGCTGGTTTATTTACTCATCATACGTCACATTTTTTGGCGTGAACGTTCCTGGTACTTCAAAATGGGCAGTTGGAGTGCGAATCGTGCTTGGTTCCTCCTCTACATAGTCTTTGTCCTATTGCTATTCGGGTTACTACTTTTTGATGCCTGTGCTCACCTAGCATCCTTTTAACAAAGAGGCTCTGCTCGGCTCAGACATCTTCATTGTGCAAGACTGGCCCGACACACAGAGATGAGCCTGGCTTTCGGTAGTAGCGGAAGGAGTGCCCTCCTGGCCCGCAACATCAAGCACAAGAATACTTCCCATATGCAGATTTACAGCAATGCCTTCACATGTCCATAGCTCACTGCAAAGATGGGTTAGACCACTCCAGGGTTCAGCTGGGTCCTGTGCTAAAAGGGTCTCAGCCAGGGGTCTAGTAGGCAGCGCTCTGAGCTAGTTGACCTGCTGAGCAGTGAGGCACCAGGATGTGTCTCTGTTCACCTGTAAGCAATGGTGGGAGGGAATGGGCTGGCTGGAGAGTGAACATCCCATCCAGGGTTAGAGGTAGGGTCCCTGAGCAGGACGGAGGCACAGAGTAACAATGACATGGTGTTGGGAGGAGCCAGAACCAGTCGGACAAGCTCCACACCATTTTATAGGTGGAAAGACCCCAGACAATCAGCTTCTACACCAGCCCTCTCTGGTCAGGCATGTGCAGCAAGAGAAGCCGTTTCTACCAGTGCAGAAACAATTGTTCAGCTATCTGTAGATGAACAGTTGTGTGGGATGGGGCCCCAGACAGATCAATATTCAAAATGGCAACTGACTGTGGCAGACTGCAGCCACCAATATCTGGAAATTCGTGGCTCCTCGGTAAAGGGGAAGAACTGAGCTAAAAAGAGAAATGCAGATTATTGTGTACTCACCTCCTCTCCATGCCTAGACAGTGGCAATAACATGATCTGTTGCGTCATCTGCAATCCCTCGTTAGCTAGATTCTGGTTTATCGAAAATGGGCCACTAGTGGGCAACAGCACAGATTCAGTGAAGAGTCTTTTTCTATTAGGTCATGTTCCAGGGAGAATTGCTTTGATGCATTAAGGCTTGGCCACTTAAGGGCATGTATGCACAAGCGTAAACATAGAGCTGGATGGGGGGATGTATATGTTTCAAATCCTGTTCAGTCCTTCCTCCTATGTTTTTAGAGTTTCACTATAGGAATGAATGTGAAAGGGATTTGCAAGGTCAAGGAAGCGCTCACGTCAAATGTTGGGATGCCAATTTCTGTAAGAAACCCCCATTTCCTTCTTGGCACTTTGACTCCACCGCCCTCATATTAATGGATATCACTTAAACTTGGATTCACATACATGACTTTGCCACTCTTGAAGCCTTGCACCCTGACTCAGCCACTTATTGGCACTTCCTCCGGCTATCTGTGAAAGGCTGTGGTGATGGTTTTATGATCAACATAGCCAGTCCCTTTGCCCCACCTCCCACCGCTGACATTCTTGGACCAATTGCTCTCATTCTCTGCATCAACCAGGCACCTTGGGAGCCATGAACCTCTTTGTTGACAATCTAAACCTCCTCCTCTAATCTCTTTCCACTGAAATCCCACTCATACTCACAGATTACTTCAAACCTGTGTTCCATGGCCAAGGTTCCTGGTGTACCAACTTAACTCCACTTTCTCTAAACATTGTCTGGTCACCAAACATAGCCACAATCATGGCAACTCACCTAATATCATTTTAGTCTTCTCCACGCTCAATAGTCCTTACCCTCTCTGTTGACCCTTATTCCTCTGACCACTTCGCTCTCTCTCGCCCTCCACAACTCTCCCATTCCTCTGTATAAACCAATAGAATGAACATTCAAACCTGAACCCGAAGGCCCTTTAAGATGAGGTAACAGTATGTGAGATTGATGGGGATGCAGATCTTTCTCTAACATCAATAATCAGACCGACTCAGGAAGTTGGCAAAACACAACTGTTTTAAGTGCAATTGTCTAAAACAGAGTACAACAGACATCAATGGACGCCGCACAAGTATTCTCTCTCTCCAATTTACATGAAAAAACACATATTTGTAACAAAAACTCATCATAATTGATGTCATAATACGTGGCAAAATAAGAAAACCTACTAGGGAATATGATAGGCTTAAGGGGAACATCTACATATGCTTTCTATGGGGGACTGGACTGGTGATTGGGTCTCTAAGGTCAGGTGGACAGCTATGCCCACCCCTGGCGCAAATCATCTTTTGTGTCATGAAAATACATGATGTTTCATTGGCTTTCAAACTATAGAGCTCTCTGCTATGTGGTCTTCTATAATTGGTTGGCACGCTTGTACCCTTCTGAAATATTCCACTCGCTAGCAGCACGTAAGTTGATACACCAGGTGCTGGCGGGTTGGCTTGTTAATGCCTCCCCACCCAATTAGTCCAACATTCATCACCACTCCTACTGTCTGCCATTCAATTAGCCCTTTGAACTCGGCCTTGCAAAGGATCACTGTGCCTGAGAATGAAAGGGAGTGTGAGCATGGCCTTATCTTCTGGTCTCCGTTTAGCCTGCAAAAAGTTTACTTTCATCTGACCATGTGACAGGAGACCACGTTTTGAGCTCTTTGGCTGTATTTAATACTATTAAATGAATAAAACCTGCCCCTTCTATTTTTTTCCATTACACCACAACAGGAGCTCCGCTCGCTACCCACGTTCGTTGTATCTTCACGAATAGATAAACAGTTTCTTGGTTGCCCCAACCCTTGACACGGGGCCAGACAAGCCTTCTCGAATTTTCCATCGCCGTCATCTGTTTTATTCTACTGCGCCACACTTTCAGGCCTTCTCTTCATGAGGTCCAAGTTTGTTAAAATGAATCGTGGAACATCCAGATTCTATACAAACTATATATATATATATATATATATATATATCGGTGGCATCACCTGCAGTCTATTCACTATGTATAGCCAGCCTTATGTTTACTTAGTCTACTTGTGTTACTGCATCTTTACTTTACTTTTATTGCTTTACTTCGGCAAGATAGTCATAAAAGCAGCTCACAGAAAAGTAAAAAAAAACACATTAGTTACATCATCATAATCGCTTTGCTCATAATTGCTCCACTAAAATTACACAATCAGTGCTTTACCTTAAAACCAAATAACAACATGTCAACATTATGCAGACAACAGCAGCTTGTACAGAAAGATGACTTTACCCCATAGCACTATTCAGCAACTTAGCCTTCCTCATATACATTTTTCTTGCCCAGCTCAGATAACTTGTAGTGGCAAGCACAGCCTCCTTATCCGAGGCGTCCAGACAAATTGCCATAGCACCAACTAGGGACCTACATCCACGGCTTAAGAACAGGGGCTTCAGGATGCACTTCCTCAGAGGCATGGTGGCCGGACAGATTAAAAATTGGCTTCAGGGAGCACTTCCTCAGAGGCATGGTGGCCGGACAGATTAAAAATTGGTGTGATACCGTCTCTTCAGACTCACCACAAAGGATACATGATGCGGAAACAGCAATATTCCATCTATGCCAAAATACAGCAGTTGGCAAGATTCCATATATAGAAATTTAAATATAATGCTCTATAATGCTCGTTCGCAACCTGAGCATGACATAGTCCACGTATTCTTCACAGCCCACCCTCTTCTTTATAGAAAGATATTGGGCCAGCTGCTCAGAAGCCCTGGATCTTCCCCGGATGTCCTCTTGCGTCTTTGCCCCTGTACGCTCTCGATTGCTTTCTTTGCAACCAGTGTGATGATTGAGGGATTTGACCAGTAATCCCCCAAACCCAGCAAACCCAGACATCCTTTCACATTGGCTGCCCACTTTAAGGAGCTGCCCCCCTGCTGGGACAAAACATCCTTAACTGCCTATTTGTATTCACAAAGATGAGAATTAGCCCAGTAAAGGACCGGGCGTAACAGATCATCTTAAACCCCTCCAATCCAGTTTCCAAAAGCACTGAGATGTCCGGGTCCGCAGTGGGCAACCCAAGGATGTTCTCCAGAAATGTTGTCTCAGCCACTGCAAGGCACTTGGTCTCCACGTGCCCCCAGAGTTCTACCCCAAACAATGCTGCCTGGCGTGCTTGCGCTCTGTAGGCCTCCAGCGAGACCCGCACTGCCCCATTCCCATGTTCGTTGCTGAATCTAGTGAGGGCCTTGCTATTTCTAACCACGGTGAGAGTGGCCTTCTTAACCTGCATTTTCCAACTGCATGTTGCCATTACTCTCAGACCTAGATAATTATGGGACTGAACCTGCTCAATTGCACCATCCTCTACGAAGAGAGATATGGGCTTGTGCTTCTTCTTGGAATTTGCATTGAAGATCATAGCCTTGGTTTTTGTGATATTCAAGGCAAGCCCATTCTTCTTTGCGAAAGACACAAAAATCTCCAGTTGTTTGTACACACCAGAAGGCGTGAGAGAGAGAAGCACAGCATCATCAGCAAACAACAATGTGAGAAACGTGTCACCTGCTAGCAAAGGGGTATCAGTCTGAGCGGCCAACAACCTCTTCAAAACGTCATTAATGAAAATCCAGAGCAGCCTCAGCGCCAACAGACATCCCAGGCGGACTCCCTTCTGTATAGCAATACTAAGGTGAACTGCATAACCTCAGTCCTTTAAGAGGAGTAGCAATTACACTGGAGATGGATGGAGATGCAGATTTTATTCATACATCACTAATCAAAACGACTCAGTTGGTAAAAAGGATAACTGTTTTATTTGCAATTGTCTAAACAGGGAGCATAACAAACATCAACAAATTTGCTCGATCCACTCACTCAATGAGATTCATAAAAAACTGAGTTTATATATCAAAAACTCATCATCATTGACGTCCTGCGTCCCTACCAATGTCATCCTACGTGGCAAACTACAAAAAATCTAACAGCAACTGTGATAGGCTCTTAGTGAGCATCTAATTATATGATCTATACTAGTATGGGATAGTTTGTGAAACTGATAGGTTATTTCACAACAGGTGGGGCAACTAAGCCCTTCCCTTAAAATGGCCACTAGGAACGCCACTAAATACACAATGTCCCATTGGCTACAGAAAATATAAGACCGTTAATTACGCGGTCCCCTACAATTGGTTGGCACTCTAACCTTCGTCAGTACTTTTCCACCTACTCTAGCAGCACGCAGATTGGGCTTCCAGGTGCTGGTGAGTTCGTCTTAACCCCAGCTTCCCACCAATTAACATATCAATCCATCTTCACCTCAGTGGTCAGCATACTCAATTAGGCTTTGAAGCTCAGCCTTGAGTTTGTTCCGTGCTGTGGAGAATCATGGGAGTGAAGGCACGCTCTGCCGTCATGCTTAGGTGTAAGCATCTTGCTCTTCCAACTTCATCCTTCCACGTGACTGAAGACCATGATTTCGAGCTTTTACTTTCTTTAAAATACTATTCTTTAATAGATGTCTGATGTCTTCTTTGTTTGTTCATGTCTTTGAACAGGAGTTTTTTGTTCTTTCCCACGATTTGTACCAATGCTAGTTAAACTTCATCCTGATAAGACCTGAGCTTCTTGGCTTGGCTTCATGGCTCATCCAGCCTCGTCTTTTCGACAGAAGCTCACTGTCTCTAGAGCCCTGGTTCTCTCTAAGCTGGACTACTGTAACAGCCTCTATCTTAATCTGCCCGCCTCTACTCTCCGCCCTTTGCAACTCATCCAGAACAGGACTGCAAGACTTGTCCTTGGCCTCAAGCCCAGGGACCGTATCTCTCCAGGACTGAAATCACTACACTGGCTCCCAGTGACTGCGAGGATCAAGTTCAAAACCCTCTGCATTGTCCACAAGGCCGTCTGGGGCCTTGGGCCAAAATACCTTCAACTCTCTCTTCCTAAATATCTTCCTTCTCGAGCTCTTCGCTCATCCGCCTCCAACTCCCTCAGGGTCAGCCGCTTCTCCAAACAACGAGTTGGGGGCAGATCTCTTTCCACTGCAGGGGCCTCCCTCTGGAACAGCCTTCCTACCTCCCTGAAACTTGAGGAGAACCACCTCCGGTTCCGGAAGCACCTCAAAACCTTCCTCTTTGCCTCCGCTTTCTCTCCCCCTCTCCCCTGCTAATACTACTGAAACTGCACTGAATCTGCAACTGGGCCATTCACCGTTCTCGGCCCAGCCACTCTCCCCTGCACTGCCTCCACGGCAACCCCTGCACTACGGGACTGTGTCTGTATCCATACAGCCCCCCTTCCCAGCACTTGTCTGCAATTACCTCGCACTTGCCACCAGCTGGCCCTTGTTATGTATCCTGTATGCTGTATGCTAATAACCCTGTACTGCACTTTCCCCTCTCCCTTTCCCCCATGCACTTTTCCCTTCCCCTCTACCCTTGCGCGATCTGAATGACACCTGGCCTAGTAAGATCGTTGTCTGTCTCCCCTTATTCCCCCCCCTGCCTCGTCGCGCCTTGAAACACTTGTGTATAGGCACGTTACAAATGCCTTATCATATCATATCATTCACTTTTCATTCATGTGTTTTCTTAATGTGTCACACTGAGAAGAGGCCATTCTTTTTTGTCCAATTCTGCTATAACAAGTAGTGGAAACATCCATCCTTTACTCTTTATGCATATATGTTCTATTCATTATAAAGCTCGCTTCAAGAATACTTTGTCTGCTTGTGCTTCTTTTGCATCTGTATATGTGTAAACTAACTTGATATCTTAATCCATTTTATGGCATAAGCTTCTACACATTGATCCCAAGATGTCACTTATCCTTAATACTTTCTTGATGCATTATAGAATATCTGCATTCTCTGGTCTCTGCATCGTTTCTAGGCATGTCAGCTCAGCATTGCATGACATCACCATTCATCTTGACCATTCATTTGCTCTGCTTCTTCCGAGAATTCATTCATTCAAACAGCCATCATATTTTCTTGTATGCAGGTATAGTTTTCTCAATGGGAACCTTGTCTCCAGGAGTCTCTTGGATATCAGTATTTTCACTGGTACTGCACGATTTCCTCCTCTACAGTGGGAAGTGCTACCCTCTTGGTTCCAGCAGACTACCGGAGAGTTCTCTGTCTAAAGACTCTGAATTGCAGAAAGCAGAGCCACAGGTATCTAAAGCTCCTCCAGGACCTTCCACAAACTTGCCCGTGGGACTGTATCAAAAGGGTTCCATGTGTTAAAATCTTTGCAAAAATATCGCCATACAAAAATATTTCTATATTTTTGTGGCAATATTAAGGCATGGAACCTGCAGGCGACACCCCTGCAACCTTAAATTATTTTAAAAGGAGCGGGGACAACCCCGCAGCCCCTGCTTCCAAAAAACCCTAATATTATCCCCACTAAAAATATTGCCTATGGCCGTACCCGACGACCATATATACAGCGATATTTTTGATGGGGATAATATTACCTGATTCCATCAAAAACCGTGCAGAGGTCCACAAACACAGCATAGACGCTGACCTTTCTCAGAACTAAATACTTTTCACAGATGAGGCTCAGCTGAAGACTTTGGTCTATCGTGCTCAGGCCCTCACAAAATCCCGCCTGAAGATGATCAATTAAACCAGAGACCAATACCCACTCATCCAAGTGGAATAAAAGTGCCCTGGCAAACGTCTTCCCCACAGCATCCAGCAAGGAAATCGGTTTAAAATTGACGGGGTCATTGCGCGCACCCTTTTTATGTTTGGGACTATTGCAGCCCCAGTCCAAGACCCTGAAACGATGGGGATGGCCAACACAGCATTATATAACTTGGTCAAATAGGGCACCCATATTAAAGACTCATTCCTGAAAAAATCTTTCGGGATTCAATCTGGGCCCGGGGCCTTGCCCAGCTACTAACGCGCCTAGACACGTCCCACCTGGGCCTCTGTGAGTGTTATGGGAGATAGGGGTAGAGCCGGGGCCAGCACAGGGCAATCGCCAGCAATACAGAACCCCATCGAAGTCCCGGTGTCCTCGCGTTAAAGGGTATCATAATAATCTGCCCATACTGATTCCAGAATTAAACCATACAGCTGGGTTTGTACACCCTGTTAGGACTTGATGGTCGTGTATATGATAAAACCTCCGTCCCCAAATACCACACAAGCAAAATAGCAATATTACTGCTCGTGCAATCTTTGAGGCCACAGGTGTAGAGTACCGTCAGCCTGGAACCAGGAACGCCGGAAGGACCCCCTTGACCACTGTAAGGCAAGCAACCAGGTTACACAATGGAAGCAATACAATATCACTACAGAAGGCTTACCCAATGCAGGTGACAGGGTACCCAGGATAAAGTGAATGGACAGGGGTCTTCAGTAGTCGACGCCGGTAGGTGACAGTTGTTACACAGGATGGCACTCTAGGTGGGTGGTAATAACACCTGATGCAGGAGAAAAAACATGAGCCAAAGACGGAGCCAGGAGAGTCGAAAATCAGTCCGGTAAACAATCTGAGGTCAGAGCACCAAGAGATAATGTCAAATGCAGAGGAAAATCCAATAACAATTCCAATGGAAGGCCGAGATGAAAAATCCGAGTAAGTCGCCAGAACAAATGCAGAAGTACCAAAGGAAGGCGAAGAGGAATCCGGGAAGCAGTCCGTGGTCGAGATAATCAAGAGCAACAAAATCTGTGAGAACGCCAAACAGTACTAACGAAGTCAGCTGTGAAGCGCTGAATGTGAGTCAGAACGTTCCTTTTGAATACGAAGGTGATCACATGATTCAGTCACGTGACCATGCTCTGTGCACCGTGGATTGTTTCTTTACGAGCAGCTCCTTGACACGTGATGCGTGCACTGCTCCAACCAGGTCCCTTCCTGGTCACGTGGCGAACCGCGTGACAAGCCCAGTGGTGCCGGTGCCTCGGGCTCCCGGTGGCAAGCCGCCACGGCATTCGCCAATGTAGGAAAGGGGACGGCACCGGGCGCACTGGACGCATGTCCTTCCGAGAGGGCCAAGTGCCGTCGCCCACTCGCCGTCGGCAGACCTGCATAGGTAAGTGGGACCTAGTCTGTCTGGGAACCTGAAGTGTTTGTTGTTTCGCTAACGGGGCCGCTAACTGGGGGGTGACAGAGCCCCCCCTCAAAGGCGCACGACCCCGTGGGCTGAAAGGGTGATCCCTATGGAAACGGGCCACTAACAGCAGGGCATGAACATCGGAAGAGGGAACCCAAGATCTGTCTTCCGGGCCATAACCCAGCCAATCTACTAGGTACTGCAAACGACCCCTAAAGAGACATGAACCCAGGATGGCGCTGACCTCGAATTCATCTTGGGACTCTACAGAAAGAGCAGGAGGAGAGACAATTCGAGTTGGATCAGGGCATGGCTTAAGTAACGAGGTATGGAACACCGGGTGCAATCTCCAGCTAGAGGGGACAGCGAGCGATAAGCCACCGGGTTCAGGACCTTGGAGACCCGATATGGGCCGACAAAACGTGGGAGCAATTTACGGCAACCCGGTATGTGCAAATGGCGTGTCGACAACCAAAACTGCTCACCCACACGATAGGCAGGGGCATCCGTCCTCTTCCTGTTAGCAGCAGTCCTCATGGAAGCCTGAGCTTCTTGGAGATGGATGAGTGTCTGGGCATGGACTGAGGTCAGGGCGCAGGCACAAGCGTTAGCAGCAGGGGTACTGGTGGGGGCAAAATCGGGGAATGGTAGAGTGTGTGGGTGTTGGCCATAAAGGGAGTAGAATGGGGAAAATCCTGTAGAGGCATGTAGAGCATTGTTGTATGCAAACTCTGCAAGGTGAAGCGAGTTAAGCCAGGTATATTGGTACTGAAGGGATAAACAACGTAAGTACTGTTCTAATGCCTAGTTGACCCTCTCAGTCTGACCGTCACTCTCAGGATGGTAGGCAGAGGAAAAGCGTGCATCGATGCCAAGGAGCTTGGTAAGAGCCAACCAAAAGCGAGATGTGAATTGTGAGCCACGATCTGACACGATAACTTGTGGCAAGCCGAACAGACAAAAAACAGACCTAAAGAACATCCGGGCCAGGGAAGGAGCAGTAGGAATACCTTTACAGGGCACAAAACGGGCCATCTTGGTGTAGGAATCTACTACAAACGAAATTGTATCATAGCCTTGTGTACGAGGTAAGTCAGTGATCAGGCCCATCGAGACCGTATGCCAAGGCCTTGGACGTATGGGCAGAGGTTGTAATAATCCTAGTGTCCGGCCCCTTCGAGTCTTACAGTGGGCGCATACTGAGCAGGTATTCACGTATGCTTCCACGTCACGTCGCATCGATGACCACCAGCACCAGCGTTTCAGCAGATCTAAGGTGCGTTGCTGCCCTGGGTGACCATTGATGAGTGAGTTGTGGGACCAATCCAAGGCTTGATTACGGGTGTCGTTAGTGGGCAAAAACAGCTTCCCTTGTATTAAAGGTAACCCCTCCTGAAAAACCGGATCCCACTCAGTCAGAGCCTGAGGATGGTGTAATACCCATTGGTGAATGGCGGATAACATGAATTTCGAGGGAGTGAAAGCACATACTACGTGTTCTTTGCCTAACAGTGTGTCTGGAAAGGGTGGAAGAGATACCCCCCTGGTGAATGGGACAAGGCGTCCTTCTTACTATGAACTACCCCTGGCCTGTGTTTAACCACAAAATCATAAGCTGCAAAGAAGAGATGCCAACGGACCTGTCTGCTGTTAACACATTTTAGTGACGCCCGATCCTGTAGTTTCTTGTGATCGGTGTAAACGACTTTCTGGTGTTTGGCCCCCAGGAGGTGGTGTCTCCAAATTTGAAAAGCATCTTTTATGGCAAGGAGCTCCTTTTCAGTTACCGTGTAGTGTGTTTCGGTCGGCGTGAACTTCCTCGAATGGTAAGCCACCGGATGTAGCTGACCCGTGGTCGGGCAAGGCTGGGACAAAACTGCACCTAATGCAAACGAGGATGCGTCCGCCTCCACGATGAAAGGAAGCTCCGGATCCAGATGTTGTAGGAACAGAGCTGTGGTAAAAGAGGTTTTTAGGGTATCGAATGCCACCTGATGATCAGTAGACCATTCGAAGGGTACAAGACGACTTGTCAAGGCTGTTAGTGGGGCAACAATGGAGGAAAAGTTGGAAATGAAACGCTGGTAAAAATTTGCAAACCCTAAAAAGGACTGCAGTTGCTTGAGCATAACAGGGACAGGCCAGTCCGTGACAGCACAGATTTTCGACTGGTTCATCGCCAACCCCCCGGGTGAGATGTAAAACCCCAGGAATTCGACCTCTTTTGTGTGAAACATACACTTCTCGGGTTTCGCAAATAGAGCGTTCTTTCTGAGTTGTGATAATACTTCCCTGACGTGAACAATGTGTTCCTCAAGTGTAGGGGAGAACACCAGTATATCATCTAAATATACCACAACATAAATGTCCAAGATGTCACTAAACACATCGTTTATAAAATGCTGGAAGGTAGCAGGGGCGTTACATAAGCCGAAGGGCATCACGGTATATTCAAACAATATCTGGCGAGTGCAGAATGCTGTTTTCCACTCGTCCCCACGGCGCATGCGAATCAGGTTGTATGCCCCCCGGAGATCTAGCTTGGTGTAGACGGAAGCATGGGTTAGTTTATCTAAGAGGGTCGAGATGAGCGGGATGGGGTAGCGGTTTTTTATGTTGACTGAGTTTAACCACATGTAGTCCACACAAGGACGAAGGTCTCCCTCCTTCTCAGGAACGAAAAAGATGGGACTGGATGCGGGTGAGGAGGAGGGCCTGATATGGCCCAGGTGTAGGGTGTGTGGGATGTTCTCCCTCAGAGCTACTTCTTCTGATGGTGACAGAGAATAGATATGGCCTTTGGGGATCGATGCCTCAGGAACCAGATCAATGGGGCAGTCATACGGCCTATGAGGTGGCAAACCCTCAGCTGATGCTTTATCGAAGACAACGTGGAAATCATGGTAAACCAAGGGTACACCAGATAAAGCGGCTCCCACCGTTTGTGACACCTCAGGTGACCTGTCCTACCCTAACGTTAAAGAATCCAAAGAGCTCTCGCAGGGTTGGTAATGCCCTCCTCATCCACCAAACAATAGTGCTGACATACCTCTGATTCAAAGAAAACCTGTCCTGTACCCCAGTTTATAAGTGGGTTATCTTTCCTCAACCATGGAATGCCCAATATAATTCCGAACTGTGGGGTTGATATAAGGTCGAAGGACATTGTTTCCTTGTGGGTACCCTGGATGATCACCTCCAGCGGTCTGTTGTTTGATCGGACCGGAAACGAGGGAGGAGCCATTGACAGCCTGTACTGGTTCAGGGTGTAGCTTGGTTACAAATGGAAGATTCATTATCTTGGCCATCTTAATGTCTATGAAACAACCGGTAGCCCCTGAATCCATGACAATGTGTACTTAATATGAACAATCTCTGGTAGGATGTAATATGGCCTGTACTATGACAGGTCTTACAGGACCGAAGGTCGGAATGTTCTCGGAGGAGTTCTGTAACAAGCTCGCCTTGTCCTCCGTTCTCAAGGGCGAGCTTTCTGAAAACCCGAGTTCCTGTTCTTTGGGCGACGAGGACACTCTTTGACATAATGCCCATTGAGACCGCAATAGAAGCAGGCATTGTCTGTTCTTCTGTGTTCTCGCTCGGTCTGGGTGATAGGGCTTTGTATCCCTCCTTTTTGCATGGGTTCACTGGTGTTTTCTGAGGAAGAAAGGGATTGACTGACAGAAAGGCCGGTTTCTGCCCGACACTCAGTTCTCCGGGCGTCTACCTGAAGTGCTAAATCTACCAGGTCGGTATAAGAGGCCGGGAGAGATGGGACAACCGAGAGAGCATCCTTCATAGCACTGCACAAACCCCGATAATATACTACTGCTTTTTTATTCTCGGGCCAAGATGTTTCTGCGAATAACTGGTTAAACCGCGTGATGTATTCTATCAGGGTTTGCCTACCTTGAGCTAGATCCAGTCATTCCAGATCCCGGGACTGAGCTTTATACTTTGTATCGAACACTTTGGCCATCTCACTCACCAGGAGGTCCAAATCATAGAGAACTGGATGATCATTTTCCAGGAATGGATTCGCCCAGGTAGCTGCTATGCCTGTCAGGTGGGAAAGCAGAAAGGCTGCTTTGGTGGTTGAGTCGTGGAATACCTGGGGTCGACAGAGAAAGTGGAGCTTGCATTAGTTGATAAATGTATGATACTTCCTGGGATCGCCCTGATATTTCTCAGGGGCTGCTAAAGGGAATGGGGTAGGTAGCAACACGGGACCCGGTGGTGTCGGGGGCATGGAAGGGCCCAGGTTTGGGGGTGTGGGATCTCCAAACTCGGAGTCCTCCGGTAGTGAATGGCGGGAACTTTGTAAGGAGATCCAGGCGATGATGAATGGCAGTTGTGGCAGCAGCCATGTCTGTTCTAAGGGCTGTACCGGCTTGCATTAGAGCGGCCACGGGGTCCCCGGCAGAAGGTTCCATCACCTGGATGACCAAAGAAGGCTTCACAGTCTGTTAGGACTTGATGGTCGTGTAGATGATGAACCCTCCGTCCCCAAGTACCACACGAGCAAAATAGCAATATTACTGCTCGTGCAATCTTTGAGGCCACAGGTGTAGAATACCGTCAGCCTGTAACCAGGAACGCCCGAAGGACCCCCCTGACCCTGTAAGGCAAGCAACCAGGTTAGACAATGGAAGCAATCTCAATCAGACCAATACAATATCACTACAGAAGGCTTACCCAATGCAGGTGACAGGGTACCCAGGATAAGGTGAATGGACAGGGGTCTGCAGTAGTCGACGGCGGTAGGCGACAGTTGTTACACAGGATGGCACTCTAGGTGGGTGGTAATAACACCTGATGCAGGAGAAAAAACATGAGCCAAAGGCGGAACCAGGAGAGTCGAAAATCAGTCCGGTAAACAATCCGAGGTCAGAGCATAAAGAGCTAATGTCAAATGCAGAGGAAAATCCAATAACAATTCCAATGGAAGGCCGAGGTCAAAAATCTGTGTAAGTCGCCAGAACAAATGCAGAAGTACCAAAGGAAGGCGAAGAGGAATCCGGGAAGCAGTCCGTGGTCGAGATAATCAAGAGCAACAAAATCTGTGAGAACGCCAAACAGTACTAACGAAGTCAGCTGTAAAGCGCTGAATGTGAGTCAGTACGTTCCTTTTGAATACGAAGGTGATCACATGATTCAGTCACGTGACCATGCTCCGTGCACCGTGGATTTTTTCTTTATGTGCAGCTCCTTGACACGTGATGCGTGCTCCGCGTCTCACTGCTCCGACCAGGTCCCTTCCTGCTCACGTGGCAAACCGCGTGACAAGCCCAGTGGTGCCGGAGCCTCGGGCGCCCGGTGGCAAGCCACCACGGCATTCGCCAATGTAGGAAAGGGGACGGCACCGGGCGCACTGGACGCATGTCCTTCCGAGAGTGCCAAGTGCCATCGCCCACTCGCCGTCGGCAGATCTGCATAGGTAAGTGGGACCTAGTCTGTCTGCGAACCTGAAGTGTTTGTTGTTTAGCTAACAGGGCCGCTAACGGGGGCATGACACAACCCCACTGCATCTGTAGATTTGTAAAACAGCTTTGCATTTTCTTCAGTGGTTCTCTGCATGTGCAATCTTCATTTTGCTTATGAAATGTGTCTCAATTCTTTACTTTGCCATCAGATTCTATAAGATCCATGTACTCTCCTCATTGGCATCCCTTCTGGGTGTGTCATTTCTGCTTCATGTGACATCACCAGTCTTCTGTTTCACTCATCTTCATACTTCTTCTGGAATTTCCTTCAAAAGACTGTCATTTCTCTGTGGATGCATCATATAGGGTTTTTTCAATGGATACCTTATTTCAAGGACCCTTCACGTTAAAGGTACCATCACTGGCACTGGGTATGTTGCAATTTCTGGTTGCCAACATATAGGCAAAACAGGGGCAGGACTTCCGGTAGAGGCACTTGGCTTCTCCTCTACAAACCTGACTCTATGGCCCCAGTGACTAGGTGGCCCAATCATTGATGATCGATAATAGGTGATGAATAACACAATGAATTAAGTAACAACAAGTGCAAGAGAAAACACAGCTTTATTTGAAAATAACTATCCAGGCGTGCATGCAACACAGCGATCTTTCAATAATATAATACAGAACACAAGTTTTTAAATCAAATACTCATCACAAATGATGTCATTGTTATTGATTAAGGAAAACACTTTTATTTGCTAGCCCTATTGGTTAATAAGATATAACACCTATACTTCCTATATGTGATGACTACTACTAAAGGAAATTCTTTAACTGATGGCTCCTCCTAGGTTTGTCATACTAAAAATGTTATACTTCATTATACTTTTTAATTGGTTGGCCACAGCCAACATTGCAGATGCAATTCTAATTATTTATTAGTTTGCTCATTTGAACTTGGCCACTTTAATATGATGCCAGGGTTCGTGGTGAGAAAGGGGCGATGAACTGGCCGCTATTGTTCAGTTTGAAAAAGTTATTCCCTTCTCATTTCCAGGCCCGAGGCCTTATCTGCCAATGTGTTTGTGGCCTTGGCATGTCATCTGTTTATGTATGTGCTAAGGGCGTAGCAGGTGGAATATCTACTTAGGCCTGAAATAAATGATCACAGTTCCAATCATGTGGTAGGGGACCACTGTTCAGAACTCATTTTCATCTATTTATTCAGTTTTCCTGATATCCTAACCTGTGTATGCTGTGCTGTTTGTTTATTCATTAAGAGGTTGTTTGGCATGATGGCAAGTTGCACCTGGAGATCAAGGTTATATGTACCTTCTCACTGCTACCAATAGAAACATATTATCTTTGTGGTTGCATGGTGTGTACTTCTGTAGAATGCTATCTAGTGTGGTTTCGATTCCCTGCTATGACCCCCTTCCTTACTGACCTTAATGCCTGAGAGTCTGTCTGAACATCGAGGGCTTGGGATTGTGTGCAAGTCAGTTTTGACGTCAGGATTCAGTATTTCAGAATAAAGGCCTTTCAAGGTTTTGTCTCTAAAATGTCAGTACTCCGGTTAATTCTCCGCCACGCTATAATGCTTTCTTTTTTAAGGGAAGCGGGGGACACCCCTGCAACCCCTGCTCCCCTTACCCCTATATATGTGGCCACCTATATAATGTCGCCACAAACATTTCCCAGCGACATTATGCACCGCGATCATATATATGGGGACATTGTTACCTGATACCGAGTAGCCAGAGCAGAAATTACAGAAAGGCTATTAGAGTTGGAATGAAGAGGAGAGATACGGTGGTGTCTTACCATGAATACGTTTATAAAACCAGCAGAAGACATTTAACTTTGACCTTGTTTTGCATCATCAGCCATCCAGCCTGGTGATGATAAGATGAAATAGGTGGGAAGTGATGAAGTTCAAAGAGAGTCCTGGTAGCGAAGTTAATTAACTTGTCGAGAGGACAGAAAGCATAGTTGGGAGACCAAAGATGACGCTGACACAGTGTTCCAGTTTAGAGAAGACAAGAGTGGTTAAGCGATGCTTGGCGGTGTTGAAAGGAAGAATTGAGCTGATTTTTTTCTAATATTTAAGAGGTTGAGGAGAGCTGCTATTGCAGTTTTGGAGATGAACGTAGAGAAGGTGTGAGAAGAGTGATAGATGATGCCAAGGTTTCTAGCTCAAGAGAAGTAGGGGAGAGTGTCCAGTGGAAACTGGATTGGGGGAGATGAGAAAGACTATTTGGCAGGGAAAAAGAGCACCTCTGATTTGAAAGAGTTTAACATCAGAGAGTGCACAGCCATCCAATATTTGATGTCAGAGAGACAGTTAGACATTCTGGTAGAGAGATCAGAGGAGAATTCAGGAAAAGAGTAGACGATTTGGATGTCATCCACAAAGAGTTGGTACGAGAACCTAAAGGAGGGGATAAGTGCCCCCAAGAGCAGAGGTGCAGAGATTAAAGAGGAGATGACCCAATACAAAAGTTAGAGGAGTGAGTTGACAAGGGTTGTGTTGCAGGAGACAGAGAATTGGTAAGGTGCCAGGTAGGATTTAATCCATGCAAGGGCCTGATTGTAAATCCCAATAAAAGAGAGAGAGAGAGATCAGTGTTAAAGGGAGTGGATAGGTCAAGGAGAGTTAGGATGGAGGATGGGTTGAAGTGCTTATCTTAGGCAATGGAGACCATCATGGCAGAGGTTTCCTTGGAGTGACATGAGTGGAAACCTGCTTGTAGGGGGTCAGGGGTTTTGGATGTCAACGAAATATGTAAGACGGCTGAACACAACCCTTTTCAGCACTTTAGGGAAGTGTGGAAGGAAAGCCACATGAAGAAAGTTTGACTGCAGGTTCGGGTCAGCTTCTTGCTTTTTTTAGGTCATTTTGAAAATAGAGGGAAAGCAAACAGATTCAAAGGACAGGTTAAAAAGCTCAGGGAGGTAAGAGGACATTAAAGGGGCACTAGGCTTGACTAGCCGGGGAGCAATAGGGTTTGATGGGGCACAAGAGGGGATAGCCTTCATCAGTAGAGAAAGGACTTATTCAGTATTAATGTGACTAACATGTGAGATAGAGGAAGATGTTGATGCTAGAGTAGGCAGAGAGTAGAATGTAGTAGGAGGGATTGTGAGGAAGGCCAGGAGAGAGTCTCTGTTTTTGGAATTATTTGCAGTTATGTATTCAGCAAGGTCATTAGCTGTGGGAGTGGAGTTGATAGTCATAGGTTTAGGAGGATTGAGGTGTGAGTTTAGAGTGCCCAGTAGCCAGTGACAATGGTAGGAGTGAGAGTCAATGAGGATGAGGTAGAATTCCCTCATCACTCTATCAAGAGAGGACTTGATAGAGTTCAGGACAGAGAAGGAGAGTTGCAGGTCCCCGTGAGAGTGGGTATGCCTCCAGTAGTGAAGCAGCCAATGCACATCTGTACGCAGACGGCATATGAATGGAGTGACCCATGGTTGAGGACTCTGAGACTTAGGGGTGAAAGGGGTGACTCCCTTGAGTCCTCCTCTTTTCTTTTTTATGTAGTCCTGTGACCTCTTTTTTTTGTGTTCTTGTCGCGCCCTAATGCTTGCGAGCTTTGGCGCGTTATAAATACATAAATAAATAAATAAATAAATAAAGTTAGCAGTGGGAAGTAAGAGGCGAATGAGTCCCGTAGTAGGAATTGGAAGCTGATGAAGGCAGTGATAATGGAAGAGGCATGAGGTGTGAAGGAGTAGAATGAGAACTGTAGGTCAGAGAATGGAAGGAAAGGCAGTACATTGACATTTCATTTGAATTATAAGTGAGGCAAGTGTGAAGAGAGACGTGAGAGGATGGAAAGAGATGGCTGTGGAAACAAATGAATGATCAGAAAGGGATGGTGTGACAGTAGTATTAGTGGCTGAGAGAGAAGTGGAGATGAATAACAGATTCAATGAGTTACCGCTGGTGTGGGGTGGTAGGTTTTGGATAGAGTGGCGAGCCTGGGCATTAAGAATAGACAGACGCTCATCTTTCTGAGAAGTGGTTGGAGAGGTAAGGTTAAAGTCAACTAAGAATGAGATGATGTTTAGTGGAAAGATAATCCAGGAGTTGCTGACGTTCATTAAAAAATGCTCCAGTGGGACCAGGAGGGCGATAAACGGAGAAGATGAGAACCACCTGAGCCAGAAAAGTAGTAGGAGAGGATGTGGGATTGGAGATTTGTGAGGCCATAAGGCGGGAAGAGAGTAGGTGTCCAACACCTCCATCTCTGCCAGTCAGATGTGGAGAGTGAATGAAGGATAGTTTGGGGTGGTGTAGCACCTTGAGTGTGGCAGTGTCTGATAGAGATGTCTAGGTTTCTGTTTTAGCAAGAAGGACTAGGGGAGGAGAGATGGCATGAAAGTAGTCGGTGATAAAGGAATCTTTGTTGCATACAGATTGAGCATTCCAGAGTTCAATGGTCAGTTGATGTGCTGAGGAAGAATATTGAAGTTGAGTCTCAGAGGAGGATACAGTATATGGATATTAATATCAGGGCTTCATAAAGCACCAAAAAGGGTCACTCCAGCCATCAACAAGCTCTTTCTCGGCAAAGTACTTTTCATTTTCAACATTGGGATATAAATTGCCATATGCCCAGATTCACACAATTTAGATATGTGGAGAAACCACAATTGGAAGTCAGGAACTATATGGAAAGTGATACGGCTGATCATGTGACTAAGACAGTGAATGAACAACACATGTATGATTTCAGTGTTAGTTTCTGCTAATGAAATCAAGATGTTATATCTACTAGTCATGATTGATAATGTTAGATTTGTATACAGTGCTTCATGTCGGATTCCTCCCACGTCCAGGTTCTGTGATAATCCTATCAATACACAATTCTCTAAGGATGACACTGCATCGAAATCCCGGCTCTACAACACCTCAGGAGTGACAGCCATTGTATCCTTACACAGAGCCTATGAAGCGGCCCTGATGAGTTTGTATGTTTATGGTTAGAAACACTTTAATGTGTTTTTTTTTTTTTGGGTGAGTGCTGTGGAAAGTTAAACGAGCACCAAGCCATGTATACTTTATGTACTTTGTGATTCAAGAATACAAACCTTTCCTCAGAGGTCTAATTTTTAAATAAGCCAATGTGTGGTAATTTGTATGGTTCAGAAATGCTCTTTGATTTTATGCAAAGTAGCCAGGACGCATCAATGGTGCTATGTATTCCCTTCCCCTTTATCATTGGGGTAGGCTGGATGGATTTTTTACATACCAGCATGCCAATTTTTTTTTTTTTTTTACCAGAGGGACTGGTTTAGGGCAGAGACCTGGCTTGAATGGCCTGGCTAGAAACATGTCTTTAAGTAGAGAGCCGTAGCTAAAGATTTCTGTTATTTGTGGATTCAGCTTTACAAAGTTGGTATTCATCCAGCTATTGAGAGCAATAAAAGACGTTGCGAAGTAATCTGGCTTCCAAAGGGTGGCATAAGCAGAAACATACATGAAAATATACATGGTATTGGCATAATACAACAAAACAAATCAGGGCAAAATTATCTAATCAACACCTCCCAAGGTCTCCTACGGGATGCAACACTTAACCGAGACCTTCTTAGAACCGAAAGGGGTGATGCGGACATACTGAGACCCCTCAACCAGAAAAAGCTCCAGCCATTTAAGGGCCTGACTTTGAATACTTGTGGTTTCAGACGGTCTGTTATGTCAGCCTCATCATTTGGGTCTCCCTGAGACCCCTTCAGGGCAGGGTGGGCTGATGGAGTAGTTAGCAATTTAGATGGGACGCCCACTAGGGGAATTTTAGGAAGGGATTAAGGGGTTTTATGAATACATTGGGGTACCAGTTGTGATCCCGATAAAATCTGCCTTGATGTCTGTGCCTAGGTAATGTGGTTATTACTCAGGGTGTAGCCCATATCCTGTTAACAGCAAGTTTATTTTCAGGTGCAGCACCCCTCCATTTCCACTGCGTGGGGAGTTAAGCATAGTGGTTCACATGGGGACTGTCTCTGGTATGGGGTGAGGGAGGTGGACACCCTTGCTTGGACCATGACCGGAAAATAGGGGCTACACTCCACTCCTTCTAGAAGCTAGGGCTGTGCTTAATAAATGCCACAAATAAATATAAATAATCAAACATTTGTGTGGGGCACAATACAGAAATAAAATAGTACAATACTTTTGACATGACTACATAGTTAAACCATTTATTAACACGTCTCTCTGTTGAAACAACATTACTTCATGGCTGAAACATATTTAGAGTTGTCACTTTACTTTGCAAGCTCCTCTATCATCTATCTCCAAGTTGAAGTGGCAGTGTACATTTATTTTTTTTATTGTTCAATTTTGGAAATATAAGCTAGATTCTTTTGTGCACTGTACAAACATATTTGATTAGGATACATGCATTTTTCACTTCGAAATATATTTAAAATACTCCTTTACATATCAACTTGGCAAATCATCTTTTAAAAGCATGCATTAGGTACATGTATACTCAGCCACATTTAGATATGGGAAGGAGGGAGAAAGCACTGTAATATTATGTCAGTGATTTTTGGGGTCATAACAAGTGTGTCTTTTGTTTTTTCAGGATACTGGCAAACGGTATTAACATTCCCTCCGCCTGATATGCCAGTATTTTCAGGGATATTACAGGTTGCAGGAAAGCCAGTAATTCCCCCTTCCATGGAGTCCTATAGGGTGGGCTGATGGAGTAGTTACCAATTAGATGGTAGGACTCCATGGAAGAAATTACTTGAATTACCGGCACCAGTACAGATTGTATTTACTTACTGGTGGCATGCTATGGTAGCTCATAACAGCACAGCATGTATTTACTCACTGGTGGCATACTATGGTAGCTCATAACAGCACAGCGTTCGTATACTCACTGGTGACATAGTATGTTATCTCACAACAGCACAGCTTTTATTTACTCACTGGTGACATATGATGGCAGCAAGCATTAGCGCAGTTTTAATTTACTCACTGGTGGCATGCTATTGTAGCTCATGAGAGCGCCGCTTTAATTTACTCACTGGTGGCATAGTATGGCAGCTCACAGAAGTGCTGTTTTTATTTACTCACTGGTGGCATACAATGGCAGCCAGCAACAGCACAGCTTTTATTTACTCACTGGCGGCATACGATGGCAGCTCACAACAGTGCAGCTTTTATTTACTCACTCACTGGTGGCATACTAAGGTAGCTCACAACCGCGCAGCATTTATTTACTCACTGGTGGCATACTATGGCAGCTCACAACAGCGCAGCTTTTATTTACTCACTGGTGGCTACAATGGCAGCTCACAACAGCACAGCTTTTATTTACTGACAGTTTTTGGAATTCCCAATTATTCTGAGGAGTTCTACCTGTTTTCGCACACAAATGGAACAGTTATGACCGCAGTGCTTACACAGAGGACCACACTGGGATATAAACCTCTGGCATATTATAGTGGGATTCTAGATCCAGTTATGAGAGGACATTTTCCTTGCGAACAATGGCTGGCAGCAGCCACGTTCGCCATTGACAAGTCTATGGCCATAGGGATGGGGTTTTCCATGATGTTGTTTGTTGAGCATGCTTTGTTTGCCATTTTCAAAAAAACTGAGGGTAAGTTGACATCTCAGAGGGTCTCTGCATATGAAGTAGTCATATCGAATCATGCGATTAAGGCAGTCAGATGTAGAATAGTGAACCCTACCACATTTGTAGCTGAACCCGTGGCAGATGGTGATCAGGTGCATGATTGTGCCAGCAATGAGGAGTCATATGAAGACGTATCGCGTGTAAAATAAAATAAGCTATCTGAAGGGGAGATGCTCTTCATTGATGGGTCATCGAAAATCGATCAAATGAATGGAGAAAGATTGACTGGGTCAGCTCTGGTAAGGCATAGAGAGAATGGGGAATTTGAAATTGTGTCAAGCATAAGGCTACCATTTCACTTTTCGGCACAAGCAGCAGAATTGGTGCGCTTTTTATCGTGCTTGAGACATACGAAGGAGAAGAAGTGACAGTGTTCAATCACTCTGCCTATGTGACGTCAACCGGACACACAGGGCTATCAAGTTGGAAAAGGAGGGTTTACCTCTGAGGGGACAGCACTCCTGTGCAGCATCTAGCATTATTGGATAGTCTTATTAGGGCACTACAGCTCACAGAAGCCATTGCAATAATGAAATGTGCAGCTCACACTAAAAGAGCTTATTTTATTTCACGTGGAAACAAAGCAATGGACGAAGAAGCCAAGAGGGTTGCCACGTCTTCAAATATTTCAAATTTTGACACTCCTTATATAAGAAAGGGAGACATTATGGCTGTAAGAATGCAGGAAGGTTTTAATCATTTGCAGAAAAAAAAAAGTTGATGGAAATTCAAGGCAATGATCGACAAGATGAGAAGGAGTTATGGGAAAGGAGGGGATGTTCCTTGTCCCCCTCCAAAGTCTTATGGCAGCAAGATAGCACTGGAAAATCAGTAATGCCAGTAGCATTATTAAGGGTAGTGCTTGAACAGCTGCACCATCCTACGCATGTAACTAGGGAAAGCCTCACAGCAGCTTTTGCAGAGGATTGGTTTGTACCAAACATGTTAGAACACGTTGCACTTTATGTAGTAAATTGCACAGTATGTTAATATTGCAAACATTCCGGGGAGTGATCCCTAGACCTAATGGTCCTTTTCAGCATTTACATATTGTCTATGTTAAGTATTTCAATCAGGCAATATACCCTGGTCTCAGCCTAGTATGCAGCGTACAGCTGAAATGCATATTTTATTATATATATAGGTTCAATATTCTGAGTGATATACCACTCATTTCACACCCCTTCTCAAATACCCCCCAGGTCACAATAGACCAGGAATCAGGCTGGTTGGTAAAGGTAATATTTATTTATGCATTTATTTATTTAAAATTCAAATCAAACAAATACGTTCAATAGGGAGCAGCAATCACCAATGTGGTGACAATAAAAGATAAAAAGGTATGTAATGCACTTAAATTCACTCTTTAACAACACAAAATATAAAACACCAGAAAAAAGGAACTTTTGGCTCATTTGGAAAGATAGAACTTAAGTTAGGATTTCCCCCTACAATATTCCTCAACCCACAAATAGACAATTCTAGATAGATATAAGGAAACAGCAGGTAATCAGGAATAAGGAATGGAAAACAGAATTCAAATCCAGCCTTCCCTCCCCAAAAAGAGAGAAAAAACTGATTTGAAATCTTACACTTTAAAATGACATTTGGAAATGGTTGTGTGAAACAATGAATGACAATGAAAATCCTTAAATCAATACAAATCTCTATGGATGCAACTTTGGAAAGATACTAACAATCATGAGCTATAGTTTGAGCAAAAGTAAACACTATGAATCTGAATGGAAGGTTGACAATAATTTAGAACATAAATCACAATGTAAAACTTTGCAGAATTGTAGATTCCCACCTAAAATTAGCCACATGTTTTTTAGGAAAATATGATTTTGTGTTTTGATGTAGCTATAGGTCCTAGGTATAATCCAGAGTTGAAATGAAGTCTATAGCTATTACATTGAGGAAGCTATGCTATGTTGAATGTGAGGCGTTTTTAGAAAAATCGGGTAGTGAAACCGAAAAGAAACTCAGTTTGGACAAGAAAATATTTACTATAGTTTTATTCTATGCTAGTGCATTCCAGCCTGAATACCAAGGAGGGACACAGTAAGCTCTAGAGTTGATTCATGACTTTAACACCAGATCCCAGTGTCCTTTCTGGCGGAACCAGTCAGATCATTAGAAGTAGGATGGATAATTTAAGATTTACACAAGATAAAATGACTAAAGAAATGGCGGTTAGCAAGATAAATCAAATACAGGATTGCAATAAGGATTCTGACAATGTTACAAATTATTAAGGTAAGGATAGGATGGTTTAAGATTGGGATGAGACAAGGCAAGATATGCCATGGTTTTCTATGATTCCTATAAATACTCACAGTCCGCCTTAATTTAGGATTTTGGACTGTCAAGGGTTAAGGTCATCACACGGATCGGGTCTAACCAAGGACAGCTGGGCAAATTGGGGGGAACCGGATCATCTATGCCGTTCTGGTCACCGGACTGCACTGGACTGGCCCTTCTGGTTACTGGAGACTGGAGATCAGGGGGATGGCGAGTTTGCAGACATGCATCTAGTAGTAGCATTCTAGGTTGGATCAGGATGCTTCCCTTAGGATTTTGGGATTTTAAGAATTAGAGGCCTAGCTGAAAAGGGGTTCAGAAATGCATACGCCTTGGCTTTGCAATGAAATCTGGAATCAGGATCAGTAGGATGAAGCAATCAGGAACAGGACGCCATGCAGGAAATCAGGAAGAAAGTCAGAAATCAGTCTCCCCTGTGTAAGCTTCCCTTATGTATCATGCCAAATGACATCACTAAAGTAAATGGCAGGGGCAGGCTTACTACCCACACCAATAATGCTAGGATTGGGCAAGAGCATAGCTTCTGCCTTGCTCTCTGCTGATTGGATCACAGAAAAGGATGTCATGTTCATGGGATGATTTTTACAATGACTAGAAACATCCCCTAGCTACTGCAACCAAAATCTCATTTCCCCATAAATACATATTTATACAGTTATAACCTCTGAGAATATCCGATACATGGGTTACATATTTTGTGGGTCATATTTCAATCCAAACCCCTGGTCTGTGGGACCTGGTTTTGCCTTTCTGCTACATTTTGGCAATTTTAACCATGAACAATTTGGCCTAAAATGTATCCCAACTTTGTACACAGATGCGCATTTCCCCCTGGGATGTGTGTACTAAATGTTATATGCGCAATATCAATACTTTCCCCACAATCTGTCATTCTTTACAACTTCTGTTCCTTATGCAGTAATGAGTTTTACCGTGTCTTCAAAGAAACAGCATCAAATTAGTTTTAAAACTACAAACTTTTCATATTTTTCCTCATTCTTGCTGCAAAGTAAGATGTCTTTAAAGTTCAGTTACAAATTGGCTTCTTAAAACCTAAAGGCATTCTATTGTCATTTATCTTTTTTTTTCTTCCCAACTGCAAGCAAATGTCAATTCCTTTGAATCAGGATGAGGGGCCTCTCTTTTGATTGAAGTTTCCTGCCCCTCACACTTGACAAGTGAGAGTCTTAGCCTACTATTGTCTCAGCATGGAGCAAAGACAAATGTCTGATGTGACTTGGGAAGTCCCATTGTCCTTGGTATTCAAAGCCTTCAAGCTAGTAATTAGCCTTTCCTGTGCCAGCAGTTTATGAGGTGTGACCCTTTCTCAGGGCTAGCAACTGGAAGATCAAGTTTTTTATTTTATATAGTTTGCCAACTCAGCCTGCATTTTAGCTTTGATTTTCTCCTTTTAAATCTTAACTTTAAACCTATAGAATTAAAACAGTTTATAAGCGTATTTTTAACAGTACCAAATCCTCTTACATTTCTAATTAATCAAGCCTTCACACAACAATGTACTTTTAATAGGCAATTTTCCCCCTTTATTCAGGAAAAAGCCCATTTTACTATTTCTTTAAATTTCGTTTTCATCTCCAGCAAATATACACTTTGTGCAGCTTATAGTTCTTGTCTCGAGTGCTGGAATTGTTTTGCAGCATGGATACAGTTACAGGCATCTATTTAGAATCTTTCTCTGGACAGCTGATTCTTGATACTGTTGCAAAGAAATAGCCGCATTTCCCGTGAAAAATGAAAACAAAGCCCTGGTTGATTTTTCAAGGATACATTGGACAGGAGCTGTCATTCAAATGAGGCCCGGTTCCTCTGAGACACAATGAATGATCCTCTGCATTGCAAGGCCTTTTTAATCACAGTGGTACATGAGAAATTGATGAATTTAGCACCAAGCAGCACTTTTAAGGTGGAGAAAGTGTCATTTTAAAGAGGCATTTTGGGTTTTCAGCACAATAATGCTGCCTCTTTCACTTCACTCCATGTTAAATGTTGCAGAGCACAATAGCACATTCCTGCAGTGAGTACTATGTTTTACCCCACCTGAAATGTGTGTGGCAGGGGGTGCAGCCATTTTCTGGCTGTGAAAAAACACAGTTTAAAGATATTGGCGCGCACAGGAGTCAGCATGGCCATTTTGTGCTTTTTCTTGCACCAATGCAGTAAAGTAATGTAGCATAGCACAGCTGAGTGGGTCAAAATATCCCACAGATTCCCCCCGTCTTCGTCTGAACTTACAGTCGTGGGGGAGTCGGGCAAGTGGGATTTTTCTTTTCTTGAAAAAGCAGGTTCAGTCGGGTATGAGTCTTTCTTCCATCAGCGAACAATGCAACACACTCTCCTAGCTGCCTCTGGTTGTAATGGGGAACGATACGCCCGGCCTTCTCTCAGATTTTCTTTTCTGGTGTGGTTTGACACTCCAGATTTCCATGGGTTTCTCCTTCCGGGTCCTCGAGGAGGTCCTCCTTGGCATTTAGGTATAATCAGTGCAAATCTATAAAATAGAACACAAACAGTTTATGACAATTTTCCCACTAACTGTCCTCCAATCCGGATGACAGCAGTGGGATACACGTGCATTCAGTGACAATTGAAATATTCCTATGCTTCAGATGTATCCCCCACTGGGTTTTTTATGGACTTCTCTATTTGCTGCAAAGTGCGCCTGGGGTGGCAACTCTTTAGCTGATTGATGTGGAGCCACTTTTTCCTCTGTCAAGTCACCTTTGTGGGTGCAGATTCTGTAGGCGAGGCCTGGGATGGTGACCTCTCCTCCATTTCTGAACTTCCATTTCCTGCGGTAGCATGGGGGCTGACCGGATGGCTTTTTTTAGGATTGCCAGGACCCTGAGATTTACTCTCCAGTTGGGACCAGGCTTGGCAATAAGTGGGATCCAAATTAATCTCGAGTCGGTTGAGGATGTAACTGCCCATGTAAAAGGCAGAAGGAACACCTTGCACGACCCAACAATTGTGTTCTATGCTTTTTTCACCTCTAGAAATTTTTATCATACAAATGCTAAGCAGAAGATGTTTGGAACAGGGGATTTCCAGGCCTCATACCCATTGATACACTGACTCTACAGTGGATAGGGTCTGGTCTTTTGGGAGTTTCTTGAATAATACTTCACTGATAAAGCTTTCTTCGCTATTCAAGTCCTCTCGGGCGAGGACAGACTCCTTCCCGTCATTTAACTGAATCCGAAAGAAGAGTGTTCGCCCTTCTTCTGAATGCCAACTACACTTTTTGAAGGTTGGTTATCAATTTTGGCTATAGAATTGTGATTTTCAGATTGTGAATTGGTATAGAATTTCAGGGTATTTCCTTCCAGTGTGGAATGCCACTTGAAACTGGAAAGAGGTTGATTTGCAGAAATTGAGTCACCAGTTTGTTGTCCCACAGCAATTATGGTGAGGTCAGGTATTTCATTATTTTTAAGATGAAACTTAATTTGATCTGGTTTTTATTCAACCATGTGGCATGTGCCATTTAGACTAACATGGTTGTCACTCTGTTTTAATTTGATTGGCCTGTGAGTCTGGGTGCAGAGTATCTTATTTACACAGTCTATTAAGGGAGACAACCTACAGAGGATGTCATTCCCTAATAGACAGGGGGTTCCCTCTGGCACCACGACTATGACCGGGTGCTTCATCTTGTGTTGCCCTATTTTAATTTCCAGTTCTGCAGTCTCCTCGACAGGAATTTCATTCCCACCGAAGTTCTGAAGTTGTAGAGGAAGAGGGGCTAGAGGGATCTAGTATCTCTCCCCCCTTCCTGAATTCAGCTTATCAAAGGCCCTCTTTGACAGAAGAGTTGCTTGGGATCCAGCGTCCACCAGTGCCGACACGGTACACTGCCCTTGTATTTGGACCGGGGCATAAAATCTTCCCTCCTTCTCCTCAAGGGGGCAAAGATAATGTGCATTTTGGGCCATTTGGTTGGTCAATTTCTTGATCCTTGATTCCGACATAGGAGTAGTTTGGGCATGATTCTGTGTGGGAACTTGGGGATCTGCAAGGAAAATATGACAGTTGGATATTGGGGGAGTTTTGGGCTCCCCTGATTCTGATTCTGGGCCACCCCTCCCTTTTCTAGGGCAGTCACCAGAAGAGGTTGGTGAGGTTTGGGGTTTCTCTTGTGCTGGTTCTGGGCTGCCCACCCTTCTAGGAGGCGGTCCCCAGAATGGAGTGGGTTAGTATGGTAATCCTCTTGTGCTGGTTCTAGTCTGCCCCCCCCCCCCTTCTAGGAGGCATGCCCCAGAACTGAGTTGGGTAGTTTGGGAATCTGAAAAGAAACTTTTGCCCTCCTTTTCTGATTCTTGGCTGCCCCCCTCTTTTTGGAGACAGTCACCAGAATGGCTTTGGGTAGCTGGGGAATCCTCTTTTTCTGATTCTGGGTCGCCACCCCTCCAACCCCCCCATTTTGGAGGCAGTCCCCAGACTTGGTTTGGACAGTGTGGTTTTCTTGATTATCATTCTGGGGTTCAATGATGGGTGATTCTAACTCAGTGCCCACATTCTCCCAACCTTCATTGGGATCTCTGGGGACCTGTTTTTCTTTGGGAGGAGTTCCCCCATCCCTGAAGGAGAAGATCTTTTTCCCAGATTCCTCTAAGGATCCTTCCCCTTCAAATTGGAGGACACTAACCTCCTCCATGAAATGGGCATTTTTGGGTTTTTTATTTCTCTGTCCCGCCCTCTGTTCCTTGGGTTGCAGACTTTCGGGGGCAGGAGATTTTGGTTCCGGTTCCTGGGTTTCCAGGGGCTTTTCACGGGTGGGGAAGGAAGCTTCCTCTAAGGCTTTACACCTCCCTTCCCCCCGTGCCTCCTCCTCTGGAACCGGTGATTTGTCGGGGTGCTCCCCCATCATTATTCTGGAGTACCAGGCCCTTGGCTTGTGGGGTTCTGAGCCGCTATGTTCATCTGAGGGTTCTGCTGAGCCCTCAAAATGCAACCCAGATCCTGGGACAGGTTCTGGACCTAGCGCTCCAGTTGAGACACCCATTCCGGCTGATAAGGGGGTCTCTGGTCCATCCTAGGTGAGTCACGGGAAGGGTAACTATCCCTTCTCCCATACTATTCTGGGGTTAAAAAAGTGGGTACCCCCCTGGATTGGGCTGTCTGGTCTCTGGAAAGTAGGGAAAGAAAGGAGGCTTGTTCTGTAGGTTGAAGTTTTGAGGGTACCGGGGAAAGAAACTCAAACCGGCATTTGGGGGATTACTGCCCTCCTGGGGAAAGTTAGGAGGGAAGTTTCCTGGGGTGGTACCTACCTGGTTGGATCCCCACCTTGGACTGAGGGAGTCCACACATACCCCAGGATGGGTTTGTTACCCTTGTATCGGGGGCTAATCTAATCAGGGGAGTTATGGGTCCCATTTGTGGGATTACCTCCCTGACTACCACCTGTCTGGGATTGGCCTGAGGGCCTTCTGGTTCTTCGGCTGGATGTGTTTTTACAGGTTTTTAGCCCCCCATCTCCAGATCTAAAATGGGGGCAACCTTCACCTCCGCCACCTTAGCAGCAATAGGGGTGTTGGCTTGTTCGGGTTTTTTTTTGTGTTTTTGCTATCTACAGGTTTTTGTACCTCATTCTAACACTCACCTGGCTCCCACGGAGGCGCTGGTCTTGTCTGGGTTGCTGTGGCCTCTTCAAGCGTGATGCGCAGAACTCGGACCACCGATTGAACAGGACCCCCAAATCTTGCTTGTCTGGCCCGTAGGAATATCCTTCTGCAGATGAGAAAGGGGATTAACTGTCTGCAGAATAGTGTGCTTGCTCCCCCCTTTCCCCCTTTGTTCTTCTCTGACTTCCTCCAAAACCCCCGGTTTAAGCTCACCTTATGGTTTGGAAGGATGAACTCTCCATCCTGCTTCTGGTGCAGGGGAGCGCGTTCGTCCAGTTACTTCACTGGTTTTCAGAATGGCGCTGGCAAAACCCACTTGACTTTTCTGAGCGATACGCCGTAAGTATGAAGATTCAAAAGTTCAAGTGTGAGCCTCTTTTTATGTTGTCTTCCTAACCTGTGATCTGTCCTTTATTTCAGGTGCAGAACGAAGGCGATGCGTTGAGGGGTTAAATTGCCGATGGTATAATCAGGTGAGTTAGTGATGAGGGCGACCCCTCTAAATGTCTTTATAATTCCCCAGTAATGTCTTTTGTCCTTTCCCCATAGGGGCCGGGGTGCGGTACCTGCCAACGAAGCGGCGCCGACACGAAATGTGGAATGGTTCACCAAGAAAAGCCGGTAAGTATTATGGCTGAAAATTCGGCTTTCCTCCTGTGTTCCCTCTGCTCACCTTTTGTCTCTTCTTCTCTCCCCTAGGTGCAGAGATGTGGCGACCGGTGCTGACAGCCGCGATGGAGCCGGGAGATGTCTCGAGGACAGGTGAGTGAAGCGCGGCGCTGCAGCGAGCAACGCAATGCTTTTAAATGGAAGTCTTTCTTCAAGATTCCGGATGCAGGTAAGAAGTTTGAATAATTTCTTGGTTTTCACCTTTCTCTTCTCTTCTTTCCTTACAGGTGTTCCAGGTTCGAGGCGGGCGTGGCTGGAGTCCAGGTGCAGGAGCAGCCACGGTGATCGTTCAGCTGCTGGGATGCAGAACAACGCGAAGCACGTGTGGCTGTCCGGGCGTGGCTTAAATAACCTTAGAAGAAGTCCTAGGTAAGTATTCTTCCACAGCCCCACCCAAGTAACAAAATAGTCCCTTCAGTAAAATAGTCCCTCCCTAGCCTCATTTGGCTTGGGTCTTCATGCAGCATGGTCTGCATCAGGTGAGTATGCAGCATGGTCTGCATCAGGTAAGTGCACCAAACACTTTCCCTTATGAGCCTGGTGCCTATGGCGCCAGGACTGATGTCCAACATGAGTCTGGCGCCAAAGGCGCCAGGACAGAGTCCAAAGAGCCCCTATAAGGGGCCGCTGGGCTTTTACCCGGGGGCATGATGCCTGCTCCCCGGGGTGCTGGGCCTGGCCTGGTGCTCCGGGGGTAGGCATCATGACAGCACTCCCCCCCAAGGTCGTTCCCTCTGGAGGTTTCGGTTTGTTTGGGAAATTCCGATGGAACCTTTTTACTAGCCGAGGTGCATGTACGTGGTCGCTGGTTTCCCAAGACCTTTCCTGAGGCCCGTACCCCTTCCAATCAATTAGATAGAAAAGTTTTGATTTTGAGATCTTAGAATCCAAAATGTTCTTCACCTCGAATTCCGGCTCCCCATCTATCTGGATTGGTTCTGGTGGCTTTATTAATCTGGTTCCTGGTTGCACTGGTTTCAAAAGTGACACATGAAAAATGGGGTGAATCCGCATGTTAGCTGGTTGATCTAGCTTGACTGCCACTGGGTTAATTATAGCTTTGATCGAGTAAGGGCCTAAATACCTTGGATTAAAAGTCCGAGGTCCCTTGAGCGATAAGTGTTTGGTAGCCAACCATACTTGATCCCCTATTTGGTATGGAGGCGCCTCTCTTCGATGCAGTTCCGCATTCTTTTTGTATTTCCCTTTCGCATGTTGTAAGTGTGCAGTTGCATCCTTGAAGGCTTGAGTAATCGTAGAATGCAAATGGTCCACTGCGGGCATTTCAAGGCTCAAAGGTGAGTCCAAGTCTGAAGTACGAGGGTGATGTCCATATAGGGTATAAAAGGGGCTCTGACCAGTTCCAGAGTGTATTGAGTTATTGTATGCATATTCAGCCACCCATAAAATATCCTTCCAATTACCCTCCGATTGGTGCAACATACATCGTAGATATTGTTCAAGGGTCTGGTTCGTTCTCTCCATCTGACCATCGGTCTGTGGGTGGTGGCTGGTTGAGAGTCTTACGTCGATTTGTGCCAGTTGACAACACTTTTTCCAAAAATGAGAAATAAATTGGCTTCCCCGATCGGAGACTAGTATGGAAGGGAATACATGCAAACGGATGATATTTTCGAGGAATTCCTTGGCAAGAACAAAAGCTGAAGGTAATCCTTTCAACGGAATAAAATGGGCCATCTTGAAAAATAAATCCACCACAACCAGAATAGTATTGTATCCATTACAAGAGGGCAGGTCCGTGATAAAATCTAGTGACAAGGTGTGCCAAGGTGCTGGTGGAATGTCTAAGGGTTGAAGAAGACCGGCGGGTTTTGTTTTTTGACCTTTGTTTTGGGCGCAAACTCCACAGGACATCACGAAAGATTTAATATCCTTTCGCCAGGAAGGCCACCAGAATTGTCCTTTAATTTTTTCCTCTGTTTTGGCAATGCCAGGATGTCCTTCCATCAGACTATCATGATGACGGGAAATAACCAGTTCTTGCAATTCCTTTTCTGGCAAAAATAAGCGTCCTTGGAAGTAAGGTAAGCCATCGTTGACTGAAAAGTAAGACCCCCTTTTGATCCAATCCTGCAAGGCTGAAGAGTCCAGGAATTGTTTTACCCGTGCTTGAATGTCTTCAAGGGTTTGTAAAGTGGTTATCCCCAAAATTCTTTGTTCGGGAATTATCGGCACAGGTTCTGAGTTTGTGTCCATTTCTCCCATTCCAATTCGAGATAGTGCGTCCGCTTTGCCATTCTTACTGCCGGGACGGTAAGTGATTACAAAATCGAACTCAGCAAAGAACAAAGCCCATCGGAGCTGTCGTGAAGACTGAGCCTTGGCAGTTTCTAAATACTGTAAATTTCGGTGATCAGTGATCACGGTGATGGTATGCCTGGCGCCAAGAAGATAATGCCGCCAAGCCTTAAAGGCGGACTTAATGGCTAATAATTCCTTATCGGTGATTGCATAATTTATCTCCGGCGGCAAGAACTTTCTGGACCAAAATGCTACGGGGTGCAGTTGGTTGGTTTCGGGGTCTCTCTGAGACAGGACAGCTCCCATGGCTAAGCTGGACGCGTCGGTTTCGACTATATATGGGAGATCGGGACGCGGGTGTTTCGAAATAGGTGCGGACGTAAATTTAGCTTTCAATTCCTGAAAGGCCTGTTCAGCTTCCTCGGTCCATTCAAAACGTTTATTTTTCCGCAAGAGTGCAGTGATGGGTTGCACCACACGTGAAAATTCCGGGATAAACCTGCGATAAAAATTGGCAAAACCAAGCATGTTTTGGACACCTTTCACTGAACTAGGTGATGGCCATTTGAGGATGGCATCCACTTTCCGTGAGTCCTTTTGGACCCCTTTAGGTGTCAGGATGAATCCAAGAAACTCAACCTCGGTGGTATGGAAAACACATTTTTCCAGCTTTGCAAACAGTTTGTGCTGGCGCAATTTCTCTAGGACGGCCCTGACATGTTTTCTGTGATCTGATTCCGAAGAGGAGTACACCAGAATGTCATCGATATACATGACAACACAGACATCGATGAGTTCCCGAAGGACATCGTTCATGAAGAATTGGAAGGCAGCAGGCGCGTTGCACAACCCGAAAGGCATCACCTGGTATTCGAATAGTCCATATTTTGTACGGAAGGCCGTTTTCCATTCGTCGCCTTCTTTTACTCGTACCAGATGATAAGCCCCCCGGAGATCTAACTTGGTGTATACGCAAGCGTCCTTCACCTGGTCAAGGAGTTCAGGGATCAAAGGCAGAGGGTAATGATTTTTAACAGTTATCTGGTTCAATGCGCAGTAATCGATACAAGTTCTAAGGTCGCCTTCTTTTTTTGGCACGAAGAACAAAGCCGAGGATGCCGGAGACTTTGACGGGCCAATGAAACCATTGGCTAGGTATTGATCTAAATATTGTCTCAAATGCAGATTCTCCGGTTCAGTAAGGGCATAAATCCTGCTACAAGGGGGTTGTGCACCGGGCACCAGAACGATTTGGCAATCGTACGATCTGTGAGGAGGTAACGTGTTGGCCTGTTCCTTTTGGAAGACGTCCTGAAAGTCTTGGTATTCCGGAGGTAGTTGCATGGAGACAGAGGTTACTGATGCTAGACTGATCTTCAGATTTTCTGGGTATCAGGTTTGTGCACAATCCGGGAAGGTTATTCTCTTCGCTCACCAATCAATTCGAGGATTATGTGTCTCTAACCAAGGGATTCCGAGAATAACCTGAAACTGTGGAGCCTTGATTACATCAAACACAACTGCCTCCCGATGGCCGTCCGGACCTACAAGTGTCACCTCAGCTGTGGAATGTGTTACCGGTCCATAGGCAATTTTGGATCCATCAACTGTGGTGATGACATCTTTGCTGGTTTTAGGACGCAGAGGGAGGTTAATCCTGGAGACCAATTCACGATCCACATAGTTTCCTATAGCCCCACTATCGATGTATGCCTTTATTTCATGCAACCGCTTAGGCTGTTCCGGATCTACGAGGACCATTGGCACAATGAAATGCGAGGTCTGAGAGTTAGTTTTCAAGCTCGGCAAGCAGACCCCTACGCTTGTCGGGCGTGGTCGTTTCCCGATACAGAGTTCTCATGGATTTTATCAGCAACTCCTACCACCTTCATGGGCGGCTTTGCCGGGCAAACTCGTAGAAAGTATCCAGAGGACCCACAATAAAGACATAATTGCATCTGCCGTCTTCTTTCACGTTCCTTTTGAGTTAGAGGTCCTTTAACCCCTCCGATTTGCATTGGCTCAGAGGCTTCAGCCCCCTTGAGGTTAGCGTGGGTCTTGACCAACACCCGGGTCTCAAACTTGGACCGATCTGCTTTTCTGTTTTGCAGTCTGTGATCCAATTGGACCACTAAGTCTATATATTCTGAGCATTCTTGGGGCGGATTTACAACTTGGGCCAGGACATATTTAAGTTCTCCGCGTAGACCTCGATAAAATAACTTGATTCTTTTATCCTCTGGCCACCCAGTTTCCACAATTAGTCTATTAAAGGTTGCAATGTAGGATAGGAGGTCTTGATTGCCCTGTCGCAGAGATAGAAGTTCGTCATCCAGAGCCTGCCCCTGGGAGTGACGAGCAAATAACCTTTCCATGCTTGCTTGAAATCCCTGAAAATCACGAAGAATCGGGTCTTCTTGAGTTACCAGTGGAACTGACCAATCGGCAGCACTGCCGCTGAGATATGACAATACAAAGGCTACCTTAGTCTGGTCATTAGGGAAGGCCCCAGGTCTGCATAGGAAATGCAAACGACACTGATTTATGAATACGGGAAATCGTTTGGGGTCCCCAGCAAAGCATTCGGGTGGGGCCAGCGGCATGTTTCCAGGTAGATTAATCTGCACCGGGTTACTGGAAAGCACAGGAGGGGGGTTCCCCCCTGAACCGGGTAAAGGAGTCTGTCCAGCTTGACCTTGCAAAAGCTGTCTAGCCAGGTCATCAGCTCTTTCCTTTGTTACAATCACTTCCCTCCTGAAAGCATTAGTCTCTTGATGAGCAGTGTGTACTTCGGCCCCTAATTCCCCCAGTAGTTGGGCCAACTGGTCAGTCTCAGAAGTTTCCATAGCGCCTGGGTGGGAATTTGTAGGAAGTCTTCGCATTCTGTAACGCTCACCTGGCTCCCACGGAGGCGCTGGTCTTGTCTGGGTTGCTGTGGCCTCTCCAAGCATGATGCGCAGAACTCGGACCACCGATTGAACAGGACTCCCAAATCTTGCTTGTCTCACCCGTAGGAATATCCTTCTGCAGATGAGAAAGGGGATTAACTGTCTGCAGAATAGTGTGCTTGCTCCCCCCTTTCCCCCTTTGTTCTTCTCTGACTTCCTGCAAAAACCCCGGTTTAAGCTCACCTTATGGTTTGGAAGGATGAACTCTCCATCCTGCTTCTGGTGCAGGGGCGCGCGTTCGTCCAGTTACTTCACTGGTTTTCAGAATGGCGCTGGCAAAATCCACTTGACTTTTCTGAGCGATACGCCGTAAGTATGAAGATTCAAAAGTTCAAGTGTGAGCCTCTTTTAATGTTGTCTTCCTAACCTGTGATCTGTCCTTTATTTCAGGTGCAGAACAAAGGCGATGCGTTGAGGGGTTAAATTGCCGATGGTAAAATCAGGTGAGTTAGTGATGAGGGCGACCCCTCTAAATGTCTTTATAATTCCCCAGTAATGTCTTTTGTCCTTTCCCCATAGGGGCCGGGGTGCGGTCCCTGCCAACGAAGCGGCGCCGACCCGAAATGTGGAATGGTTCACCAAGAAAAGCCGGTAAGTATTATGGCTGAAAATGCAGCTTTCCTCCTGTGTTCCCTCTGCTCACCTTTTGTCTCTTCTTCTCTCCCCTAGGTGCAGAGAAGTGGCAACCGGTGCTGACAGGCGCGATGGAGCCGGGAGATGTCTCGAGGACAGGTGAGTGAAGCGCGGCACTGCAGCGAGCAACGCGATGCTTTTAAATGGAAGTCTTTCTTCAAGAATGCTGGCGTGAAGATTCCGGATGCAGGTAAGAAGTTTGAATAAGTTCTTGGTTTTGACCTTTCTCTTCTCTTCTTTCCTTACAGGTGTTCCAGGTTCGAGGCGGGCGTGGCTGGAGTCCAGGTGCAGGAGCAGACACGTGAGCGTTCAGCTGCTGGGATGCAGAACAACGCGGAGCACGTGTGGCTGTCCGGGCGTGGCTTAAATAGCCTTGGAAGAAGTCCTAGGTAGGTATTCTTCCACAACCCCACCCAAGTAACAAAATAGTCCCTTCAGTAAAATAGTCCCTCCCTAGCCTCATTTGGCTTGCGTCTTCATGCAGCATGGTCTGCATCAGGTGAGTATGCCTTTATGAGCCTTTATGAGCCTTTATGAGCCTTTATGAGCCTTTATGAGCCTTTATAAGCCTGGCGCCTATGGCGCCAGGACTGATGTCCAACATGAGCCTGGCGCCAAAGGCGCCAGGACAGAGTCCAAGAGCCCCTATAAGGGGCCGCTGAGCTTTTACCCGGGGGCATGATGCCTGCTCCCCGGGGTGCTGGGCCTGGCCTGGTGCTCCGGGGGTAGGCATCATGACACTCATGAATGCGAGTCATCTGTTTTATGACCCAGTCCAGTGATCTCTTCTCGAGAAAGTCCCTCACCAGCTGGGTCATTATATATTTGGAGAGTGCATGGAAGAAGGTGGTGATGAACTTCCGATTATCTGTGCATACCCTCCTGGTGGTCTGTGCAATGTCACGTTTGAGCTCCTGCACACATTCTTGTGGGGCCTGATCTTCCCCGCACTGCAGATTGTAGGCCGCCTTGCGGGCCTCTTGGGGGTTTGTATGTGCAGAGAAATGTTTTAAGATGGCCACCCTGTAGGTGTACCATATTGAGTGGTTCTGATCCTCCAGTCCTGCAAAGAAACTGGAGTATTCAGGAGAGAATGTCCACTTCACATACTGTATGCAATTCTGACTGTCCTTCAGATGGAAATTGTCCATCATCTGTTCATATAATTCTAGGTGCTCCCAGACAGAATGCTTTGCATTTTTATGATATGGAGTTGTTACACTCCCAATTGCCTTGATTTCCTTAATGGGAACTTTGTTCATGCCTCTCTTAATTTTGTTTGCCTTTTTAGTCATCCGAGTTCACTCGTCCTCAGACTCAGTGGCACTGCTACTGGAGGTGGCTTCTTGATCCTATAGGCACTCCCTGATTCTGCGAGCTTGAGAAGGGTTTGCAGAATGTGGAAGCCTAGTTTCCCTATTCCTGTGGTGCTCAGAAGAGTCTTCTGACTCTCCCCTGCTCCCAGGATTGGTGGAGTACCCCCCCCCCACACTGCCCTAACTGGGTAGAGGTCTTCAGGATACTCTTTTTGGGCTTTATTTCCTGGAGTTCCCCACCAAATTTCACAAACTGATCTTTTGGAAGGCATTATTTTTGTGGATCCAGTTCCCTGACTCTCCCCTCATATGAGTGTTCCTGGTCAGAGATATTAGCCCTAACATATGGGGATCTGTACAGGGATGCCCGTCCATCAATTTCTGAGGGGCGCTGATCTGTCAGTCCCATCTTACCAATTCTATTGAATTCAACCATCAACATGGCCCCTGGTTCATATGAGCCCGTGGACATGAAGGTGGCAGAGTTCATGGTATTGAAAGGGTGAGTGCCTGAGTACAGAGGTCCTTATGTTCTGATTAGGGGTTGCTCTGTCCCTCTCTACCTTTTCTTTTTCAGCCTATATTTCCTGATGATAAGCTAAAATCTGAGCCTTTTGCTCCTCTCTCAAGGCCTTACTGGTCTCAAAGATTCACTCTTGCATTGCTACTTGTTGGTGGAGCACATCATTCTTTTCACAGAGAGCCTCATTGTCTCTCTGCGCTTCCTGCATGGTCTGGGAATACTGGGCCAATTTCTGCTGCAGGAGACTCGCCTCCCTGAGTTTTAGGAGTTTTGGCATCTTTGGTCTGGGTGTTCTCTTCCAGAGCACGTTCTACCCATCTGGTGTGCTCTAGTTGCTTCCCATATTCTGTCTTTAATTCATTGAGTTCCTGGAGGGCCAGCTTTCTTTCATCTAACTCATTTTTTAATTGGCTTACTTCCTAGCCTAAGGCGTCGCTCTCCTGACATAGGGTGCCTCTCTGTTCAGCAAGGTCATCACTTTGTTTTTTGATGGCACTGGATTTCTGGCACTCTTCTTCAAATTCTGTTTGAGAGTGTAGGTCTCTCATAATTAATTTATTATTTTTCTCTTTCAATTTGTCTATCTGGTCTTGTAGGATAACCATCTGCTGTGTGCAGGCTCTATTAAACTGTAATTGTTGTGCCAGCTTGTGTTGACTCTGTTGCAGAGAGTCAACCCTTTCCTTACACTCCTCTTTCAGTGCCTGTACTTGGGTGTATTGCTCTGCCTTCTCTTGCTGTATGAGATCCAGCTCGTCTTTGATAATTTTGTGACATGATCTCTAGATTCTGCCTCTAATTCTTGGCTCTTCAGTAGCCTTTGTTCTGCAGATTCTAGATCATTCTGAATTCTCTCTAGTGATTCAATTTGATTCTGTGCCAGAACTATGTTTTCAGCGTGCTTTTATCCCGCATCACTCCTATGTGGAGATATAGGTAGGCCGCAATTCTGCCAATTTTGCTTTGCTCCTCTTTAACTTTTGGAGGCATGTACAACTCACTGAGAGCTTGGTGTAATGGGCCTTTGTCTTGCCATCTATCCAGGTCCATGGCAGTAACCTGTTATGAGATTTCCTGGAGCCAGACATGTTCATTCTGTTCTGGCCAATCACTCCTGACAAAAAGTTTGTGCCGGAGGTGCTCTTTAGCCATACTGATTTCCACAGGAACAGCCATTTTGGAAATATCAATTTCTTTATTAATTATTTTGGGGTTGATTTACTTTTCCTTTTACAGACCGGCCTGGTCATGGAGTATTTGTTTTGGGAGGTGCTTGACAGTGTAGCACAGTACACCAATCAAGCAAAGTGTCTCTAACCTGCAGGTTAGTCCACTGTGCTAGACTGTCACGGGTGGTAACTCCAACTCAAAATCACGGCACGAGCCCCCAAATCTGTTAAGTATTTCAATCAGGCGATACACCCTGGTCTCAGCCTAGTATGCAGCGCACATCTGAAATGATAGATTCAATATTCTGAGTGATATACCACTCATATAACACCCCTTCCCAAATACCCCAGGTCATGATGGACCAGGAATCAGGCTTGTTGGTAAAGATAATGTTTATTTATTTATTTAAAATTCAAATCAAACATATACTTTTAATAGGGAGCAGCAATCACCAATGTGGTGACAGTAACAAATAAAAAAGGTATGTAATGCACTTAAATTCACTCTTTAGCAACACAAAATATAAAACACCAGAAAAAAAGAACACTTTTGGCTTGTTTGGAAAGATAGCACTTAAGTTAGGATTTCCCCCTACAATATTCCTCAACCCACAAATAGACAATTCTAGATAGATATAAGGAAGGAAGCAGCAGGTGATCAGGAATAACGAATGGAAAACAGAATTTGAATCCAGCCTTTCCTCCCCAACAAGAGAGAGAAACAGATTTGAAATCTTACACTTTAAAATCACATTCGGAAATGGTTGTGTGAAACAATGAATGTGTGCAAAAGTCCTTATTTCAATACAAATCTCTATGGGAGCAACATTGGAAAGATACTAACAATCATGAGCTATAGTTTGAGCAAAGGTAAACACTTTGAATCTGAATGGAAGGTTGAAAATAATTTAGAATAACAATTACACATTTAAAACTTTGCAAAATTGTGGATTCCCACCTTAAATTAGCCAAACAGTTCTTAAGAAAAACGGGTGAAATACACTGATTTTGAGTTTGGATATAGCTATAGGTCTTAGGTATAATCCAGGGTTGAAATTAAGCATCTAGCTATTAAATTGAAGAAGATATGCAATGTTGAATGAGAGGCATTTTTAGAAAAATCGGGTAGTGAAACAGAAAAGAAACTCCGTTTGGACAAGAAAATATTTACTATAGTTTTACTCTATTTAAAGATGTTTAAAGTCACCTGCCAGCAAAATCAAGTGCGTAAAATACAAGTACCAGAATCCTCAGAGCTAATTAACCTGAAACAGAAATGCAGACCCGCCTGAAAAAACAAAGAAACTCAGCCTCCCTGAAGATTGATGAAATCATGAAAATGTGCGTTAGGAGGAGAAGCTAAACACAGGTAACAGGGCGCCTGCCTTCACATCTTTAAACATTGTTCCAGGAGTCCCGGGCTCACAAGGCAGTGCAGCAGGGCCATCATGCCTTACACTGGAGAGCCACAACCATGGTTTTCCTTCTCCCCCCATCAATGGGAAGATTTGTGCTATGGAGGGAGTTGTTTCCAGTCACCTGCCAGCAAAATCAAGTGCGAAAAATACAAGTACCAGAATCCTCAGAGCTAATTAACTTGTCACACCTGAAACAGAAATGCAGACCCGCCTGAAAAAACAAAGAAACTCAGCCTCCCTGAAGATTGATGAAGTCACGAAAACGTGCGTTAGGAGGAGATGCTAAAGACTGGTAACAGAGCACCTGCCTTCACATCTTTAAACATTGTTCCAGGAGTCCCGGCTCACAAGGCAGTGCAGCAGGGCCATCATGCCTTACATTGGAGAGCCACAACCATGGCTTTCCCCCTGCCCCCATCAAGGGGAAGATTTGTGCTATGGAGGGAGTTGTTTCCAGTTACCTGCCATCAAAATCAAGTGCGAAAAATACAAGTACCAGAATCCTCAATTAACTTGTCACACCTGAAACAGAAATGCAGACCCGACTGAGAAAACAAAGAAACTCAGCCTCCCTGAAGATTGATGAAGTCATGAAAACGTGCGTTAGGAGGCGAAGCTAAAGACTGGTAACAGAGTGCCTGCCTTCACATCTTTAAATATAGTTTTATTCTATGCTAGAACATTCCAGCCAGAATACCAAGGAGGTACCAATACCAGTAAGCTCTAAAGTTGATTCATTACTTCCACACCAGATCCCCAGTGTCCTCTCCGGCGGAACCAGTCGGATCACTCTGAGTAGGATGGATAATTTAAGATTTACACAAGATAAAATGACTAAAGAAATGGCGCTTATCAAGATAAATCAAAAACAGGATTGCAATAAGGATTCTGACAATGTTACAAATTATTAAGGTAAGGATAGGATGGTTTAAGATTGGGATGAGACAAGGCAAGGTATGTGATGGTTTTCTATGATTCCTATGAATACTTACAGTCCACTTTAATTTAGGATTTTGGACCGTCAAGGGTTCTGGTTATCACACGGATCGGGTCTAACCAAGGACAGCTTGGCAAATCGGGGGAACAGGATCATCTATGCCGTTCTGGTCACCAGACTGCACTGGACTGGCCCTTCTGGTTACTGGAGACTGGAGATCAGGGGGATGGCGAGTTTGCAGGCATGCATCTAGTAGTAGCAAGCCAGGTTGGATCAGGAAGCTTTCCGTGGGTTTTTGTGATTTTTAGAATTAGAGGCCTAGCTGAAAAGGGGGTCAGCAATGCATAGGCCTTGGCTTTGCGATGAAACCTGGAATCAGGATCAGTAGGATGAAGAAATCAGGAACAGAACGCCACACAGGAAACCAGGAAAAAAGTCAGTAATCAGTCTCCCATGTGTGTTTCAGGTTCCCTTATTTATCATGCCAAAGTATATGGAAGGGGCAGGCTTACTACCCACAACCATAATGCTTGTATTGGGCAAGAGCATAGATTCTGCCTTGCTCTCCGCTGATTGGATCACAGAAAAGGATATCATGTTTATGGGATGATTTTACAATGACTAGAAACCTCCCCTAGCTACTGGAACCAAAATCTCATTTTCCCATAAATACATATTTATACACTTATAACCTCTGAGAATATCAGATACATAGGTTCCATATTTTGTGGGTCATATTTCAATCCAAACCCCCAGTCTGCGGGACCTGGTTTTGCTCTTCTGCTACATTTTGGCAATTTTAACCATGAAAGATTTGGCCTAAAATTTCCCAACTTTGTACACAGATGTGCATTTATCCCTGAGATGTGTGTACAAAATGTTATGTGCGCAATATCAATAATTTCCCCATATCTGTCATTCTTTACAACTTCTTTTCCTTATGTAGTAATGAGTTTGACCACGTCTTCAAAGAAACAGCATGAAATTATATTTAAAACTACAAACATTTCATATTGTTCCTCATCCTTGCTGCTAAATTAAATTGTTTTTTTTAAAGTTCAGTTACAAATAGGCTTTTTAAAACCAAAAGGAAGTCTATTGTCACTTATCATTTTTTTTTCTTTTCCCCAACTGCAAGCAAATGTCAATTCCTTTGAAGCAGGATGAGGGGCCTCTCTTTTGATTTAAGTTTCCTGCCCCTCACACTTGACAGGTGAGAGTCTTAGCCTGCTATTGTTGCAGCCTGGAGCAAAAATGAATGTCTGATGCGACTTGGCACGTCCCATTGTCCTGGGTATACAAAGCCTCCAAGCTAGCAATTAGCCTTTCCTGTGCCAGCAGTTTATGAATTGTCACCCTTTCTCAGGGATAGCAACTGGCAGAGCAAGTTTTTTTTTAAAATTTGATATAGTTTGCCAACTGAGCCTGAGTTTTAGCTTTGATTTTATCCTTTTAAATCTTAACTTTAAGCCTATAGAATTAAAACAGTTTATAAGTGTATTTTTTAACAGTAACAAATCCTTTTACATTTCTAAGTAATCAAGCCTTCACACAACAATGTTCTTTTAATAGGCGATTTTCCCCCTTCAGTCTGGAAAAAGCCAATTTTACTATTTCTTTAAATTCGGTTTTCATCTCCAACAAATATACACTTTGTGCAGCTTCTAGTTCTTGTCTCGAGTGCTGGAATTGTTTTTCCGCATGGATACAGTTACAGGCATCTATTTAGAGTCTTCCTCTGGACAGATGATTCTTGATACTGTTGCAAAGAAATAGCTGTGTTTTCCGTGAAAAATGAAAACAAAGTCCCTGGTTGATTTTTCAAGGATACATTGGACAGGAGCTGTCATTCAAATGAGGCCCGGTTCCTCTGAGACACAATGAATGATCCTGGGCATTGCAGGGCCTTTTTAATCAGAGTGTTTCATGAGAAATTGATGAATTTAGCACCAAGTAACACTTTTAAGGTGGAAAAGTGCCATTTTAAAGAGGCATTTTGGGTTTTCAGCACAATAATGCTGCCTCTTTCACTTCACTCCATGTTAAATGTTGCAGAGCACACTGGTACATTCCTGCAGTGAGTACACTGTTTCACCCCACCTGAAATGTGTGTGGCAGGGGGTGCTGCCTTTTTCTGGTTGTGAAAAAAAACACAGTTTAAAGATCTTGGCCCGCACAGGAGTCAGCACAGCCATGTTGTGCTGTTTCTTGCAACAATGCAGTACAGTAATGTAGCATAGCACAGCTGAGTTGGTCAAAATATCCCCCGACTATGTTGATATGATGCAGGTTTGTAGTGGATACAGGTATATAATAGTGGTGGTGTGTACATTTCCGAGATGGATTGAAGCTGGTCCATGTACACACTTGATGCCACTTGTGCAGCAAAGTGTTTAGTACACGAAGATTTCCTAAATGGGGACTATGCGAGGTGCTGAGATCCGACAATGGTCCACATTTTGCTAATTAATTATTTGAACAGATTAGCTTGTTACTAAACATAAAACACATGTTTTCTTCTGATTATCACCCACAAGGGAATGGATTATGTGAGAAACGGTCTTCTCAAAGAGAGAATTACTAATTTAAAATTGTCATTGAAAAAGGGATGGCTCCATTGTCTACACTTGGTATTATATGCATTAAGGAATCAGCCCGGGTTGGACCACCACTGCATGCCCAATGCACTATTGACAGGGAGGAGAATGAGAATGCCTCTGACTCCTCCATCAGGGAATAGAAGTAATGCCCAGAAGAGAGCAGAAATGTTAGGAAATGAGGTAACTGCTTTTTTAACATGTATGATCTCTAATATCTCTGTCATTTCATATCAACGCAGACGCAAGGGGTGTCCGACTCAGGACACACATGAAGACCATTCAGCAACCAATTTACAGAAATGATTACCTATACCAAGATTATTTGTGTGAGACCCAGTCCTAATTCGCAACTTCACTAGGAAGTGGCATTAGCCTCGTTTTACTGGTCACTACATCATTGAGAACATTACTCCTTCGGCAGTAAAAGTCCAAGAAAGACGTGCCTGAATTCACCTCGGTGACGTTAAACCGTATACTGGTGAGTACGATCCATCCCCACGCATTGATTCAGAAGCAAGTCAAGACGAAGTAGTTCAGAACATGCAGACACGATTGATGTCGAGGAAGAAGGATGCAAAAAGTGCTGAGTAAATAAATGCAAGTGTGCATTTGGACTGTGGCTCATTGTGGACACTCCTTATAGATTGTAGCAGGCGTGCAAACTTGTTGCTTGAGCCACAGGAATTTCTGCTAAAAGGATTATGTTGGACAATTGCAGAATATGCCAAATCTGTATTGCCTGATCAGTGAGTGGAAGAGGGAACATTTCCCCTATTCCTTCCTTAGTGAATTTCTCTTTGGACACAACACTGGTCCTGTCTGATGTCGACATTCACCAGCTCCTGCTTACTGTCTTTATTTTTATGCTTCAGACATATACTGTACTTGTGGGGAGACGTCCTAAAATTTGTGTGTTCTTGCACAATCCTAAAAATGGTCCAATGATAAGGAGACTGCTCTAGTCAATTATTGTGCAGATTGTGCAACTACCAGAACACTTGACGAACCTGCCTGATTAAAAAGGTGTTTTCCTTCCTTAAAAAATAGTACACAGGCATAATGTGGGATCCTGAAAATGATGCAGTGGTGGGTAACGAGTGAGCTCAGCGACATGTAACTAATCACCGTTGGTGGGGACTAATGTATTGGTGCCGGATATATGTCCACACAGCATCTATTATTGTTTTCCTGTTTCTGCTATTGCATGCTGCTTATCTTGCCAGTCCAAAGAAAGCAGCAGTCCCTTTGATCCTTCCCACACCAGTGACCCTTACAGACATATCAGTTGCATGAAGGACAAGACCATATGTGATTATCCCTACACCAATGACACATGCAAAGTCACCTACTTCACTGACAAGTGTCCCTGTGATTCCCCCTGTAGGAAGATGTACACTGATGTACTTCATGAGTTGCTTATAAAAGCTCACTTGGCAAGAAGAGACCTAAGAGAAGTGCGAGAGAAAATTATTATGAATTAAATAATTATCTAGACAGTACAGCACGTTTGGGGAACAACATGTGGTATCAGCACATGAAAGACGTAGGAAAAAGACCCGCTGAGGAGAGCTGCCACTTTTGTCCTCTCCTACCCTATGCATTGTGGCATTCTAAAATATGTTTAGCTATAGAAGTAGATGTCCAGACTGTGCATTTCCTAACGCACCTTGCACTTTGCCATACAATAGGTCAGTTATTGGGTCAAACAGCATCCTTGATATGGGTGACAGAATGGACAGAATGGGCAGCACCAGAAGAAGAAGATGTGATAACATACGAACAGACTAGAATGAAGGGAGCAGGAATCAGATGGGAGATTAAAAAAAGCTCAATGCCAAGGGAAAATTGAAGAAGAGGTATGACGATGCAAGGAGAGAGGTCAAATGCAGATCTGGGCAACAATACTTTCACCATATGGATGGGTAAAAGGCATAGTCGTATGCAGAGCAGTAGCAGTAAATGGACATCGCAAACCAGTTATAGAACGTGTGGAGACAGGATGTGAACCTGTTTGGCTGAAGCTTACCAAACTACTGACCTGGGTTGAAGGTAAAGGAAGCTGAGTGCAGATAGTGCCTCTAGCCAGTGCAGAACCATGCTCCAGAAACAATAGCACAAGAAAAGTTGGAGAAAATCAAATTAGCGTTTGAATTTTTGATGTACCTGGAATGAAGGATGGGACAGTAGTAATAATGGACCACTACTGGGCCTGTGGATCCTGAGCTTATATGAAGCTACCCAGATATTGGGGAAGACAGTGCTCCATGGTGATTATTCATGTGCCAGCATTAGTGTTCCCATGACGTGACTTGAACATTGGAAATTTCCAAAAGCTGATGCTCACCTAAGGAAGAAGAGGTCCCTTGGATCTTTCAATGCTATTCCGTATTAGCACAGGTTGTTCAGCAAGACTGCATCAGTTTTTACAGCTATCTTTATGCCAGGGATCCAGACAATGGCGAATGTCATATGGTTACAGATAACCACACGGGAGCTCCTGCGGATGATCAACACCACCATAAAGGGATTCAATGCAATTAAAGAACAGCTGAGAGCCATAAGACTGATGACTCTCCAGAATAGATTTGTCTTGGGCATGATTACAGCTATGGATGGAGGTGTTTGTGCCAAAATCAGAGAATCATGTTGCAAATACATACATTCTCACGTTGACGAGGATGGGACCTTGACAGTTTCCATAATGTTGTTGACAGACTTACATATCAAGATGGAAGATGAAGTAGAAGATACAGCTGTCGGGGGGAAATTCTCCCGGGGCCGGCAGAGCCGTCCGCGGACCTCCGGGCAAGGAGGCCCCAACTCCTCCCGTGTATCCCAAAAAATGAGTATGAGGCACACGCAAGAAGCAAGGTGGTTCTGCTGTTTATTGAACAAACGGCAGGGATGGGTCAAGGAACGTACGCGTCCGTCCTGACACTCTCACTTCACCATGGGCTCGCAGGCCCTTTTTACCTTAGTATGACGCGCTACTTGCGTCACCTGGGAAAGTTAGCAAAAAACCTATCGCCACTCTGGATTGGTTCCTCGAGTGGTAGGGTTAGTATAGCATACGTATAGAGAGCATTATTAGTGGATGAGGGTTAGTCAGGTGGTATACTTGGGTTGTCCCTACAAATTGATACATGAAAATTGTTACATGGAGGCCTCTGAGGATTGGTCAATGTTAGTGGCGTCAGTGATAAGAGCCCAATGTTCTGATTGGTTCACACACGAGCCCCCCAGTCTGGGACCATCGTTGTTCCCAACTCGCGGTGCACCTGTCATTTGCAACAATGTTTCACTATGGGTATGTGTAGACAATGTAAGATTTATTCATATGCTGGAAGGCTGGTTACTCCCACCGCTGCAGATGTCCTTTGAGACGCTTGCTTGTATCTGCCTGAGCCTTTGAAGCGGGGAATCCAGGCGTCTCTCTCCTCCCGGACCTGGCACTCTGTCAGGTTCTGCTTGGTCACGTGAGGTGGGACCGTGGTTGAGGCATAATTCTGCACAATTAATATTGCATTTTCCACTGTGCGCCTCGCTTAATTGCAGGGGTGACCTTGGTGTCGACTTGTGGCATGCGAGTTAGCAACATCGTGCCCTTGACTGTCTGCTTTCGCCGGGCTCATTCTGCGGGATCAGCAACTGTACTCTTGCTCATTTGATGTTCATGGAAACTCTTGCTTGAGGCCTAGTCGGGCCTGGTGTATAAGTGGAGCCATTTGGTACACAGGTGCTTTAGGTTAAGGTCCCATATTGCTTTATCCCCAGTATCGTGCCTTCATTATACTTTTCGTTTATTGCACATGGATTTAGGAGAAGCGTAAGCAAGCTTTTAGATGAGTTCATTGTGCGTCTTGCGTTTCTGCGTTTTTTGGGAAGCCTAAGTGAAAAATAAAAAAGATGCGCGTCTGTGGGTGTGTCCGTCACCTACGTCATAGCACTGAGTATGTTCTTCGTGCGGATTGGTGTGGGGATGTCCAGTGTGTATGTTGCACGGGTATTCTGTCCGTTGGCTGAGTCGTCATGGCATCTCTAACAATGTGTTGAGTTAGTACTGGATGATTCAGTCGAGTCCCTCCATGCCGCAGGCGTCAGCAAGGGTATGGCAGGCTGGCGGGCACGCGGGTGGGCACATCCGTATGTTCTTGTACCAGGGTATTTGGTCATCTGGTATATGGGCAAACTCTTCTCGTGGTGGGTGTCTGGGCCGTGATCCTCTAGGCCAGGGGTGGGAGATGATTGTGGGGAGCCATTTCTTCCATTCTCCCACTTCAGTCCCCCCTCTGGTCGACTTGTCGACCACAAACATATCCTTTTCCTTATCTCCTCTTACTCTCCATATTTTGGTTATTCCTCCCAAATGTCCATAGTGGTTGACATGATCTTCAAATGACCAATACATATATACGCAAGTTCCTCCAGGTGTGCAGTATACCCACTTCCCTACGTAGCTCCTTGGGTTTCTTGGGTTTTCGAGCTTTACAGATGGTGGGTCCAGGTGGTTAGCGATGATCTGGTTGCGCAACTTCTCTCTCTCCTTTATTATTATGCCTGTGTGAGGACCGTCATCTGCTGGCATCAAGGAGTGCATACCAACCATCTCGATCATTTCGTCAGTGGTACATGCCTTTCGGGCCTTCCAAAATCTTGTCGAGATCAGTGCAGCTCCAGCCAAAATAATGCACCCAACTATAATCTTCAGTCTGTCTGACAACCAGGATGGCATCCATGACCACAGTATTGAAAACCAGCTCTCATCCTTTTTTACACCGTTACTTTCATCCATCATTTTGGAGTGCATCTGGGCCAATTGTGATACCGCCTCTGTCAGTGTGCCATTATCAGCGTCGTTAGCAGGAATGAATGTGCAGCATGATTGTCCTATCTTTGCGCAAACTCCTCCTTCCATTGCTGTGAGGAGGTCCAGTACATATCTGTTCTGTAGTGCTACCATCCTCACTGCTCGCAGTTCTTCTTTTATTGCGTTGAATCCATTTACTGTAGAATTGATTGTCATCATTAGTTCCCACCTAGTTATCTGGAGCCACTTTGCATTTGCGTAAGCCTGTAGTCTCGGATGTATTATTGAGGAGAAGAACATTGCTGCTCTGCTGAATAGTCTGTGTTCTGGAGGGATTGAAGAGAGTGCTGTTTCCGACCGTCCCCATAGGTAATTTCCTGTCAGAGGTTCTCCTTGTCTCTTTTTTCTGTTCAGAACAGTATTGTTGCCGCTGTCTTTGTTCTCTGGCTCCTTTTGAGTGTGTACAGATCTTTTCTTCCTCTTGTTTCCTTCATCCATTTTGGGAAAGCTCGCCACATTCACGTGTTTCTGAGGCACCACCAGTGATGGTACATTGACGTTCACCATTGTGCATATACCATTCCACAGAGGGGGCAGTGTGTGGTATGCCTTGTTTCCACAGGCCCAGTAATGGTCCATTATCACTGCTGTTCCTGCTCCCCCCTCAGATAACTCCGTCACACTTGCACAGTTAGTGTTGTATCCCACATCCACTTCTCCTTTATGTTGGTAGCATACCTTAGGCGCAGTCAGCGGCAGTATTGTTATTGGGTCTTCATCCTTCTCTAACCACGTTAGCCTGGGTACGTACTTGACCCAAATCATCCAACACCTTTCGTTGTGTTCAGCAATACTCTTATTATCCTCTCTCGTCACCATGTTGCTGCCAGCCACACCTATGTCCCATTTGTCACCCAGGTACACCTTCCCTGTTATTATTATCAGTGGTCTTTCCCAACATCCTTGTTTACCGGGGACCTCCGTGGCATACCAATCACATGGTAGGTACTGTAATGTTACTTTCTTTGTTTCTCCTTTGTCAGGGCCGCTTGTTATGTACTTGAATGCCTCAGCGTGTAAACTGACCTTGTTGTAACTCAAATAGACCTTGAGGAAATTGTTCTCGTATGGGTATGTGTCACGTGTTTTCCATGCCATGTTCACCGTGTTTCCTTGGAACCTCCCTTTCGTTTGGAACAGTGCCAGGTATATTATACACCGTGCTGTTTTTTCGTCAATTTCTGTGGCAACAAAAGTTCGGGAAGCGCTCATGGCGTATGGGATCAATGAGCAGACATAGCAGCTGTCTTCTGTTGTCTGTTTACCGATTTGGGTCATGTGTTGGTACCACATGTTGTTCGAGACGTGTGCTGAATCTTGTATGAAGTTTTCAATACCCTTACGGTCTGAATATGTGCTGCGTTTAACTCTACATCCCTTGTGTGGGATTTTGCTAGTACCACCTGACGTAACACCTGTTGCAGCTGGGGGTGGGGGTATGTTAGATTTGGGAACAGCCAAAATATTTATAGCACAACTGTTCTGCCATACAGAGGCAGCCAAGAACCCGGTGATTATCAAGATCCCTATAATTTTTATTACAGATGCTAATCTCACCAGCATTTTGCTCTTACCTTGCTGCAGTCCGGCAGCTAATTCTTGCGACGTTAAAGTTGCCCGCCTGAAAATTCTCAATATGCTCGTTATTAGTGTTAGTTGTTATTTTCAAGCTCTACCTATCAGGTAGTCGTTCAGTGCCCAGGCGAAGAGCTGTTCCCACGCCAATCTAAGTGATCTATCTCTTAGTACAGGCAAGTATGGGTGGAGATGGGGCATTGATTGTTCTATAGCCAAGAGGAATGCCGTGTAGTAAACACGTACCCTCCTTCTTTTTAAGTACTTTGGCCTTTTAATGTGGTAGACGAATTGGTGTGATAATTCTTCAGGGTAGTTATCGTCTGAGGGTAGCATCTACTCCTGGGCAGTGAACTTTGTTAGTTATTTGTATTCTAGGCAGTACAATAATACTCGGTACCTGCATGTGCGAGAGAAAAAAGAAGAGAACATTCAAGTGTTTACATGTGTATATGTGCAAGACAATGTCCTTCAAAAGTCCTTCAGTTGGGTTATTCGGGCAGGGGTTTTAGGGCTCAACTGGCGGGGGTCTCTTTACTCTTTGATCGTGTGACCATGGGGTGGGCTGTGTGGGTATTATCCTTTTCTATGCCGGTAGTTGTCTCTGGGGAATCAGGGGGGTGGTGGGGGTCGTTAGCTGTGGAAAGAGTCTCTTCCTCCGTGGGAGACGCTGTTGCTGTTTTTCCAACGGCCCTGTCGGTGACGCTAGGGCGGGTCTGGAGTTTGCAGATCTTTACGTCGTGTAGATGATTCCAGGCGCGTTTGTCCTGTAGCTTTACTGCTCTTGTTGATACTTCCTCTACCAGGTGGGGGCCAGTGAAATGTGGGCTGTTCCACTTTCTGTTGAAATTGCGGAGTAGTACGTGGTCACCTTTAGCAATTTTACACCGTTTTTCTTTTTCTCGTTCTCTGTCCTCGTCTTCTGGTTGATCACTCTTAGACCCGCCCCGCGTGCGCTCGAGCTGTTGAGACACAAACACTACACTAGTAATCAAAGAAGACACATATTGGTACATTTCATCACCAAGAACAGCTGCAGTGCTTTCATAGTCGGTGAATGCTCTTGAGGTTGGCGTCAGAGGAAGGCGCATTTGGCGTCCGGTCACCACCTTGTGAGGGGTGAGGTGGTGGTCGGAGCCTGGTCTATTCCTTAACTCAAATAGGGCTAGTGGAAGGCAATACAACCAACTCTTTTTTGTTGTTTGCTGTATTTTTGCGATTGCCTCCTTTAGTAGGCCATTCAGGCGTTTGCATACACCGTTGGCCTGTGGGTGGTATGCACATGCAAATTTATGCTTGATGTTCAGTAAGGATGTGATGTGCTGGAACATTTCATTGGCGAAATGCGGGCCATTGTCTGACCGCAGTACCTCGCACACTCCCCACCTGGGGAAGACTTCCCTTACCAGAAATGTAGCTGCTCTGAATGCATCTGGGTGTGAGCAGGGTCCTGCTTCAATCCACCTGGAGAATGGGCATACTACTACAATCATATACCTATTTCCTTGACATACGTTGATCATATCAACATAGTCAATATGGATGTGTAGGAAGGGTCCCTCTGGCTGGGGTATAGTACCTTTTATCACCTTCAGTGTGACCAGCTGTGAACTGTTGGCATGTGAGACAATTGCTGATGAAGTTTGTCACATGGGAGTTTAACTCGGGGCAGAACCAGTCTTCCCTAATTCGTGCTGCAATGACTTCCTTGCCTGTGTGAGCTGGGTGGCTTAATTGGCTCAGGGCGGTGTTCAATAGTGCCAATGGCATTACCATCTTTCCAGTGTTACCCTGGCGCCATAGTGCGTCAGTTGGTGACATTGTACATCCTCTTTTTACCCATATCTCTTTTTCTGCCATTGGTGCCGCTGCTTGTAGTTCCATTATCTGAGTGGCTGGGAGATGGGTGTACCCTTCTCTTATCAACATCTCTTTAGCTATCCCCCTCCCTCTCCCTCTCTCTGACTCTGGGGGGTTCCAAATCTCACCAAAATATGCAGCATACTTTGCATGTGCGTCTGCTGCTGCATTTCCTTTTGAGACATGATCTTCTCCATTAGTATGTGCCGTGCATTTGACCAATGCTAACTCTTGGGGGTCATTTATTACTTCAAGTAGTTCAGCCAACAGGAGAGCATGTTGCACTGGAGTGCCGTCAGCTCTCCTAAACCCTCTTCTTCTCCATTTGGACAAGCCTGAGTGGAAGGTAGATGTGACATATGCACTGTCAGAATATATGTTCACTCGTTTGTTAAAGCTTTCCTTCAATGCCAAGATCAGTGCAACCAATTCGGCTGCTTGAGCGGAGTAAAGCTGCGGTAATTGTACACATTTCATTGCCACACACACCGGTACCTCCGTCATTTTCACCACTGCTGCCCCAGTTCTCCTTATCCCATCACTTTGGTCAATTGTTGATGACCCATCAATGAATAAGAGCTCACCTCCCTCAAGTGCGTTTTCTTCAACTTTCCTAGTACATGAGTACATTTCAGTAGTCTGCGTACAGTCGTGTACATAGTCTCCCTCCTCAATTACTTCTGCTATGAACCTTGCAGGGTTAACCGTGCTGCATCTAACAATGGATAGTTCTGGTCTGGATAAGATGATCTCATAGCCTGACGCCCTTTGTGTGGTTAGTGTGGACTTAGGCTTGTTTAATATTGCAAATAGTGCGTGTTCCACAAACAAAGTTGTTGGGCACCCCATAGTGATTGCTGATGCTTTTTCCACTGCAAAGGCAGCTGCGGCGAGACCTTGTCCGCAAGGGAAATGTCCTAACATCACAGGATCTAGGGGGCCGCTGTAAAATGCTACTGGTTTGTAGCCCATACTTGTTTTCTGAGCCAGCACTGCTTTCATCACGGCTGAGTCACAATGTGAAAATATGAAAAATTGTCATTCATAATCTGGGGTGGCTTGTACCGGGGCAGTGGATATTGCATCCTTCAATTCATTAAAAGCTTCTCTCATTTCCATTGTCCACCCCAACTTTTTCTCCCCTCTGTTAGCTTCTTTTAATCCCTCAAGTAAGGGCCCTTTGTAGGAGCTGTAGTCAAATGCCCATGCTCTACAGTAGTTGCACAGTCCCAGGAACTGTTGAAGTTCCCTTACTGTTTGTGGCAGGGGTGTTTTCGAAATGGCTTGTGCCCTTTGTGGTGCAATCTTTCTTCCGTGTTGGGATATGAGCTGGCCAATGTAAAGTACCTGTTCCTGACAGTACTGTAATTTTTCCTTGTCTACCTTGTAACCCTTTTCTGCCAGTATTGTCAGCATCTTCACTGAGTCTTCTCTGCATCTCCTCTCACTGGTGCTGCAAATTATTATGTCATCAACATATTGTAACACTGTGCTTTCCACTTCAATGTTACCCAAATCCATCTGTATTACTCTGTTGAATATTGGGGGCGACTCGCAGTACCCTTGTGGCAGTCTGGTGTGTTTCCACTTTGTGTTTCTGTAAGTGAAGCTTGTCAGGTCTTGTGAATCTGGGTGTAGGGGTATTGAGAAAAAGGCATTTTTGAGATCTTTCACTGTGAATCGTGCTGCTTCTGCTGGGATGCCACACAAGATTGTGGCTGGGTTTGCTGCTATAGGGTACTCTGCTTCCACTATGTTGTTCAAGGGCCTAAGGTCCTGTATGAAACGCCAAGACCCCCCTTTAGCCTTGCGCACTGGGTATACAGCGGTGTTACATGGTGATTCTGATGGGACCAATATGCCATTGTTAATGAGGGCCGTTATTGTTTCATATATGCCCTCATCTGCCTCTTTTGATAGTGGGTATTGTTTTACTCTGGGTAGTATTGCACCCTTTTCAGCTTTATCCTCACACCCCCAATGCTTTTTATGCACCCCACGTCATAGGGACTGGTAGTCCATAATGATGTAGGTACCTTTGCCATATCTTCCTCAAAAAAGGGAACTGGGGTGGACGTGGGTGCCTCAAGTGCCATTGCCATTTTCTGTGCCACTTGTTTGTAAGTTACTCTTAGCCAAATTTCCACACTCATCATAAACACCATTTCACCTTCTTCCTTTCCTTCCGAAAACAGCTCCTCATCAGACACCTGGGTGAGTCTACATCCTTCTGCCAGTGCTATCACCGCCCTCCATGCTCTCCCTTCTCTGTCTTGGGCATGTACTGCTATGTAATCAGCAGTTGCTAGTATGCTCTCTATGCTCACCGAAATCACCTTTCCTTCTGGTTCATTTGTTGGCGTTTCAGGTCTAAACAAGTAGGCTGCTGGCCTCCTCCAAACTTTTCCTTCAATCCCTGGCATCCATGCAAATGCCATGTCTGTCCCGTACTGGAACAGTTCACCATCCACTGGCTCAGCCCTAACCACTGTCTGTCCACAGGATGCTTGCATGATTTGTCGTGCAGTGAGCATGTTAATTCCTGGGGTGGAGCAAATTATGCCGTCCTCCGTAAAGGAGATCGTCATATTCAGCCTGCTCATGATGTCTCTCTCCAGTATATTTACTGGCGAGGCCTTAGAGTACAAGAGTGGGACTGACATGTCATAATCCCCTATAGATAAGGGAATGTTATCAGTAAAGGGAACCAACCCCCTAGCCCCAGAGAATCCTTGTGTGTTCATGGCTTCACCTGACATCTTAAACTTACCTTCCCTTATGCATGACCGGGTCGCCCCAGTGTCAACAAGGAATGATAATTTTGTGTCACCTATCGTAACCTCTATGCGTGGTTCCTCCGCACTATTAGGGGTTACTGACAGGATGGGACACACCAAGGTCGTCTGTGGGCTGTCCTATTGGGGGTATAAAGATTGACCACTTCCAGTGTAAGGGTTGTGTCCCAAGACCGTCACCCTACCCAGTTGTGTTTGCTGTAGCTGTGTATTGGTAGAAGATATGATGTTGTCTTGGATTTGTGCGGGTTGTTGTACCTGCTGTATTTGGGGCTGTTGTGCTAACGCCACCTGTTGTTGCGGTTGCAAATATGCCTGTGGCTGTGGCTGTTGTGGCAGTTGATATACCTGTGGCTGTGGTTGAGTTACCAGGTGTTGTTGTCCATTTCCCATTTGCAGTGTCTGCTGTTGTTGGATGCCCTGCTGCTCCTGTGTGTGCCCTTGTTGCCCCTGTTCATTCCAGGATGGTGTGCCTGGTCTTACTCTACACGTGCGTGACATGTGTCCTACTAATCCACTGATCCAGCACACTGGTGGTTCCCTGCTCTGCCATGGGAAATTTCCTGTGTTGTCCTGATATACGGGTTGCCCGGTGGGGTAGTAATTCCTAAGTCCTCCCACCTGCTGTTGTGTGTTGTATCCGTATCCTCTACCTCTCATCATTCCTCCCCACCCCCTGTTGTAGTTATAATACCCAGCCCCTGGTGTTGAGTACCCTCCTCCCATGTTAGTTGTGTATGGTGGGAGTGGCGGCTGCTGTTGTGTTATAGTCTGTGATGATTGAATTTGAGAAGGATCCTGTGCAGCCACTACTTGTGTGGGGCTTTGAGTCATTGTTGTAGGTGTGGTTATTAATGCACCTTCCATCGTATATTTGTTCAGTTTTTTCTGCACTAATTTAGCCTCTTCCGCTTTTCTATCCTCTTCCTTTTGTCTCATCTTTTCTTGCCATGTTCTACAATGATGCACTATTGTCAGTTGTATTTCTGGCCATGCTTTTGCTTCCATCCCCACTACTTTCTTCAGTTGTTTCTGAACTACGTCTGGGAGCCCTTGCACTAGTATATGATAAAATATTGCTGGTGTCTTGTCCCACGGCTCTCTAGTTTCCATGCGCCACTTCTCTTGAATTTCCTGGATATAATCAACAGGATCTTCGTTGTCACGCATCTTGCGCAAGGTAATTGCCCCTATGTCTGATGTGTCTGGGTACTGTACCCTTAGTGCCTGCCATAATGCATGTCTACAGTTTGCGAATGGTGCCCCATCGTGGGACGTGTTTGTTATTGTTACCCCGGGGAAGCCCGCTCTCTTCCAGATCTCATCCGCTGCATCCCCTAATATTGATATTAGAAGGCCTTTGACATCTCCCACTGCCAATATTTGTCCTGCGGTGTGCTTTTCCATTTCATATATCCATTTACCCGCACCTCCACTTAGTGATGGGAGCCTGCACTTTATATTTTTCTTGTCTGCATGCTTCCAGGGGACGTATTGTGGTCTAACTCCTCCCCTCTCCAGAAGTGGCATTAAGTTGTGTCCTTGTTGGCCCCTTGGGTCCCACACATTCGAATCAGTACACCCCTCCTCTTCTTCTCTCTCTTCTACACTGTCAATTTGCCCCATATTGTACGTAGTTTGTTCAACTCCCTCTCGTCCTTTTCTTATACCTTTTCCTGTATCTAATATGGGCGTGTGTAGTTGTTCTCTCTGCCTACGTCCAGGGAGGTCCCTAAGCTTCCCTGCATAGGGGGTCAGGTCACGTGGGAAGGGCGCTAGGTTAGATGGAGCTGCCGCACATAATGAGCGCGGGGTAGTGGAGCATGGAGGGCGGGAGGGTGACGGTGTTACTGCATTTGTCTGTTTTACTACTATCCCTTGCTCATCCTCCTCATTTCCCTCCACCTCTTCCTTTCTCCTGCATACCCAAGGTGATTCTCTGTTTGTCCTAGTTATGTATAGTTTATCTAAACTTTCCCTTCCACTATCTCCCCCTTCCCTCTCAATCCCTTCTTCTTCCTCACTACAAAAGCCCTCCATTAATGGCAACCCCCACTCTGTCCTTTTCCCCTTTATTATAACTGTTTGTAAGTCAATTAGATCTATTCCTTCATTGCTTTCTTTGCCGGATGCTCCCCTTTGTTGTGATGTTGTTGCTACTTCTGTGTCTCTGTATAGGTACTTACTTAATTCACCCCCCCTCTCCTTTCTTCTCTCTCTCCTTCATTTCTTTTCACTATTCCTCTATCAATTTCTGCTCTTTCCTTTATATATTCCTCCAATGATTTAATATTCATCTTTTCCATTATTCTTTCTTCTTCTTTCTTTCTTTCCCGTCTCGCCCTTTCCTTCTCTAATATGCCCACTATCATCCTTCTTTCTTCGTATTTCCTAGTCGTTTCTGATAGTAAATTTCTTCTACATATTTCCAATTTCTCTTCTTCCTCTTCTTCTTCCCTCTTCTTGCCGCGCAGTGCTGCTCTAGATACCCTTTCTGCTGCTGCCTTCACCCTTTCTGCTTCTCTCTTTTTCTCCTCATTCCGTTCCCTTATTTTGTCCAGCTCATCCTTGCTTTCTTTCTTTTTTCGTGCTCTCTCTCTTTCCTCTCTCTCGAGCTGCTTGATCAGTGTATTCTGCTCATCTCTTAGTTCTGCTAGTCGTTCTTCCAACATCTCTTCCTTCTGCCTTAACAGCTTTTCCCCTTTTATTTTCCCCTCTTCCCCTGTCCCGTTGCTCCTTCTGGTGTCATCCTCCTCCGCTTTCCTCACTACCTCCTCCTCTTCTTCCGTTAATGAACCTCGTAATTTCAATAATACCTGCGCAGCTACCCACTCATCCTGTCCTATTCCAGCGATCCGTTCCTCGCCTGCTCCTCCTGCCGGTATTTTCGTGCAGGCTGATCCCGTCGTGTTACTCTGTTCCCTTCCTGTGTAGTTACCTTTAGCTGTATATGGTGGCGGGCTGTATGGCGGGTTCGAGTACCCCTCAGCCGCCCTCAATTGAACCATATCTCGTAGTTCTGTTAGAGGATATAACCCCTCTCCCTCCGTTTTCACCACCTTCGCTAGGGGTATATCTTCTGTCTGTTCCTTTTTTATTTCCTTTCCACTTATGTTGTTACTCTTCTCTCCTCCCTCTCCTCCGTTCCCCGTGTTCTGTGTGCTTTTACTCTCCTTTTCCCCATTCTCTCCCTCCGCCTTAATCTTCTCTTCCTCCATTGTTCCACCCATAACAAACATTCCGTTTGGTCCTGGTCGGGACCCTTGGAACATTCTCCATAAGTTAAACACCTCCACGTGGTATGTCAACTTCTTCCCCTTGTATGTGTTGTGCAGATGGGTCAATAGTGAATGTTGGATATACGGATCGAAACTACCGTTAGGTGGCCATGGTGTCGTCATTTTGTTGTCCGTCCCCTGTGTCCATTCAATGCTATACTTGATCAGTTTCTCCCTATGGGGCGACAATGTTTTGCATATGTGTTGTAACGGGGTAGTGAGGGTGTTCCCCCACCCTCCCGATCCTGCCCCGTATGACATAGTAGCTCTTCTACTCGTTGTTCCTCTCTTATTTGGTAGTCATTACCGTACTGCCAGTTTATAATGTACGGTCTCTTACCTGGCCCCGTACATTTTTGGGGACTTATAACGTAAAATATAGCATTCACGTTTATATATTCTTTTCTTTCTTTCCCACCTTTGCGGCCCCCTGCGGCCGAAGCGCACATAGCCCCCTGCGGCTGCGTGCCCCTTATTACGTTCTTATACAGCCGCCCCACTCGCACCTCTTCCCTCCTTTACACTTGCCGTGGCCGGCGTTCTCCGTGCGCAGCCACGCCCCTTTTCCCTCCTTCCCCCCGGCCAATTGTTCGAGATATCCTATGAAAAGCCCTACTGGTGACGTCACCGACTTCTTCAAACTACTGGTAAGTTCTTCAAAAGTTCAAAATATATTTACAATCTACCCCACAGCTGTCTTCCTGTCACACCTGGAACAAGGTAATCAACAATATAATCGGACTGCGCTTGCTGCGTCGCCTCGCGTGTGATACGCCCCTCGACAGGAGGGCTTAACCAGCCAATTATCTTCCGTATCGGGCAACCAGCTAGCTACCGCCTACAGGGAAAGGTCATCTACCTATCGAGTTTCCTGCTCGATCAATAGGGATCCTCATCTACTCATTGATCAATAATCACCAAATCGTAGGAAACCGCGCACGCACACACACCCTTACACGTGGTCGCGACCTAGGCCAATCAGTGTCTCAGAGCGGTCGCACGTGATGTTTTCGTGCTCTGCCCCTTTCTCCCCCGTAGCTTAGTGGACTGCTCTCGCACTTGTCCGGCTACCATTCATTCATTGCCAACACTAATTTGTCAAACCTTCGTCGCGCACCTGTGTAACACCTCCCGTTTCCCACATTCAATTCCTCCCCCCTCCCTCACAATTTCACATTGCTTGTTGTGCGTGGCATACTCACCAAGTGCTCTTGATGCGGGGTCGCTCGACTGCGTGCACCCCTCCAAGCGGCTCGCCACCTCCCCTCGTCTGGACCACGTCTGGACCCTCGCCAACCGTGGGCGGGATACTTCTCAACCGGCTCTCGAAGGCCAATATCCGGATTGCGCTGTCCGGTCTTCTCGCAGTTCCGCGATGGTCCCGTAGTCCTCAAAAGGGGGCAGCGGCAGAGGGGACCGCGCCACCGGGCCTCCTCGCAACGAGGGCACTCGGAAAAATAAAAATAAAAGCAGACCTCAAACAGATCTCAGCGGTGCCTCCAACTTGTCGGGGGGAAAATCTCCCGGGGCCGGCAGAGCCGTCCGCAGACCTCCAGGCAAGGAGGCCCCAACTCCTCCCGTGTATCCCAAAAAATGAGTATGAGGCACACGCAAGAAGCAAGGTGGTTCTGCTGTTTATTGAACAAACGGCAGGGATGGGTCAAGGAACATACACGTCCGTCCTGACACTCTCACTTCACCATGGGCTCGCAGGCCCTTTTTACCTTAGTATGACGCGCTACTTGCGTCACCTGGGAAAGTTAGCAAAAAACCTATCGCCACTCTGGATTGGTTCCTCGAGTGGTAGGGTTAGTATAGCATACGTATAGAGCGCATTATTAGTGGATGAGGGTTAGTCAGGTGGTATACTTGGGTTGTCCCTACAAATTGATACATGAAAATTGTTACATGGAGGCCCCTGAGGATTGGTCAATGTTAGTGGCGTCAGTGATAAGAGCCCAATGTTCTGATTGGTTCACACACGAGCCCCCCAGTCTGGGACCATCGTTGTTCCCAACTCGCGGTGCTCCTGTCATTTGCAACAATGTTTCACTATGGGTATGTGTAGACAATGTAAGATTTATTCATATGCTGGAAGGCTGGTTACTCCCACCGCTGCAGATGTCCTTTGAGACGCTTGCTTGTATCTGCCTTAGCCTTTGAAGCGGGGAATCCAGGCGTCTCTCTCCTCCCGGACCTGGCACTCTGTCAGGTTCGGCTTGGTCACGTGAGGTGGGACCGTGGTTGAGGCATAATTCTGCACAATTAATATTGCGTTTTCCACTGTGCGCCTCGCTTAATTGCAGGGGTGACCTTAGTGTCGACTTGTGGCATGCGAGTTAGCAACATCGTGCCCTTGACTGTCTGCTTTCGCCGGGCTCATTCTGCGGGATCAGCAACTGTACTCTTGCTCATTTGATGTTCATGGAAACTCTTGCTTGAGGCCTAGTCGGGCCTGGTGTATAAGTGGAGCCGTTTGGTACACAGGCGCTTTAGGTTAAGGTCCCATATTGCTTTATCCCCAGTATCGTATCTTCATTATACTTTTCGTTTATTGCACATGGATTTAGGAGAAGCGTAAGCAAGCTTTTAGATGAGTTCATTGTGCGTCTTGGGTTTCTGCGTTTTTTGGGAAGCCTAAGTGAAAAATAAAAAAGATGCGCGTCTGTGGGTGTGTCCGTCACCTACGTCATAGCACTGAGTATGTTCTTCGTGCGGATTGGTGTGGGGATGTCCAGTGTGTATGTTGCATGGGTATTCTGTCCATTGGCTGAGTCGTCATGGCATCTCTAACGATGTGTTGAGTTAGTGCTGGATGATTCAGTCGAGTCCCTCCATGCCGCAGGCGTCGGCAAGGGTATGGCAGGCTGGCGGGCACGCGGGTGGGCACATCCGTATGTTCTTGTACCAGGGTATTTGGTCATCTGGTATATGGGCAAACTCTTCTCGTGGTGGGTGTCTGGGCCGTGATCCTCTAGGACAGGGGTAGGAGATGATTGTGGGGAGCCGTTTCTTCCATTCTCCCACTTCACAGCAGATGACAGCTGGTTTGCAGCAATGTTCTGATGCGTACCACATTGGATGGCAAATATCTTCAAGTTCTTAGGAGCATTATTATTGATGATAATGTTTGGATTTTGTGTGATCAATAATCACACAATACAAGAAGACAGCAAACAAGGCAGTAGGAATGAAGATCCTAATTGATGCTGAATCTGGATTTGAACCCAAAGAGCTGACTTGTGAAGAAATAAGAGACTATATAAAGGCTAGTATCCATGCACCTGAGGGAACAAAGTTCCTGTATCCGAGTGACCACAAGAGGTATGTGGGAAGATGGATCTACTGCAGCCTGCAGCCAAGTGGACAATGCAGGGCATGACCTGGAGCATTGATGACCATATAAAATCAGCAGGATATTTGAAAGGTGTGATGATGATATGGACTCCTAAGAAACACTTCTTCAAGAGAGAGGATGTCTAGATGCAGAGACTGATGAGTGAGTGGTCAAACAATCAACCAGAGGGGGAGTATACCCTAAATTGCCTATATCTTGGGAACTGGAAATAGTGACAAGCAATACACCTTCAATGATGCCTATAACACGAGCAGCCTTTCAAGAAAAGTATCAATTGAGAAGACCTTTCTTCATGTACCCACGAAGAACTGACAGCCTTTTGGGAAAGATCCCTGAAGAGCACATAAATATGGATGAATGAAGAGATGACAAGAGAAAAGATGAATAGACCATATATAATCTGATGACAAAGAACCGAGTAAATGTTCTCATGCAAAATGAAGATTACGGAAGAAAATGACAATCATTTTATAATTGTACAGATGCAGTAACGAAAGTAGACAAAGTAATCACCAACCCTCATAGAAAGTATACCTAGCTGTTTCCCGTTACCCAACCACAACCCTTCATAAGTTTCTGAGTTTGCCATGTAGGATGACATCACTGATGACACATTTTTACTATATAATCATGTTTTTTAAAGAAATGCGAACAAGACCTTACTGTCAGACGTTGGAGTCGGTTGAATTATTAATGTTTGAGTAATTTCTCCATCCCCAACCACCCTGTAGAGTGTTACCTGGTCTTAAAGAGCCTGAAACAGTTCAGGGACTTGCTCGAAACTTTGTGCTGCAGCAAATATGCCATTCACGCTATCTGATGCTACCGTAGGCATGGTTTAATCCTAACATGGTCAGAGTTCATCCTGCAGCAGAGCTGGAAAGGGACGTGCAGCCAGGGAGGTGTGGAGGAGTCCAGTCGGAAGTTGGATGCAAAGTTCAAGAAATGTCTGACAGGGAGCGGAATGGGTTGCATAAAGCACAATTTAATTATGTTGAGGACACCGGGCTGCATTGCTACAGACGGGGTTCACCTGTTGGAGGTAGGGATGGCAATCATGAGAATGAGTTTCAGAGAAGCGTTGGGAGGCCTGGGGTGCAGATACAAATGCCTGGTAAGAAATATAGTACAGTAGCAGTAGAAAGAGGGGGGCGCGGCAGGACTCCTCTACGATAACCGGCAAGGGGAGTAGGGCGAATGTGGGAAACAACTGACCGTGGCAATGGAGGGTGATGGAATCTGGACGTGAGCCAACTTCAAAGGTATGAACAACAGGGGGTGATGTGATCAAAGTCAACGCCGCTACATGACAGTCAGTAATGGGGGCGAGAAAAACACTTGAGGGTCCAAGAAACTGAACGGTAAGGGTTCTTCCGATGAGGTGACACGAGGTCACGGGAAGAAGGGGAGCAGACCGGGGCGAGTGGTTACCTAGGCAAGGGAAAAGGCAGGTGGGGAAACTCTCTGGTGGCAGGAGTTGATGAAGAGTCATGGTGCGGACAGGGCAACAGGCGGAAGGGGCTGGCAGGCAAACAGGTAATGGGGCGCTGGGGAATCCAGTCGGGGAAAGGGGTTGGGGGCCAAAGTTACAGAGAAGTGGCGCAGAAACTTGGGGGAGATAGTAGAGGACATAGTGGTCAGTTACCATGGGTTGAGCAAGGGTGAGGAGAGTGGTGGAGAGCCAGGAAACTAAGGGAGGCAGGCGGAGACCAAGAAAGGAAGGAACCCAAAGGATGGGAGAGAGGTCCAGAGACCCGGGAATGCAAGGAAAGCAGAGGAGAGAATAACTGGCCCGTGGAACGAGGGGGAGGAAAGCAACAACATCAGGGATGAAGCCAGCAACGAACCTAGGGGGAAGAAGACAAGTCACTGGGGGAAACGGGAAGGGGGCAAGTGCAGCGGGGAATGAGGACAGGAAACCGGAAATGGGCATGTAAGAGGGTAAGTCCCCAAAGCAACAGGGAACGGTGTAGAAGGCCAAGAGAACGGGGCAAAGAGTCAGAGGTTAAGGCACCAGGGGATTGGGTTAGGAGCGAAGAGGGTTCCAGAATTCTGCGGCAAGGAATCATGTAGGGATAAGGAAACTGGGCGGCAGGGTACCTAGGGGTTGGGTGAGTTAAGAGGCGAAGAGCGCAAGGCACCTGGGCAACAAGGAAGCATGGGAGGAGTCAGGCGACAGGTGAAAAGTACTACTTAACGATCCTCCACCTGGGAAACGTCAATGTTGAATGTTTGCTACCTTAAAAGCCATTGATCAAACTGGAGAGTGATGGATGGTTAGTAATGTGTAAGGGCGTCAGCTTGGAACAAAACAAGAGGCTGCAGAGCCAAGTTAGAAATGTGTGAGGGCTTGGAGCTCAGAGTAGAACCCTGATGCTGCCTTGCCAAAAGCGGAACACCTGTAAGCTACCTCGTGCCTAATAATGCAACTGCGGCCTAGCCACCCACAATCAGAATCTGCTTGTTATTTCAAGGGCGGCGGGAGACACTATGCCAGAGGCTAATGCGTGGGAGGGAGCAAGAGTGAGTTGAAAGTGAGCATGCGACAACAGTGTACCGGGGTCTAGGCTGTTGCACCTACGTGCTGGTTCAAACTCTCCTTTGTGCCCTGGATAGGGGTGTCCAGTAGGAGGGGCCAGGGGTATGAATGAAGATAAGAACGTCTGTAACAGCTTGCACGTTTCCAACTTACATACTGTTTGCTGCTACCTCCTTGGGACAAAAAAACTCAAGGAGATGAAGAGGAAGGGGGGCTTGTGTCGCAATTAAGGATTTAGGGGAAATTACTTAACATATTTGTGGTTAGCCCCCTACAGAGAGGTCTCCTTCACTAAGATAGATAACAAGGAAGGGGTGTTGGGAGGTAATGACATGTCTGTAATGGCATTCATTACCTGTGTATTTCCCACAACTGTTTCGTTTCATTGTTATATTGTCCGTTTCTGTTTTAGTATTTCTGTGTGTTGTGCGCATGGAAAAATAGTGAGGTGCAGTTATGGCAGGCCTATTTGTGTCCCTCTTCAGTTTCAGTGTTTTTCAAGTGTTCTGCGCATGCCGCTTTGGTAGTGTGTTTGTGCACAGGAAAAAGACTATGAAAGTTTGGAAAGTGAATAACGCAATGGATAATTAATTAATTGCCTGATCTGAGCTTTGACATTTTTGAGGCGTGCATACGTTCTGCACCGAGACGCAGTTCAAAAATGGAAACAGACAATTTTGAAATATTTGTCCCTCAAGCCTGGAATTTTTTGGCTAGATGGAAAACAGAATACAAACATCATATGTTTAGACACTTTCTTGTCCAACATAAAACATTAATCACATTTCACCAAATTCGTCAAATCGACCCAACTTATATTTTGCCATATTGTGTGAGCGAAAGGTTTACCGTAACCATAACTAGTGTATCGCTAGCCTCACACAGACCTGCTGATTTGCACAATGCTGATAAAATTAGGAGCCCTCCCCCCAGGCAGCACGTGACACAGCTGCCAGATATTCAATAACCGTGCTCAGCAGACATTTTCGACTTGTGGAACACATGAGCCATCATGGTCATTTTGCTGCACAGCTGCAGGCCATACGTAATATATGGTAGGGTTACATTATGGATCATTTGAATGAGATCTGAGCGCCTGTTTTGTGGAGCATAAATGCCGTATGCTTGGCTCCATACTGGAAAGAGATGCTCTTGCAGTTTTTAATTGATGTTCATGTTGAATCGCGGAGTCAGCAAAGATATTGTATGGAAAATGACAGCACCATGGAAAAAGCCTCAGCAGAAATCATTAGATGTTCTCTTTTAACCTGAAGCTAAAGGAACATGGATTGGTAGATCCCTAAAGTTCAATTGTAACCATTGATTGCTCCTTGGGTTGGCCACCGCGCCTCTCATCCTGATAGAAAATAGTTGTAGTGATGTTTCAGCAGATACTACAAAGAGTTCGTGAATCCAATCCAGTAGCCGTTTCCTCCACAATATGTGTGCCAATTTTCCAGGATCACGATCAAATGTTTCTCAGATGCCTATGTCATAAGTTTCCACCTTTGGTTTCCACTCAACCATCTCGCGTTATCCATTCATTACTTCCTCGTGGCGTAAGTGCAGCCTGGTTGTTAATCCAAGCAAGATTTCATTGGTAACTTACATCTTGCTGGGTTTAATTTAATGTGGTGTTTAAAAATATTGGACACATAAGCAATCTCAGCTAACCAGAGATTATCAAAAAACAAGTTGATATCATCAGATACATTTCGAATGTCAGAGGGTTGACTGATCCTTTTTGTTCAATCGAATGAGTGCAGATTATCTAAAGTTTGCCTGTGTGCACAAAAATAGAGCAAATACATTTTCCATCATGTTTCCTGTTTATAGAATAGAGCTAAAAGCAAACAGGGTTGGACTCAATCTGCATTATCTACAACTGTTTTAATTAGGGTAAATATGAAACAGAATGTATGTTTATATGTTTATACTACGTTAGTTGTGTAATATGAAAAGAAAAAAAACAGTTCAGATTTTATGGAGGAAAAAATAGCAAAAAAAAACAGACATTCATATTTGTACTACGGCAAACCTGCATGCCACGATTTGTACTATGTCATTTCATCGACACCCATTTTTCTGATGTGCGTTTTTCTGTGGAATTTTTGCCGAAAAACTGTTTTGAATTTCATTCATGGATTGGACTTTGGTGACTTCTGGAATTTTCCCGGGTCCATCACGACTTTGCGTGAAGTCGAGCTTGACGCAAAGTGTTTGAACGGGCCTGTGCAAACAAACAAATAGGGGGCGGAACATGCATATTCCCCATTCTTCCTGCAAACGAGGAAGAATGAGGAACAGCGTGGACGTGTCGGGGCGCGTCATGCAAAGAAATCACACGTTCAGTCAAACACAAACACAACCAAATTCATGGATTTCAACGCTCAACTTCACGTTGAGAAAATTTACTGCCACATGATAGGAGATGCAAAGTACAACATGCCAAGGAATGAACGCGAATAAAGCACACAATGCCCAACATTCAAGCATCGCTCAGCCAGGATGAATGCAGGTATACTGGTAGCCATCGTACATGGCCATAGAAGGAGGAGGAGGAAGGGGATTGTGAGGGACAGCATTTTCCTACCACTTCCCATGCCCTTTGGGCTGCCAGAGGGACAGGTGTATGCAAGGTACAGCCCCCCCATGTCATCATAGACCTGGTCAGGGAGTGAGAGGAATACCTTGCATCACCCATCATCTGCTCCCATGCCCTTGCTCCCCTGGCATCGGCAACCTTTGGCAACACATGGCTACTCGGTGAGTATCAACTGTCACGCACATTCATGCTGTCACCTAACCCATTGCATATCAGACCATGATAAACCCAGCCAATGACAACCATTTACACATTTGCAGGGGACACTGCCTACCCGCTCTCAACATTCCTGCTCATGCCATTCAGGAATTCTGCCACACCAGCTGAGGTAAGGTACAACTCAGCACATATAGCCACTAAGGGCATAGTGGAGCGCACATTTGGGGTGCTATGGTTACGTTTCCACTCCCTATGGCAGGGTATTGCCATATGGTCCACCAATGGTATGTAAAATAATCATGGTAGCTGGTGTCTTGCACAATGTTGCCACACGGCATGGCATAACAGTAGAGATGCAGATGGGACATCATCCTCAGCCAAAGTCACTACCCATGTCTTTGATTGTTAAATCCTCTGTCGGGGCCCATAACAACACCCTGAGAATATGTGTCTGGGAGAGGCAAACTGTGTGTGTCCATAGCCATCATATCAACTACAACGACCACTGACAAACTCATAGCAAGTGGAAAAAACTATCCATGTTGCTCACACCAAGCACACAACACAACAAAATCCCCTACCACTTTAACATGCCCCCCACCAACTATTGTGCATGCAGACCCCCAACAACGCGCAGGAGAACACAAGTAGGAAGGCACAGCACAAAAGTAAAGCAGTAACTAACACTTGTGAGGATTGCCCTGGCCACCCTGTGTATGTCTCACAAAAATATGCAGGTGGAGTGGCCACACCATTCCCTGACAACAACAATGCCCACATCTACATCCAAACAGACTGAGAATATTGCATGCTAACTTAAAAAAAGATGCACATTTCAGCTCACATCTTTCCCGTTGCGAGCGTACTCCAGCTGTACACAGGAATTCATCCATGTTCCCCACCGTAGGTGTGCAAATCAGCCCACACTGCTGAGGTATTGCGTGCAGGCATCCCACAGCACTGCTCCCTTGAATAGTAGCAACCATCTTCCCTTGCAGAATGCCTCGGTAGAAAAGAAAACAACACAAGTTCAGAGCAGGTAACACATCCATGCACCTAATTACGCCACAACCTGTGCCACCCTGAGTGCCATTCAAAAACGTTAAGCAATGACTTGCCGGCCTCCCATCACCATGTGTCCCCAATGACTTGCCAGCCTCCCATCACCATGTGTCCTCAAACCCATTCAATTGCTCCCTCCTCTAATTCCTCCTCTGTGCCCCAGTCATCCTCCAGGGAGCCTTCTGTGCCATATTCCACCAAGCCCCCTGTGCACCAATAACACTCATACTGCCCGGTCTGGTAGTGCCTACGTCCCTGCCGCTGTTGGAGGTTCCAGGGATGCCACATGAGGCGGTCACTTTGCCTGCCAAGGAACCAACGCAGGGGCAGGCAGTGGTTGGACAGCTGGCACTTAAGGCCAGTGCAGGTGCTGTACATCCCCAACAAGTGTCATCCAGTCAGTGGGGTACATCACTGTGCAATGCAGCAGCAGATGAGGAGTGCACTGAGGCAGTCAATGCAGAGCCAATGAACACTGAGGAGGCAAATCAGGCAGGACATGTTTCACATCTGGCAGGAGGAAAGGAGGCAGTTCCTCCGGCAGCTGGTGTGTATCAGGGCACATTTTCAGAGGCAGCTCATGACGGAGAGGCAGCAGGCTAGGGAGGCAGCCGTTTCCAGGATCAGGACAGAGGTGGCTGTGAGGCGTACAATGGGGTGGGCTGCCATCCTTGAGGTTGCTTGCAGGGATGCAGATGAAGAGTGGCAGATGATAGACGGTCTGCAAGACCTCTAGGCAGGAATGGCAGTCCGCTTCCAGGTAAAAGATATGGAGTGCGACTCTGCCCTGGAGGAAGCATTGAAAGGCATTTAAACCTGCTGCCTGTGTATATAGTTCTTAGTGTTAGGTTTCATATAGGACTTTTATTTTCATCCCTGGACATTTTATCCTTCCTCGTGTTTTGCTATTGTTGTGTGAATAATTTAATACATGTTTCCGACTCATGATCACACACTTGTTGCAGTTTCTTTGTCCTTGTGCAAATTGACTTTTTCAATCTGTTTGCAATGCATTTCTTCTATGACTGTCCCGTGGGTTGGAGCCTCATTGTAGATGTGTGGGCTACACTCATCACTTGTGCACTCGTTAGTCTGTAACTGTATCCCTCCCAAGGCATAGCCACCCATTATCCGTCTCCTTGACTTGCACACTCTCTGACAGTCTTCACTTCACCTAACCACATGCTCGTTCTACTTGTGTCTCTTGCAGAGACTTTGCCACCCCTGCCTACCCACATGACTACCTTCCTTCATTGCTTTCTACAGGCTACTATGCACACACACATTAACGTATAACTCAGTACAATATATGATGTCTCGGATTTAGATCCTCCAAGGCCATACACCTACAGCGCTTTGAGGCCATTGCAATTACTCATAGGCACAATTATATGCTACATTGCATTCCATTCCATTACTATGTCACAAGTACATGGAGTGGTCACAGTGTAGCTGGTGATACATTGTCATATCCTGTTGATGTGCTACTGAGTGTGATATACCAGGGAGTCATGTTATAAGCTACGGACATGGATTCTGCAGCAGTGCTCCCAGTTGTTCAGGTTGGAGGTGGATATGTGGCCGGTGTACTACATGTTGGAGACAGGCCGGTGGCGTTGAGGTAAGTTGTTGTTCAACATTGGACTGGTCGGGGTGTAATCTAGCAGGGCATGTATGGGGTAGGGGGCGGAGGTCAAGGGAGTGAGGGGACGGGGGTGTACGAGCAGGGGGTTGATAGGGGTTGTTGCAGAGGTACGGGGATGAGGGGATTGAGGTGTACTAGAAGGTACTGGTGGTGTACTCGCAGGTGGCTGCTTGGGGATGTGGTCGAGGTCAGGGGTGATCGGAGGGGGTTACCGGAGGGGGTTGTATTAGCAAGGGGCTGTCTGGGGGTTGTGGCAAAGGTGAGTCTGGTGGGGGAGGGTGGTGTAGTAGCAAGGGACTTCCTGGGTGTTGTGGCAGAGGAGAGTGGGGTGAGGGGAGTGGGGTGTAGTAGCAGTGGGCTGCCTGGGGGTTGTGGCGGAGGCCATGTGGGGTGAGAGGAGGGTGGTGTACTAGCAGGGGGCAGCCTGGGGGTAGTGGCAGAGGTGAGTGGGGTGAGGGGAGCAGGGTGTAGTAGCAGTGGGCTGCCTGGGGGTTGTGGTGGAGGAGAGTGGGGAGGGGGAGGAGGGTGTAGTAGCAGGGGGGGCCTGGGGGTTGTGGTGGAGGCCATGTTGAGTGTGAGGAGGGCGGTGTACTAGCAGGGGGCTGCCTGGGGGTAGTGGCAGAGGTGAGGGGGTAAGGGGAGGGTGGTGTAGTAGCAGTGGGCTGCCTGGGGGTTGTGGTGGAGGTGAGTGGGTTGAGGGAAGGGGGGGGGTAGTAGCAGGGGGCTGCCTGGGGGTTGTGGTGGAGGTGAGTGATGTGAAGGGAGGGGGGTGTAGTAGCAGTAGGCTGTCTGGGTGTTGTGGCAGTGGTAAGTGGGTTAAGGGGAGTGTGGCCTAGTAGCAGGGGGCTGCCTGGGGGTTGTGGTGGAGGTGATGGGGTGAGAAGAGGGTGGTGTACAAGCAGGGGGCTGCCTGGGGGTAGTGGCAGAGGTGATTGGGGGTGATGGGAGGGGGGTGTAGAAGCAGGGGGCTGCCTGGGGGTAGTGCTGGAGGTGAGTGAGGTGAGGGGTGAGGGGTGTAGTAGCAGGGGGCTGCCTGGAGGTTGTGGCAGAGATGAGTGGGTTGAGGGGACGGGGGAGGGGTGTAGTAGCAGGGGGAAGCCTGGGGATTCAGGCGTAGGTCAATGGGGTGGTGTTAGGAGTTGAGGGGGCTGCCTGGGGGTTGGGGCTTAGGTCAGTGGGGGTGGTGTCAGGACTTGAGGAGGCTGCTATGACTTAGGGGTGTCTGCCAGCAGTTGGGGTTCCTTGAAAGTAGGGGTGATGGTCTGCAGTTTCGCTGGGTTGCTGCTTAGATTTACCGGGCAACCGTGCACAGTTTCGATGGCGTGCTGCCTTGAGTTAAGGGGGGGGAGGGGTGGCACGAGTAGTTTGGCCAGGGTGCAGCCTTGACTTACGCAGGGACCACACACAGTTTAGCTGGGGTGCAGCTTTGACTTTCGGGGGATTGTGCACAGTTTTTCTGGAGTACAGCCTTGACTTACAGGGGACCGCACATAGTTTTGCCAGGGTGCTGGATGGTGGGGCAAAGTTAGATGCAAAGGTAGGCACAAAGTTTATTTGGCAATGGTTTTTGTTTGTTCAGGGTGTGTTGTGGGTGTTCCAGGTTCAACTCGATTTTCTTTGAGCCTCCGGTTACTTTGTGGTTCGGAACCCATGAATACGTGGAGAGCACAACAAAACGTTTGCGCGCAAGTAAGCACAAAGGTGTTTTAAGCGCCAAGTACTTTGTGGGGATTTTGCAATTTTTCTATGAATCGGGCCCTAATCTTATATTATAGATTTCCCAGCATTCTGCAGAGCAAAGTGACAGTCTCTTTCTGGCAATTGTCACTATATTATTCTATCAAAAGCCTGTGACCTTTGGCTCTCCTGATGTTTTAAACTACCACTCCCATCAGCCTAACTCAGCATAGTCAATGATGAGAGATTATGGGAAAAGTAGTCCAACACATCTGGAGAACCACAGGATGCAGACCCTGATTCTCGTTTATTAGACGCAAATGTGAAAAGAAGAGACAGAAAACACATGATCATAATATCGTTAAATCCGAACTTATTCTGTGTCAATATTCTAGTGGACAGTTGTGGTCGAGTTTTTTGGAGTGGAGAAACTCTCTCGACACCCTCCCCTCCCCCATGACACGTATAAAAGACAGGCAAGTGAATCCCACTTAGGGAATTGACTGTCGGAAGACAGCAATGTCTCGCAGCCCCCAAAAGCTAGGGAAGCCTTTCTTTTTCCTTAGGTTTTTCTTATGGGACAGAGGGGTTGATAGCGACCAAGGATGTGGTGGATTGGGAAGATGAAGACGAGGCAGGGAAACGCTCCGTAAAAATAATGATACATAGTGGAATATTAAATTAATGAGTGGGATGCTGGAAAGGCAAACTAGAAAGGGAAAGGGGAGTTAGATAACCAGGAAGGTTAGGGAAAACTTTCTAGGGAGCAGGGAAGAGAGGCAGAATTCATCTTTGTGGCGGTCCAAAATGAGGCCGTTTGTCTATTTCCTCCTGATGAGGCATTGATGAGCAGCACGGCAGGACAGGGTTGACCTTGGCCATGATCAAACGTAGACACAGTGAGTCAGGATATGGTTAGCCACAGCCAGTGTTGTCTCCAGGGTTTTTACGTAGGGACCACACCCTTAACGGGAGAGGCGTAATCCTGCATCATAGGACGCATGCACCTATACATGTGTGTGTTCATGTGCGCACCCAGACACCACACACCCCCACAAAGCTTGCAATGCACTGTACGGGTTTGCACAAAATAAAAAACAAGTTAGGCACAAAGCATAGCAGATATTCCTTTTGTGGTTTGGTGCAAATCCACCCACTAGTGCACATGGGGAGTTGCAGTGGGGATTGGTGATCAGCAAACACTGCATTACTGCACGAAGAATTACCATGGCAACAGAAGAAGGCATCCCTCTGATCATGGTTAGGTTTCCGCATGAAATTGCAGAGGGAAACAATTCAGGAAATGAAAGCAGTGGGGAATGGGGGGGGGGCATGGACAATGGAGGTGCAAGAAGGTTAATTACTTGTGAGAGGGGGTGTGTTGTGCGCACTATGTGAGAAGAGCTTTAGTCTTGCTGCAGAAACTAGGGTAGATCGCTGGGAGAAACATCATGCAGCCTGCATTGACAGCCTGACTGATTCTATTCTCTACCCAGGGGGACATTGCCTCAGCAGGCAAATGTCCCAGCTGGCCACTGAGCACAGCACCTGAGAAATCACAGTAAGGTTTAAGACAGCTCTTAGCCTGCCAGTCAACATACTATATACATGGTGAAATGGATATGTGTGGCCCTCATATACCTTCACCAGAGCATCTTACCATCCCATTGTCCTTTAGCACAAAGATCATGGTAACGCATGGAGTCTCAAGACTACCCCTTCGTCCATCTGCCAATTGCCAAATTATTGTTTTACATGCGGTACAATGTATGTATTTGCCACAAACAAATAGACAGAGAGTGAGAGAGAGTTTGACGGCCAGTAGTAGGAGCGTGGGAATGACACCAGTTTGTTTTAACTATTAAGTTAAAAGTTACATTTTCAATGTTGCTTCAACAATCAATGATTTGTGATGATGTTCTTGTCATGTCTATGCCTCGCTATGCCATGTTATGCCATGCTACGCTTTTCTACATGTAGTTTCATGATTTTTTTGCTCCTGTCCAAATAATGTTCCCACATGACAAATATTACCTGGACATCAAAAAGTGCCCAACACTACTATCATAACCACTTGTACCTCCTATTTGTCAGCCACCCTCTTCCACACAGACGGCCACCAGAGACCTAGCCATTACCAAGTGAACTTTAATTGAGCTATGACGACGATCGCCACTCAAGCCCTATAACGCTCCCGCTCACCAGCGGTTAATTGCACCCAAAGTGCTGTAGTCCATTGGATCTTGAGATCTCCCCTTCTAATAACATATTCCCACACAAATCACGTGCCTCCTAAAGCCCCATCCAAACAACATTGGCCTAATTCCTTAACCCTTTCTAGGCCTTGCTACCAAGCAAATTCTTCTCTAACCTACACTATCCAAGGAACAATTCTCGTCCATAACGAGAAAACGAAAAAGAAACAAGTACTCTGTGGTGTGCGCTCAAAAAGAAAAAATATGTTTTTGTTTATTTTCACAACATTTAGATATTCTTGTCTGTATATAGTTCAGACATCAATTTCACATGAATTCAATCAATAGCGTCCATCTGTATTTGATTGCAAATTGTTAATGTCCCTCTATCAATCCTTAATTCATGTGATCCTTCATATAACTCCTGTACACGTGTCTCGCCATCATGTCAGATGGTTCTACAGGAGGGAGAAGAGATATTTATTTGGTGTTTATCCTTGGTTTAGTTTTACAATCATCGTGGTTCTTTTGCAAATATTTTTTTTTCAATTATTTTTTTGGGGTATCGGACTCGTGTGCCCTTAATCTTTTCTGGCCTTCAATCCCTTTTTCTCCCAATGTTTGGTTCCCTATACCTTTTTGTTTAAAGATTTTTTCAATTGTGTCTCCAATTTAAATGTATGCAGTTTGGCTTCTCTCATATCTTTCCAAGTAATTCGGACGCATTTCTGGATCTGTGTGTCATTCGGACATGATATCCTCCATAACGAACCTGAGCCCTTCCTGTCCCTTTAGATGCCAACCATTGACTGTCCCGAGTTTCTACTTGACTGCCATCATAAAAACATGACGTCGAACCAAGAAGAACCTTTTATCCCACACCTATCAGGATAACCCCATGAAATCCATCCTGGTTGAAGTACTGGAAATTCAAGGGTTTCCAGTTTAGCCTAACCCTTTGTGACAATTCCAACCTGCAAGGCACATATTTGAACCCTGGCAGAGGCACCTAGTTAAGCAGTTATAGATCCCATGCTCAGGAGGAGTCTGACATGTAGCAATTAAAAAACCCTGCCATACTTACCAAACACTTACCAAACACTGTACTCATCATGGCCACCTCGGAAGGATGAAAGGCTGAGTTACCTTGTTTGTAACCCAAATCTCCTTAGCAGGTACTAAAACCACCCTACCAATTTAGCAGCATGTCAGCGTACACCAAGTGTCCTTCAAAGTAAAGAATGAGGTATTGAACATCTAAAGAAAGAGGCTCTTTGTGGCTACAAAACATACAGTATACATATCTTTAAAGAGGCATGTTATATGTGAAATGTTGGATCACATGCTTTGAATACATTAAAGTAGCAATGAAAAGAACTATACAATGAAGAAAGCATTGGAAATGCACCAGGTTCTTGGGGAACACTGAATAAATCAAACGGCGAGGGGGTTTAACTCCCAGGTGGGATTTCCAACCAGCAATAGTACAATTTGATTGGCATCAAACGTTATCATAAATAAGAAAGCAGGTAAAACACAATCTTAGAAAAATATTACCATCAACACAGGCAGCCCCGTGATGAGATACGCCTGAGTGCGCCGTTCTAGACATAGCTGAGCGGTGCTTCCATATGAAATTAGTAGCAACAATTGCAAAAGGGCCAGACTTGAAAGTAATCTAACTGGATCCATGCACACAATGCTGAGTGGGTGAATGTATAGATGGAGGGGTGGGAATGGATTTCTGGATGCAAGTCTGTCTGGGGTGGTAAAGATGGGTGGTCAAGTGGGCACAGATGTGTAGATGAGTGGATGGATGATAGGTAGGAGGGTAAGTGGATGGATGGATGTGTGCCTGTGTTGAATGACTGGAAAAATGACATGATGGATGGATGATGGATAGGTGGATGGATGGATGTGTGGCTGTGTTGAATGACTGGAAAAATGACATGATGGATGGATGATGGATAGGTGGATGAATGGATGTGTGGGTGTGTTGAATGACTCGAGCAATGACTTGATGTTGAATGCTGGGGAGGTGGGGAGGTGGATAGATGGATGTGTGTGTGTGTTGAATGTGTGGAATAATAACTTCTTGGATGGGGGATGGGTGGTTTGGTAGGTGACCGGGTGGATGTGTGGGTGTGTTGTAGATACATAGGCCAGCAATACGGATGCATAGATGAGCTGATGGAAGGATGTCATGTCTGGCTGGTAGAGATGCTGGATGGATGGAATAGGTAGATTGTGCATGGATGAGTGGTTGAACAGATGGAGGGAAGTGTGAGTAGGGAGGAGGGTTTGAATTGGACGAAGGGATCCGTTTATGAATTGAGAGATAGATTGCACTTTAATGTAACACCACTTATCGTAAACTAATTATGTAGGCTGGACATATTCAAATAGTCAAAACTGCAACAAAGCTGGATGGAAAAATATTCTACATTGGTCGAAGGTACACAGAAAATAAGAAGCACCAATGAAAGACGAGGCAGGACTGACTCTTCATCAGAGGGAATCGGACTCAATGCTCTATCGATGTACTGGGTGATGATGCGAATTACCAATGAACTTCCATTGGGTTTTACGCCCCGTTTTGCTGATGCACTGGGCGATGACATAAGCTGCCACCAATATGTCAGTGAAATGTAATCTGTGCTCTGTTGATTCTGGACAATTGCATGAAATACCATTGAACATTCATAGAAAAGTATGCAGACATTTGTTTCGGGCTCCAATTGCATGTCCTTTACCCTAAGGAATGGCTTATAAAGTCATGGATGCTTGAGGTCTCCAGTTATCGTCTGGGGACAGGAGATCTAGGGCTTTTGTCATAGCTCTTGCAAACACCTGATAACCCGTGGATTTAACCTATTCTCTAATAGGGTCTTAGACTGGGGAATGGATTGACACTACTTTTAAAGATTAGATTTGGCCACTCCAAATGGTAGGACTTTCCTGACCAGCCTCCTATCACTTTGTCCAAATGCGTGAGAGGCCCTCTACGGAGACTGAACATGGCCAAATAACCTGTTTTATGGAATGGTGCCCACTCAGGACGTTTAGTTGTCCCTGCTATACTGGCTGCCCCTTCCCTCGCCCCTCCTTTAAGTAAATCCCTGTACCTGAATGCCAGGTAATTCTCCTTCAACGACAGTGCCAGTGGCAACAAGCAACACATGCTTCTGTCTTGACAGCGAGCATCAGTACGGGCCAGCTAAACTGCGGCTTTTCCCTGGGCATAGAAAGCACGCGAGCCACATCAGGATTGCCGAAGGGTGCAACCCCAGATGTTTTAACATTTGCCAATAATTATAGGAGTTCTTCTACCGAGATTAAACAAGGCTAAATGTTCTCTTTTTAGAAGAGAAATGCCTGGCATGTTGGTGTGGGAATGTCCATGTGGGATGGACCAGACTAATATGCAAATAGTCATTTCTTCACATTTCTAATAGTCAAAGGCAAATATGTTTTATAGACCTTCCTAAAAGGTGCTTTCCCATGGAACAGACTGCTTGGCTTCGATTACTATGGGTAGGGAGAGACCCATAATAGTGGGAAATCGTTTCTATAATTTCTCCATCATCGTCACCAACCTTGGATTACATTGTCTCTAACCAACAAGATGCCATGCATCGGAGCTCTTATGGGCACAAAATAAAAAAATAAAAATACCACTTGTATTGGCGCCTTACACATATCAAATAAATAAATAAATAAAGTGTCTCACTTTGGGTGTGTTCTACACAAAGGGCTTTATTCACTCCCACTTATTCAGTGATGCAGTCATCCCTGCAATTATCATGAATGATTTTTTTGTTTTTTTTTAACAAGATTTAATTCAGAAAAACCATACATGGCAATATGTAATAACAAAAGATCTAGTACATGATGAGATAACAATTGATACAGAATACTCAAAATATTGAAAATGAGAATACATGAACAGCAGGTAAATATGTGTCATTTTACATACAACGTTTGGTTTTAAGGATAGAAGATAATAAAATATGCAAAAAACAGAAGAAAAACAGACACATACATAAGGAAACGGAGGTGGGAAATCATGGCAGGTTATTTAAAAGAGTATACATTATAGACTTCAAGCAGTATTAGATAAAAAGCTCATGTTTGTGAACAAGACTAGGGGAGGAAGCACTGCATCTCTCTAACCTATGAATATTATACACAGAGCTCCACCATATTTAATACTTGATCCGATCAAGATTTTTCCAATTGGTAGAACTAGTTTGAATTGCAACCAGGACAAATAGGTCAATAAAAATGACAAGCATTAATCTCCAACCCACATAGTAAAAGTGCACTCCCAATTAAAAGAAATGTAAAAGTAAAAGCATGTAGTGTCCCAAAAATGTGTTTGTTTAGGTTTATTCTGTTTATATAGCGCTTTACACCAAAGCGCTTTACATTATAACAACAAGAATACAATAACAGTAGAAGCATTCACAAAATATGAGTCAAACCGGTAATACAGCAACTAGAACAATTTGCCAGTGAAGATAAATGAGGGAGAAAGGGGTGACGAGGGGAAGGAAGTGGGGAACAGGAAGTGGGATAAACTGAAGGAGAGGGAGAAGAGGGGACGGTGGAAGAGTCTCTGAGTATCAGGGAGGGGAGTGCAGAAGAAGAGATTTTAAGGAGACACGAAAGTGGAATAGGTGGGGATGGAACGGATAGAGAGAGGAAAGGAGTTCTAGTGGAGGGGGGCAAGGAGCTGAAAGTAGCGAAAACGAGAGGAGGCACATGGGGACGGGGGAACCAAGAGAAGGAAGAGGTCTGCAGATCGGAGGGAACGGGAGGGAGTGTAAAATGAGATGAGAGAGGAGAGATATGGGGGAGCAAGATCATGAAGAGATTTAAACACAAGACAGAGGAAGTGGAATTTGAGTTGGGAATGAAAGGAAAGCCAGCCAAGATGTGAGAGCGAGGAGGAGATGGTGTTGTAAGGGGAGAGAAGACAGAGGGTACGAATGGCAGAGTGGTAGAGGGATTTAAGGGGGGCAAGATGAGAAGCAGGGAGTCAGGAGAGAAGAACAGTAGAAAAGTTGAAAGAAGAAAAGGGAGGAGATTAAAGGTTTAGTGGCGTTTAAGGTGAGAGAGGAGCGTACTTTGCGAATATTGAAAAGGTGGTAGCGACATGCGCGGGAAGTGAGAGAAATATGGTGGGTGAAGGAGTGAGAGGAGTCAAAGTAAATGCCTAGTTTATGAGCATGGGCAGAGAGAGGAAGATTAGTGGGAGGAAAGTGAATAGAAGGAGGGGGAGAAGGAGTGTTGGAGGGGAAGAATAAGACTTCAGTCTTATCTGTATTGAGAGAGAGAAAGTGGGATGACATCCAGTTTTTGATGGCAGTAAGACAAGAAGAGAGTTTAAGATGGAGGTCAGGAGTGAAGGAAGAAAATGAGAGGAAAAGCTGGGTGTTGTCAGCGTAGAAGTGGTGAGCAATACCGAAGGAAGAGATGATAGGGGCGAGAAGGGAGGTGTAAAGAGAGAAAAGAAAAGGACCAAGGACAGAGCTTTGGGGTACACCATAGTTCAAGGGAAGAGTAGAAGAGGTACAACCACCCCAGGAGTCGGTTAAAAAAGAGAGGTGGGAGAGGTAAGAAGAGAGCCAGTTGAGGACGGAGCCTTTGAAACATAAAGAGGAAAGTGTGTTGAGCAGTAAGGGGTGATCAACGGTGTCAAAGGCTGCAGAGAGATCAAGGAGGATGAGGACAGAGGATTGCTTAGAGTAGTGAGCAGTGAGGAGGGAGTTGAGAACCTGAGTGAGGGCAGTCTCAGAGGAGTGTTTAGGGCGAAAGCCAGATTGAAAGGGGGTGAGGAGAGAAAAGTTAGTAACAAACGCAGAGAGCTGAGAGTAGACTATGCATTCAAGTAATTTAGAGAGGAATGGAAGACGAGAGATTGGACGGAAGTTGGATGCAAGATGAGGGTTAGCAGAAGGTTTCTTCAGAATAGGGATGATAGTGGCATGCTTGAAGTCAGAGGGGAAAATAGCAGGAGAGAGACAGATATTGAAGAAGGAGGATATGTAAGGAATGAGGAGAGGGTAGATCCTAGGAATAAGGAGCATAGGGAGTGGATCAGAAGGGGCAGCAGCGGGATGAGATTTGGACAGGAGAAGGGAAGCTTCAGACCGAGTGACAGGGGAGAAGTCAGTCATACAGGTAGGGGGGATTGGGGGAAAACGGGGGATCATTGCATAAGGAAGAGAAAGTGATGTTTTGGCGAAGAGAGAGAATCTTGGAGGAGAAAAAGTCAGAGAAGTCAGGAGGGGATAAGGGAGATGAGGTTGAGGGATCATGAGTAGGTGGGGAGAGGAGGCGAGAGAGGGTTTGGAAGATATGATGAAGATGAGAGGCTTGGGAGTGTAGAAGGTTAGAGTAGTAGGAGTGTTTAGCAAAGCTGAGGCTGGAGTCATATAGAGAGTGGTAAGAGAAGTAAGATGTCCGGTTAGATAGAGAGGGAATTTGAGCCAGCAACCCTCGAGGCGTCGTAGGAGACGACGCATGGACAAGAGGTGGGAGGAAAGCCAAGGTTGAGAAGGCTTACGAGTAGGGCGGAAGATGAATCCAGAGAGGATAGGGCTTCATTAGCCGAGAGAGAAGAGAAGTCGGGGAGAGGGGGGAAGAGAAGAGGAGCAAGTATCATGAAAGAGAGAAGGGCTAAAGTTATGGCGGTCTCTTCAAAAGAAGGATGAGGAGGAAGGCAAAGGAGAGGGTTGAGGGAGAGGAGGAGTAAGGGAGAAGGAGAGTAAGGCATGGTCAGAGAGATAGTAGGGTAGAGTAGAGACGGAGGAGGAGGAGTAGGTAGAGATGAAGATAAGATCAAGAGTGGAGTCAGAAGAATGAGTTGGAGGGGAAGGGAGAGGAGATAGGAGGTAGGAGTCAAGGATGGAGAAGAGAGGGGAAGGGTGAGGAGAAGAGGGGAGGTGAAGATTGAAATCACCAAGGACGGTGAGAGGAGAAGGAGAGGGGGAGATAAGAGAGAGAAGGTGGTCAAGGTCTTCATAAAAGGAGGAAAGGGGGCCAGACGGTCTATATATAATTAGAAAAGAGATAGGCTGAGGGGAAGAGAAGGATTTGTAAAGGTATTCAAAGGAAGGGAAGGTTGGGAGAAGTGTAGAGGAGGTAGAAGAAAGGTATTTAGGGTGGAAGAGGAGTCCAATGCCTCCAGCACAACTAGAGGAACGAGGGACATGAAAGAAGGAGGAGGAGGACGTGGTGAGAGAGGCATGAACAGTAGAGTTGTGAAGTGGGATCCAGGTTTCAGTTATACAGAGGAAGTGAAGGTTAAGTCGGAAAAACATGTCCAACACAGCTGTGGTCTTATTGCAGATGGATCTAACATTCCAGAGAGCAATGTTGATAAGATTGGAGGGTTGGAGAATAGGGGGGTAGATACGATTGGGACGAAGGGGAAGGGAAAGAAGGGGATAGGGTGGACGGGCAAGGGTGTTGAGAAAAGGAATGGACATGATGATGAAGGGAAGGGAAAGGAGAATAGGGAGGAGAGGGAGGGTAGGAGAGGGGGAAGAGGGAAAGGAGTGAGGGGGACGAGGATAGTGAGGTCTGGCAATGTGCACGACAGAGAGGCTTGAGTGAGTGGGTTAGGAGGGACCAGGAGAAAGGTGGGTTGTAGGACGAACGGGCTCAGGAGGTATCAGGAAATATAAGTCACAAGGGGTCTAGATGGTAGGGAGGGTCCAGCCGAGAGGAATGCCCACGAGGAAGGTCCAGGGTCCAGGTAGAGGCAGGCAGTCCTTCGAGAGATAGAGACTCGGTGGGGACAATGGGACGACGGATCCAGGGGTTAAGGTGGTAGCCGGCATATAAAGGGAAAAGAGAATCCAGATGGTGGCAAATCCAGTGGTTATGGTGGGAGCAGGCAGTCCATATACTACAAACATGTTCCCAATACACTTTAACAAAAGTACAGTCAATAATCAGATGATACTTTCGCCTGTAGGCAGCTCCACCATCTGTCATGTTGTGCTATCTTCAACTTGAAGGGTTGTGCAGGAATAATGAATACTGTATGATGAAAAGCATATAAAGATTGAATCAAGCTGGCTGATGTGGTAACCTGGAAGATTGTGTTCCATACTGGGGGCCAACCTTTATCCTCATTGTTGAAATTGCATTCTTGTGTTCATGCAATTTGTGACCCCCATGTAGGAACAAATATGTTTTTCAGCAGAAAGGGTCTTGTAAACTATGAGGCACTGACATTTTAATTCTGCATGTGTTGTAAGCTATCTTTATGAGGAAAACCTGAGTAAGTTAACAATACTTAAATATTTTCCATTAGGGCGTTGATAATAGTAGCATATTGGTGCCAAGAGGATGCCGGAGTAGATAACACCTGACTGGGTTAACATATTTCATCCCTGCAGAAAGCCATGATCACCAAAAGACAGATTTGTCATTTGCTTGCACCAAAATATTAAACCGGTGACATTGCGAGATGAACTGCAACAAATTAACAATAGAAGGATAGAATAGTAACAATTGTATATTTGATGAATCTGTTATTCCCTTAAATAGCATAGCAATCCACAGGTGACAAAGAAGATACCATAGCTTTTTCGAGGAGTAACCCTGCAGGCCTATTATTATGGTCCTCAAGAGCAAACCACATCTATGTTTATCTTAACACAAATGCCATATGTTATTTTATTTAATGAGGGAACCCCTCTCTGCCATTACAAAATGTTTTTAAGATTGCTTAGTGAAATTCTTTGTTGCTTCTTCCCCAAAAGAACTTTATAAGACATGAATCAATAGCTTGGTATAGAGAAGAAGGAAAGGGAATAGGTAGCACATGGAGAAGGTATAGAATGATCGCAGATATGATCATTTTAATGGTCTCCATACGACCCCTGCCTGGTCATATATGGGAGATCCATGAGTAGGTCAATTCTTTGATTCTGGATAGTAGAATATTTGTGTTTAGATTGATGACATCTTTAGTAGACGAAGGAAGAAGTATGAATACCTAAATATTTAATTCAAATCGGACACCATTTCATACCAAATGTTTGAAATAATGTTTAGTGCAATACATATTGAGAGGTAATATCTGAAACTTATTAGTGTTACTTTTATACCCAGAGGCTACTGAAAACCGTGAGATGATATCCATGAGGTGTTGTATGCTAGTATCAGGATTTTTAAGGAGCAAAAGCACGTCATCAGCGAATGAGGCTAGTTTTATCTGTGCACCTGCTGCGTCAAACATTTGTATATAGTTAGCCAGTCTAATTGTTTCCAGAAAAGTTTTCATCAGCTATAATCTTAGCAAATATTTTACAGTCAGTATTTATAAGGAATATTTGTTTAGCAGCTTTGAAGAAGTTTGGGATCTTTGTTAGATTTGGCAAACACAATTAGCATGGCTTCTGAGAAAATTCCCTCTGCTTTACTGAAAGCAATAAAATGAGAGAAGAGTTTAAGTTTGGGCCTCAATAGATTATTAAAGTGTGCATACAAATATTTAGACAATATGTCCAAAGGAGCTTTGCCATTTTAGGATCTCTAATAGCTTTAAGAATTTCATCTGATGAAATGGGGTTATCTATTGATTGACGATCCACATTAGGATAAGCAGAGTGGAATACATGTGCTAGGAAATCCTGACAATGAGAGCTATTTGGTTGTGATTCTGAAGAATATCATGTTTGGTACAATTTAGAGAAGGTATCAATAATATCTTTATATAGATGTGTTCTATTACCTAAATGATCTTTGATAACCACAACACCTGCTTTTTTCTTTTTCTTTTTTTAAGAATTAAGGCAAGTGATTTATTTGTTCTATTGGAGAATTGATCGAGTTTAGCCTTTTATTGTAAAATGTTAGCACTCAAATATTCGGAAGCCAATTTGTTGTATTGTAGTCTTAGTCGAATTATATTTTTCTGAATAGAAGGAGTAGTATTATGGAAATATTGTGTTTCAAGAGATTTCAATTGTTTCAAAATTGCATCTGATTCCTGCCATAATTTTTCTTTTTCCTAGCAACAAATGAGAATATTTCGCCTCTAAATACTCCTTTATAATGATCCCATGTTTTGACAATGGACGTATGTTGACATTTCAGCAATAAAATCACTGTGTTTCTTAGTTATAAAAGGCACAAATAACTCACCCTTTAGCAGAGCCGTATTAAATCTTCATCTGTTGGATTTATGATTATTTTGTGGAATTGATAATTTTATATGAACTGGGGAATTATCTGATAATGATTTACAATCTAAACTACATCTAAAAGGGAGTTTGACATGGATTTAGAAAGAAGCATATAATCTATTCTGGAAAGCAAATTATGGGGGCTGGAATAAAATGTGAACTCCAGATCATCAGAAGGATGAGTTATGCGCCATGCATCTATAAGTCCTAGTTAAGATATGAAATTCAAAAACTGCTTATGTGATCTAGTGCTCTTAAAACAAACATTCGATTTTCTATGAAGAAAGGGGTCAATAACCTTATTACAGTCTCCACAGACAAATAGATTATTGGAGTTAGATTTAATGAGATAGTTTCTTATTGACAACCAAAAGAAAGGATCCAGAGGAGTAGGACTGTACACATTGAGTATATTCAATTGATTCCACTAAGATTTTTACTAATACACATCACCCTAAATCATCATAGCCCATTTTAATGACTTAACAATTAAGTGCTGTGATAATCAGAGTAATGACCATGTGCCACACTTCTGAAAATGTGTCCAAACCAGAACCGCTTAAGATTAGCAGCTTCAACCTCTGAGAGACATGTTTCCTAAATGCATGCAGTAGACAGTTTGGTTCTGTTTTGATAGGATAGAATGTCCTGGCTTTTAATAGGATTATGTAGTCCCTTTACATTCCAGGAAGTTACTTTGAGTGGCATATTGTCAATCAAGTTGCAAATAAAAATCATAATCCTTAATATTGAAGGTACACAGAATCATATTAGTTGTTATTTTGATACTAGAAATGAAATTGTGGTAGTAGATACTCGTACAGTACAAAAGTAGATTACATTGTAGAAATAATAATGACACATAGGGAATAAAATATAAGGAGAGAGGAGAGACAAACTGCATCAACATGAAGATAATCCATAAGGAGTACCATCTTTGAACTAGAAGTAACAACGTGGCTAACACGACACAGCCACACACGATCATGTTGGCATAAAATATAGAAGGGGGAGGGAGTCTCATGAGAGGAGGATAATTGCGGCTCCACTCCGACACAGATTGTACTTTATAACCAGTGCAGCTGTGCACCATGACTTCCTATGAAGCTTTTCAGAGAGCTGGTATCGAAGTATCAATTCTGTCCGCCTATGCTACTGAATGTAGTGTTTGACGTCACTAGGATTCTCAAAATTAGCACTATGACCTTTGAGTGTTATTTTTAGGATTCTAAAATGAATAATACCAACTCTTGTGTGAAGTTGCTTAAGAGCTGGTCTAAATGTAAGTAGTTTCTTTTGTATTTTGCCTTTTGCATTGGAAACACCCCGATATATGGACATCTTTCTATCAACCAGTATGAGTTGTGTGATGTGTTTCACCTTGTTTATTATGAGATTAATATCTGTATAATCCAATAGGGTGAAGATAAGAGTTCCCGAGGAATTGTTTGCACTGCGTATTGAGATGATAGATCCCACACAATGAGCCCTTTGAATGTTCAATTGAAGTGAAGTCGGAAGATCCAAAAGCTTTTGGAGCATGGTAGTAAGGAATAAAATGGGGTTCTCTGTTTCAATACCCTCCGGAAGACCTACGATATATTCCTTCTATTTCAGATTGCTTTTGCAGAGATTTAACTGCGGCTTCTAACAGCAGCATTCTGCTGGTGACATCCTCTGCATCACTTACCTTAAGCTTCAATCTTGCTTGATTCAACCGTAGAACATTTATCGTCCAATTGCTGCAATTTGGTATTAACTCAAGGACCTTATTTCCATTTATATAGTATTCATGTCCGGCTCCAAATTCTCTTCTTTTTTGCGTTGGTGAGTTACTTTTTCCCATTTGAATGTATTAGGTGATGCGGGAACAGCTTCTTTGGCTTGACCTTTCTTTGAAGATGTCATAGCTTTGCCCTCCTGTGCAGCCTATGACAACTCCAACTTGGTTTACATATGTCATCGTACATCTTCAAGATCAAGCCGACTATCGGGCACACATGGGGGTATGATAATTAGCTTTATGCATGAAGTTTCAATCTGCAGCAATTGTATGACACACCCATTTTTGTGTGATAAGCCACAGAGGTTTTCCTTAATAATGAATACACTGTGTAAGCATCTGACGCTTTTTGGAGAGATTTAGAAATACTTTTTAACACGTTACATCCCCTCCTTTATATTTGGTAGCTGGTATTGTATCCACACAGCATTGAAGTGCTGGAAGCCATACATGCCTTCTTCTTGTTCATCATGTAATGCAATTATATATTGGAATGCCTACGTGTCTCATGAGGGCAGCTTTGATAAGTATAGTCTCTTTAGGGCACACTGCGGTACGAAGTCGTGGTTTCTTTATAATGTTATTAATTGTGGATAGTAGTGCACACAATTAATCCAGTTAATGTAAATTCAGCGTCGCCCCAAAACGTGACCATTATTTCTTACAACATACATTTATTATTTAAATCAAATTATAAAACTCCGTAGAGATTATTCTCAACGCAAATTCCCAGTTGCGATAATGTAATAATCCAAGTGAAGGAAGAAAAATAAAAGTAATTGGATTTTCCCCCTGGCAGTCTTGCTCTTTATATTGTTAATATAAACCTTGTATTTAAGTCTTGTGAAATATGATGGTACCATTGAATTCGTGAAATTATTAATTTTGTTTTACAAACTACCTTGCTTTCTCCCTGTTCCACCTTAACAGGCTTCCATGCTGTCGGGGAGCCAGTGTGGTGAGGGAAACGAGCCACCAACGCTACATCCGTGCCTCACGTCGCGCTGCAACCGGAGCAGCTGACAGGAACGTTGGCTTCCGAAGTCACGGGATCCCGCTGCGTGAGGCCCTGCATCGCGCTTCATAGGGGCATGGAGGCTCACCTAGGACAGGTATCCCAGTGCCACTGAGGAAATTATTCAATAAAGTATGTGGAGTCATGCTTTTTAGAATGAAAACATGAAGTGTCTAAAGAATATAAAAAGGCGTTCAGAATCAGCCTGCCATCCCGTTTGACACCAAGAATTTGCTCATGTAAATTCGGCCCTGCCAAAATACACCATATGTGGCGGTACCCAACAACTGGATATGTTGCTCACAAGGAGCCACATTGAACATGTGCTTAACATACACATTTCAATAATGACATTTACTAGGAGCAGGTGTAAAAGAATGTGTTCTTACACCATAGAACCCTAAGTATGTGAACCATACACGATGGGCCTCATTATACGTCTGGTTGCATTGTGTATGGTAATAGTGCCATACTTGATATGTATTACCACAGGTGGTAAATACGGATTGCTGCCTGATTTAGAGTTAGGGTGGCTCACTATTGGAGATGGGAGGTATTACTGCATGTGGTAACAGTGCCAACCTTTACTGCCATCAATACCACCTGTTTTACTCCTGCTCACAAGTAGGCCATTTTACTGGGTCCCTAAAACCTAAATCAAGCAGAGTGGTGAAGCAGGTGGTATTTCCAAATGCCACCTGTTTTCCCTCCACCACTGTTGGGTGGCGGCTCCGGATCACCGGGCAGCCCCGTGCTCGGGTCAGGTGGCACCCGACAATAGACACACTTAGGCGGCACCCATGCCGCATATCCCGGGGTGGGGGTTCTGCCCACCCAGCTCCAGATCACCGGAGTTCCGCACACGTGGCCAGGTCCACCTCGCCACCACGGCCCCGGCTCTGGGGGCACCCAGGCCGGGGTCGCCTCCCTAACCCGCTTCACATGGCTGGGGGACCCACAGGGACGGCGTTGCCCGGCAGGGGCACCGTCCGGACGGCGTTGCCCGGTAGGGGCACCGTCCTTAAGCTGGGCCCCGTCCGTGGGCCCAGCACCTACAGCGCAGCTCCAGCCTGGTGCAACAGGAACGACGCTGGAGCCAGAATGGGAGTGACTGGCGAGCCGGAAGCGGCTCACCTCTTTTATTATGTTGGTCGCGTGGCTACTGCCACGTGACCCATTACAACATCCTGGGAGCTACCATGCTCCCAGGAGGGGTTCACATGCAACACCACTCCATTTTTTAATAAACAACAAAAAAAACACATACCGCTAATCACCCACTGCTACTCCTACAACCACTCTACTAATACACCCTTTATTAACCTGGGTGAGTGGTTTCACTATTGCTGAACGCCGCCATTGTTGATCCCCCCTGGCACCATTTAAAACATGGCCACACTATGCAGGATCACAGCTTCCCATCGCCACTTGAATGGGCCATTTTAAGCACGTCCAGGGTCTGCAGGATCCCAGTCCTCATGGGGGTGGCTACTGAGTCCACATTAAGCAACTGCGGGTCTGCAGGAGACCAGTCCGACATCATCCAAGGCAAGCTATTCAGGACAGTTCAGTTCACAACTTAGGGCCGGCAAAGCCGCACCTGGGAAAACCCAGGGGCCACATCGGCCAAGTCCAGAGTCAGGGGGCAAATCCGCAGCAGGGCACCGATGACGGACAAACAGGCCACCTTTCGCACCTCCCCTTTCACATGGGGGTTGCTGGCGTTATGTTTGGCCAGTATCACAGTTCTTCCATTCACCGCCGCGGGCCCAGTTGTTTCACTGCAGCCACCTCGCTGCTCTTTGCCCGGGGTGGGGGAGGGGCCGACGGCTTCACTTCTTTGTTGCGGCAGAGCCGCACCTTCCTCCTCACAGCGGGGCAGGGAGGCGGCAGCGGTCTTATTTCGTTTGCGGGCCCAGTTGGAGTCGGGCGCGCATCTGTTTTCCCATGCGGCGATGTACGCCGCTCTTCATTGTGGCAGGGCAGAGACCATCGCATGCGGCTCCTGACAGGGGGGGGGGGAGGCAGCTCCCACCCCAGGATGGGTAACGTGCGGGGCTCGCACACCGGCCGCCTTCCTTTGTTCTTTTCATTTGCAGGCCCCGTTGGATTCGGGCCTGCAACATCTCTTTTTTTTTTTTTTTTCTTGCGCGGGCTCAGCTGGTTTTGGGCCCGCCTCATGTGTCCCTCTACTGCGAGCCGATGGGGGCAGCCGCGCTGTGGTGGGCGGTCAGCTGGCATGCTGGGGGAGGGGCCGCTCACCTCTCCATCCGGGGCGACATCGCGTGTGCTGGTCCTCCGCTGCACCGCTCGCGGGCGCCCTCTCCCTTGTTTCCTCCCAGGCCGTGGGCATTCCTCCCCCAGATGGGCGAGGGGCAACTCAGGCGGTTGGCTCCGCCAGCCCGGTGCGGCCGACGCCGCCGGCAATTCCCTTCCTGTTGGTGGTGGGGGAGGGGTGCAGCCACCCACGCGGCCTATGCCGCGAACATCTTCCGTCTCCCTCAGGGGACGGGCGGGCCGATCGCCCACCATGTTTTCCTTGTGGGCCAAGCTGGTGTTGGGCCCTCCTCCTTCTCTGTGCGGCCGACGCCGCAGGATACTGTCACTCCCCTTTTTGGGGGGGAGGGGAAAAGACGGCCTCCCTCGATATGCGGCCGATGCCGCGGACCTCTCCCTTCCTTGGGCCAGTCTGCCCCCCAGATGGGAGTGGGGGCAGCTCACGCGGCCACCGCCGCACATCCTCCTCCCTACAGGGAAACAGCAGCTGCTCCTCTCGGGCCACCTCCCGTTGTTGTGGCCCGGCCGCAAACTCCTCTAGGCTGGCCCCCGTTAGAGATGGGCCTGCATCCCTCCATGCGGCACAGCCGCTGACCTGTTCCGTCTCCCTCGGGGGACGGGGCGGGCAGCCTTCCATTGCGGGCCCAGTTGGAGACGGGCCCGCCACCGCATGCGTTTTTCGGGCACACAGGGACGACTTCCTCGTCGCCATTGTTGGGGGCGGCTCCGGATCACCGGGCAGCCCCGTGCTCGGGTCGGGTGGCACCCGACAATAGACACACTTAGGCGGCGCCCATGCCACATATCCCGGGGTGGGGGTTCTGCCCACCCCGCTCCAGATCACCGAAGCTCCGCACACGTGGCCAGGTCCACCTGGCCACCATGGCCCCGGCTCTGGGGGCACCCAGGCCGGGGTCGCCTCCCTAACCCGCCTCACATGGCTGGGGGACCCACAGGGACGGCGTTGCCCGGCAGGGGCACCGTCCGGACGGCGTTGCCCGGCAGGGGCACCGTCCTTAAGCTGGGCCCCGTCCGTGGGCCCAGCACCTACAGCGCAGCACCAGCCTGGTGCAACAGGAACGACGCTGGAGCCAGAATGGGAGTGACTGGCGAGCCGGAAGCGGCTCGCCTCTTTTATTATGTTGGTCGCGTGGCTACTGCCACGTGACCCATTACAACATCCTGGGAGCTACCATGCTCCCAGGAGGGGTTCACATGCAACAACCACCAACCTCTTAATGAGGGCCAATATGTAAGACATGCAAAGATAGGTAATATTACAAAAGAATATAAATGTACTCACTTAAGATCCACTTTTCGTGCTGGCTTAAAATTGTGTTCCCTTGACTGTTAACCCTTCCAACACACATGTTGACACTTTGAAACCAAATGGTGCACATCCGCTCATTTACTTACATCATTTTTTTGGCATTGCTTTCTAATGCCTAGGCATGTTTTGAGTGAATGTGTTTTCACCAACATTTCAGCTGCCCGGTTGCCCAATTTAAGCCTCTACCTGACACTCTCCTTTTAATGCGATTCTTGCAGATCTAGATGTACATTAGGTGTGCGTATTGTGCACTTTAACACGTATGGTGCACAATCAAAACTCACACTTAGGCATATTGTTATTTTTTATTTTATTTATTTGCATATAGTACTCAAACTTTTACAAATTAAAACAACAATTTAACCATATTTATACAATTATTGTTAAAATATCAAGACAGACTGTTGTGTGTGTGTAATAATTAAGATCTTTAATATTACAAATACTAAAAAATACAAGTCTTCTGGGACTTGTACAATTAAAATCAATTAAGATAGTTAGTAGTTGACTGCTATGAGAATCCGTATCATCAAGTTTATTGCAATGACCCACCCTGGTTTATCCCACAATAATCCTTAGGTAACATATTCTTGATGATAACCACAGTCTATACAGAGCTAACTGTACCCTTTTGCTCTCTGTGTTAAAACAACAAGTCCAAAAAGAGCCCAGTTTTAAAGATTCGTAGCTGTGCACAAAGCCACCAAGCGTAGTCATAATAGCCGAAACTAAATGAGGGCACTCCGTAAACAAATGTTTCGCTGTGTCGAGCGAGACCTGGGTATTCCAAATGCGACAGGTCAGTTCCTGACATGGGATGTTATACAGTGCCCCACAGGTTGCCAAGAGAGGAAGTAGGTTTATCCTTAATTTAAACAGGAACCACCTGACAGCCGGGCTAGGACATTGTATCATGTATGTTTGTGCTGGAAGGTACAAATGTGTAACATTTATAACATCTGCGTACAATCTCAAAGTTGAGAGGTGTGAATAATTATTTGACCAGTCCCACTGTTTTAGTTTTCTTTTAAATATGTGTTGCAAGGTGGTAAGACTAGTACCACGTTTAAAATCTGGTATCCAGCCCATATTTACACAAAGTATGTCAAACAGGGTATTACAATCTTTTACTTTGCTCAGCCTCCCCAGACCTTTAGGTGTCATCATCAAGGTAAGCAGTTGGCATTTCAGGCCGGGAAAACAGTCAGAAAGGTGTCTCTGTAACTGCTGCACTCTTGTTTGTGGACGACCATTTGCTTGAAATAATTTGCTGTGTTTTCATTGAGTTATGCCAGCCAATTGTTTTCCCATCAGCCCTCGACTTTGGACTTCATGAAGACAGTAGGATCCCTGATGATCCTGTAGAACAGTGATGCCTTGGCTATCTCGAGGGCTGCACTCATTGGGATGGTCCCAAACCCCCATGTCTATAGAGGCATAAGGATGATCCTGTCCCGGACAGCCCGAAGAGCTATTCTGAGTAGTAAACAATTCAAAAACATGCCACCATTCAACTCAAAGTTATATTATCAAAAGACACTTAAAGGGTCTGTTATTGTTTGTGGTTCTGACATCATACCAAAGAGAGCATAAGGGGGCGCCTCAAGTAGACAAACTCCTGCAGAAGCATGGAAAAATGAAAGCCTGATTAGTGGCATGCATTTGACACGGGTGCATGTGTAGCAGACATACAAGTAGGACAGGATAATGGATAGATTTTACTACTTTGTGCCACGTAAGGGAGCAAGTAGACTCTTCTGCATTAGCACCCTGTGAGGTGCAGTAAACCAATGAAAATGCTCGGAACACTGGCTGTATTAACTAAGGAAAGTCTCCTCTCCGAGCTTTGCCATTGGTTTTGAGTGCTTCCCTTTCCTGCACCCCCTTCACCTTAGCACCCGTACAGTTTCCTACACGAGTGCTAATGGTGCCTTTCTTTTTTGTAAGTAAAAAAAAAAGAAGCTTTCCTTGGCTGCACAGCACCGGGCTAATAAGTGTTGCTTTCCGTGAAGTCTGTTTTCATGTTCTTGATGTCACAGTCATCAACAGTGAAAAGAGACTTCCAAGACACCGATACTGTGCAGCGCCAAGACATGCAGGCAAGGTACATTTCTTTTATTTTTTATTTAAATAATGAAAGACACCATTAGCACCCGAGTAGGGAACTACACGGGTGCTAATGGCGATAATAAGAGTGGCGGTGAGCCAACCATGCTGGTAACATTGGAGGTGGGCAGGGTCAAACTGGGACAAGAAATAGCCCCAGGCACCCAAATAAAAGTGGCCCACCCCTTGCCTTAAAAAAAGTGGTCCTAAAACTATCATCCGTGACTCGCGCCAATTCAGGACTTTACAGAAAATGCTACTTATGGAGGGTTAATGGTGTTTGTTGCATGTTATGTTTTGTGTAAAGGCTGAGAAAGTGATAACATTCCTTCTGTTCTTTAAAAAAAAAAACAACATCATCACATAGCTAAATACTTATTTTGCAGAACCAGACTCAAGGCATGTCTACTTGTTGCCACCAGTAATGCAAATAGAGTTGCATTTAATAAGCAGTACAGCCAAATGATGCCACCGGAAAGGACCTTGCCAGTTGTATTTATGCTCAAATATTACACAACAACACACTCATAAAATAACATAACTGTGCATACTTACAGTTCCGAGACAGGGTCCACAGCTCCGAGGCGCAGGAGTGGCATGAACCAAATACCCCCACTGCGGTTTTGGGGCCTGCAAATCGATAATTATACAGGGCTCCGCAACCCCAGCAGGGAAGGAGGTTTAGGGTGACGATGGTTGGATAGGAAGGGCAAGGTAGGAACACTGGAATGAGGTTTAGGGGAGAGGTTATAGATAGGTTGGGGATGTTAGGGTAAGGTTTTGACGACTGCAATGGTGTTGGAGTGGGAGGTAGCAGTATGGGAGTGAGCAACGTGAGGCGGGGATGTATTTTGGTGTTTCGGCATGGGCAATATGGTCTGGAAACAATGGCACAGCTTTTACTAGATTGGTTGTGGGCCTATGGGCTCAGTATGAACAAGTTTGACTACCACTGCGTAGATAATGAAATAGCTCAGGTAGTAGAGGGCGAGTGGCTGCTTGCTGCAACGATCCGTGTGGAACCTGCGCATGGCCAATTCAATGCACCATTACCAAGCGCCTAGGCTAGAGGCCGTTCAGCTTTGGTGCAAAAAGCTTTTATTTGGGCATTTTCTAATGTGCCACCTATGTCGGCAGAACGCAGGCTCTTCAAGGGCTTGTCGCACCTTGAAAGATTTGTGTATAGGCGTGCTATATCTATATATAAAACGTCATGGGTAGTGAGCGAGCGGTGGCTAGTAGTAGTATAGCGAATAGCGAGCAGGCTAGAGTGGGCCTGTATTTTTTCTCAAAGTGTGCCACTTATTTGGCCAGTGGGAAAAAAGTTACTTCACCATCACCATCACCATGCAGCTAGTAGTTTTGACCACTTACTGAATACATATTCTTTAAAATGCAAAATTTGCATCACATTTTATCAAAAAACTCCCCCCTTGTGTACTACTCAAATGGTTTTTCACAAAAGGAATGAAATGGCATTTGTGACTGTGGCCCACTTATTTTGTGCCAAAACAATGATATGCCACACCAGACATTTGAAGAGGCCGCTTCAGATTCCCACACCAGTGACAGTCCAAAGCTGATCTTGCAGTACTAACACTATGCAAACATCAAGAAAACAGACATTCGTGACATTTTACTATATAGTACAGTTACACTGGCACAGTGGCATCTCCTCCCTCTCCTCCTCCAATACAGCCAAATACAGCAGATTGCAGAATCTCCAAGCAGAGAATGCTGTGCATGTAGGAGGATAGTGTGGGCAACATTTTTAGTGTATGGTGTGTGGTTACTCACTCCCCAATACCCAGTACTTACCACAGTATTTGTCCGCCATTCTGACAGTTTACCTCCACTCCACTCTTCCTCAGCGGGCTGGGCCCAGGTCAGGGGCAGGCAGCCTGCCAGTGCCTGGGTGATAGGCACTGCTGCTACAACACCCAGCCTGAGATAGCTCGGCAATTGGCCACTTGTTCGGCGCAGCCAGGCAACACTGGCACTGGCACGTACGCACACCTGCTTTTCCTTCGGCCAGAGCAGAGAGCAGTCCGGTCCACCTCCTGCTCCCTTAGTCCTTGTGTCCTGCTGTGCTGCCTGCCTCGTGCTGGGGTCTGCAAGTAGTGGCCGCAAACCCAGGCTCATGCTCACACCTCCATGCTTTTGCCCCCTGGGCCAGCCTAAACACACAAACTTGATGCTAACACAACAAGAAGTCACCACAACATGAGGAGGTACAAGCTCAGCGACCCGCACACCCAGCCCCTGGGACCCAGAACAATTGCACTTGAAAAGTTGCAAGCAACTTGCAAATGCAATTGACGAGTCGACTTGAGTATGTTGTTACAATGTGTGGGCTGGCTGCCTTGGCGGGCGCCTGACTGGCTCAAGCCACGCAATCGCCGGCGGATGGGAGGCTTGGCACGGCCTATTATGATGCATTCATGAAAGCAAGTTAACACTTAGGTGTTACCTTTCTTTGATGAATGTTTCCTGTCTGTGCCGCAAGTTGGCTGACTGCTGAGTGGACCGCAGTAACTTAGGGTACTTAAAGTAACCTAAGTTACAACAAAATTGGTTTAACCTTAAAAAATAACAGCCTAGGGCGGTGGCTTGTTATGAAACTGACCCCTAGGGCCTCCAAGTCATTCGGCCCATGGCTGAATGCCTGATATCCCCAGTCCGACCCTGGAGACGGGCCATTACCGACTGGATCGGCCCGCCACCTCTTTTAATATCACCTCTTTGTTTCACTGTCTTACCTGCCACGGCACAAAACATACTGGTTGCTTAAATTTACTAGGTCCACTTGCAATTTGATGCATTGGTTGACCCGGTCATAAGACTGCGGAGAATTTCTTATTGAGATTATTTATGTGTATATGTGATGTATTATACAGTTAACAAAAGTCAACTTTTAATACTAGACATTTTCATAAAACAGGCATGTGATAAAATTGGGTTAAAATCAAACTATCAAGCTTAAGAGAAAGACATAATTTTGATTCACCATGCAAGTGCTCACTACAATATTTTGCGGGAAGCAGTAACATGATCACAAATCATCGTGCCAAGATGGCCAAGATGTTAACAATCTTTGTCCCTAAAGAAGTAAGGTATACAATACACAACCTTACAGCCAATCGTGTAAATGTTTCCAAGGTTATTCACCGTGATATTCCCCTCCGGAACTGCTGACCTCATGGCTAGAAGCCGAAGCCAGGATGCCAAGAAGTCATCATGCCAGGATGGCCAAGATGTTAATCTTTTTCCATAAAGAAATAAGGTATACAGTACAGGCATCATGATAGCCACTCATGAAAATGTTCATAGATTCTTCAGCCGTAGTATTCCCTACAGACGTGCTGACCTCATGGCCAGAAGCCGGCCCATCGGGAGTGTAGAACAATAGGTCAAAATATGTTTGGCGGACTCCAGTTGTTTCTCCCGGCACAATCAGCAATGTCTGTCATTCGTTGGGATTTTTTGCTCTACTGAGATGATTGAAAACAGCTTGAATTGTTCAAGAATAAATGACACAATTCCAGCCTACCCCAGCACAACAGCAACACAGGTATTCAATTATCAACCTCTTTAGTGAATATATATAAAATGCAATTGTCAATCATGCTGTCTGTTACTGGCGTGGCGGGTAAATCACTAACTAAGAAATTTGGATACGTCTCATTTACAGGGAAGAATGTCACTGTTTCTGAAATGGACATTAGTACATTGCCAGCATAAGATGAAAGATAGCCCTGGAGGTCTTTCTTGTGTAACTCTTTGATATATTTGAATTTTCAAATAAAAAAAAAAAACACACCATCACTCCCTAAGCTTGAAGCATGATCCCACACAAGTGTTGCCTGCTTAAGGCATGAAGGGGGACATACCATGGGGAGGCAGAGTGTAAAAGGAGACCATGCTGTTGCAAAATGAAGTTTGGAGACATGGTGACAGAGCAGCAGCGGAGGAAGGGGGAGAACCATTAAGAGGAAGGTGGTGAGAGAAGGGAGAGGTATGAGGTGGATGGGGCAAGATTAGGAGGAACTATGAAGGTATGAGAAGAGAGCAGGGCACGAGTTGGAAAAGGGAAAGACCAGGATGACGGAAGAAGGAAGGAAGGAGTTGAGAAAGGAGAGGCAGAAGTGGGACAAGGATAAGGTCAGAAGGAGGTAGGCAACAGGTGATGAGAGCAGACAACAACTAGCGTACAAGAGGGAACAGTGCCAGCAGATCAGAATAAGGAGGAAGCTTGCAGAAGATTATGGCCGACAGTAAGTTCCAGAGATAAAAACCCAGTATTCAGCAAGCCAAGGGACCACATGATGATAGACATGCTAAAGGCGAGTTGTGTAGCTAGTGGACATCCATGCTGGTCGGAAGCCAGTGTACCAGAGCTAGTTCAGTTGAGAGTCTTAAAGACCTTGGGATATCACTTGGTAGGTCTAAATCCTACATATCCTAGAAAGGTAAGATATCAGAGACAGGCTAGTAAGGAGCCATGGCCTGGCCCTGGTGGGTCTTGCAAGGCCACCAAAGATAATGAAGAATACTTTGCTGTATTTGAAGCTAATAAGAAAGATGCAAAGAAGCTGGAAGCCACACGTCCAGACCTAGTGGCACTGACATGAGCACCAACGAGACAAAATCCATCATTATCTCAGCGTACAAGCCAGGTAGTTCTAGGCGAGCATGTTAGGGAGAATTCTGAGATATGTGCTAATTCCCTCCAACTTAGAGGCCCCCCAGCAATTTTTCTGGATTTTGAGGACTAAATAGACCTAGATAGAGTGTTACCCTATTTTTCCCGCTCTCTAATTTATTTTAATGTGATGTTGTACACAGTATTTCTTTTGGTTGTGGAGTCTTACATTGTGTCACACAGCACCTTCATTGCAGTTAAAAACAGGGAAGTCTTCCAGATTTCCCAAAGGTTTAACTACCTTCCCTGGGATAAACTACTGTTTCCTAGAGCAGTAAAGTGAAATTGACTTTACTTACCATTGTAACTTTCTAGCACATACTATCTTACAATAGAGTGCGGGAGGGGTTCCCAATGTTGATTCCTACCGTCTCAAAAGGGACTCCCACCACTGGCAGAGGCACCAAAGGTGCCACATTCTTGGCTCCACTCTTGCCAGATGTCTGACAAGTGTGACAGCTCCTACAGAATTTATCTACATCAGACCACATTTTAGGCCAGCAGAAATAAAGAGAAATCCTGTCCTTGGTCTTCTTAAGCAGATAACAAGGGGGGTCCTGGGAGACTCTCTGCCAGACATAAGTCCTGGTTACAAGAGCCTTACCCAGAGTCTTTAGCTCACTATCTTTCACAGAGAAGAAATATCCCAAACATATCAGTCTTTGTCCTGCCCTGGGGCAGTCCAGCACCGAAATGCTAGGCAATTCTCCTCTGAACAAGAGTACCAACAGCAACCCCAGACACGTGTTTCGGTCTGGTTGAACCTCATCAGTAGGGTGTAGCTGTGCCTCTCTAAGAATAGTGAGCAAGGGGTCCACGTCTGGATTCCCCTAGTAACTTAGGGTGAGACCCAAAGTTACTTTAAATATGCAGATAACAAGGGGGGTCCTGGGAGACTCTCTGCCAGACATAAGTCCTGGTTACAAGAGCCTTACCCAGAGTCTTTAGCTCACTATCTTTCACAGAGAAGAAATATCCCAAACATATCAGTCTTTGTCCTGCCCTGGGGCAGTCCAGCACCGAAATGCTAGGCAATTCTCCTCTGAACAAGAGTACCAACAGCAACCCCAGACACGTGTTTCGGTCTGGTTGAACCTCATCAGTAGGGTGTAGCTGTGCCTCTCTAAGAATAGTGAGCAAGGGGTCCACGTCTGGATTCCCCTAGTAACTTAAGTGACCAGCCAAAGGAATCTCAAGGGCTAACTGTAGGAACTCCGGTCTCACCTCCTGGGGCACTACAAGTCTTCTGTAGTCTCCTGGGGTAGACTCCAGTACAACCTGTACTTCCCCGGCACTTGCCCTTGCAGCTGGGAAGCTGCCTGTTGGAGAAGTACTTCAAGAGTAGGACACTCTCTTTGACCTTTGCTGAAGTCTGTCCTACACAGGCCACCTTCTGCCAGTAAAGACTGCAGTTCAGGATGGTTGTTAGGGTCCAGATCTCCAACTGTGGGAAGGTCTTCTTCCAGCTCTGTGTCATCAGTAACAGACTCAACTTCTTCTGGTTGGATCTCACACTCAGCCTCAGCTGGTGGAGTAGTCACTGGTGTGACTTTGGACTGTCCTCTCGGGGATGTCCTGGTTTGATGCACAAGAGTGCTCTCTTTCTTGTTTCCTGAGACCTTGGGTTTTCCCTTTGTCTCTTTCTTCCTGGAAATAAAAGTTAGCTCTTCCTGTGGACTGGGTGTTATAGGTTCTTCTGTAACAACCCACTGAGTTATTTAAAGTGAGCTCTCTGGCCTTCCGAGTCTGCTCCTGCATCCGTTTACTGCGAGGTCTGGGGTGCTTGATACAACTCCAAGAGTTTTTAAGTCATTCCCCAACAGGACTCTCCAGGCACCTCACTTTGTACACTGACAGGTATTTTTTTCAGTCATATTGTTGCACTGGATGAGAGATGGTAGTATTGTAACCATCTGGAGAGGGCCTCCAGCAAGCTTAGTGGGACCCTTGGGTGCCTTAGCAACATCCTCACATTTGAAAAAGGTTTCATCCATCACTGTAATGCTGGCCCCAGTGTCTCTAATGGCAGGGGTCTCCTGACCATTTACAAGTACACTGCCCTTGTAGTATTATTTTGTGTTATCTGGTATAGAGTTATACACATCTACATTCTGCTGTTCCCACAGACCCAGGGATACTAAAGAAAGACTGGCAGAGACTCCAATGGCGTTTCTGGCAATAGTTGAAAGTTTCTACTTGCCATATGTACTTCTCCCTCAGGGATGAAGCCTAAGGAGGCAGTGTGAACCCCTGAAAGTTTACCCTTGCATCTGGGATCCCCTTTCACGTGGTCAGTTGACCCACAAGCATAACATTTTCCAAATGTTTTGACAAATGGGGGCTTCTGCTGACCTCCCTCTGGTTTGGCACCAGAGGATTCACTAGACTGACCTGGTTTCCCATGTGGCTTACCCTTATGTTTGTGGCCCATCCCTTGGATGGGAGGTTTTAGAATTCTCTTTGTCATCTTTCTTGTGATGCTTCCCCTCATTCTTGTTATGTGTGGCCCCAGAAACCTTGTGGGTAGCCCTGTTGGCAACCCACAAGTCAGCAACTTTTGCTAGCTTCTTGGGATCAATCTCTTTAGAGTCAGCCAAATGCTGTCTCAGCTCAGGAAAGCAGGCATCAAAAATAGATTCCAGGTGGCCAACTGCGAGGCGATGCAGACGTGAGTCCCTTCGACTCCCGCTGCCGCATGACACATCCTGAAGTTATAGCCTGTTAAGTGTCCGCGAGCTGAGTAATAATGGAACCATACGAAAGATGAACATCCGCGGCACAATTGGATGTAGTTGGTGTACCAGGGGCATCCGCTACGGTGAACCCTGGCGGTTTGAAAACCGGAGCTACAAGTGGAGCCCCCGAAACAAGATGGCCGCCGTCGGATCTCTGCGGCTGTTGCCGGGCTTGTGAGACCCTGCTGGTGGGAGCGGGAGACGTGACTGCGGCCGAGCCGGTGATTCGGCAGGGCTGTTGGGACGACGACCACCTCCGGGGACCTGTAATCTGCACCGAACTGAGTTGCCTGAACCAGCCGGGAGTGCCCCGGCGCGGCCGCGGGGGCTTGGAATGCGCAGTCCCGCATGCACCGATGAGGAGCCGTGGCACCGGCCGCAGATGGAGCGGCACAACCCCTGCAGAGCCTGAAACGACGGGGTGACGGCTGTCCCTGCTGTGACTGCCCTGTTCTACGGCCACCTGCGCCTGTGTCAGCTGTCGCCGTCTGGGGCCTGTGGAGGGACTGTCCGTGGTCCCGGACGACCGGGCGAGGTGCGTCCAAAAGTGACATAGACGGTGAGGAGCATCGGAGGAGGCGGGAGAGGTGCCAGTCCCCGCTCTGGGATACTCATCCGGAGACGGACAGGGTGAGCTCCGTGGCTCGGGATCGGGTCCCAGGGCCCTGTCAGTGCCGGGGCAGGCCGCTCCTGCGTGCACTGCCTGAGGGCGGCCGCTGGCGAGAACATAATGCTGTGTGCGAGCGGCGGGCTTGGGGCAGACAGCTAAGGGGCTACCCTGGGGAAGACTGGCAGGACCCCCGCTGACCGGAGCGAACAGTGCCCAAAGGCGAGGCAGGACAAAGCGGACCACCAGCCACATGATACAGAGCAACATAAACCGCTCCCCTGGGTCCATGGGCGATGGGGAAGTGAAGCCCGGTGAGTCAATCAAGTCCACCTGGAGAGACAGTGTATGGCGCACGCCAGGCTGACCTGGATCGGCCCTAAACAAGTAAGAGGCGTCCCCATATACATCAAGGGGGACCATCCCCCATACACCACCGGTGAGTGTGCTGGGCTGAGTGGGGTGCCAGGATTGACAGGGCGCCGAGCTGCTCCGGCGCAATCCTTAACTGCACCACGACAGGCGACAGTGGGAGTGAGACCAATACACTGAACTCGAACGCAGGACGCTTTGGTCACTATCACTATCGAAGGGACCCCCCTCCAGCAATACCGGGGGGTGGGAAAAAAAACACCGGTTTCACATAGACATCCTGGGAGGCTGACACATTGGAGACAGTGGGAACACCTGCCAGTATAGCTGCGAGCAGTGGCTTGGCACCAGGGCCCGCAAACCAACACGAACTGATAACAGGTGGCAAACCTGGTTTGTCACTACACTACTGAGTCGAGATCGACCTGGGCAGTATTCTGTGAAATCGAGAGACAGGAACTCCACTATAAGACTAAACCTGCCGGACCGGGTGGCAACCATGGGCAAAGAAAAAACAAAAAAGCCAGTTATGCAGAATAGGATTGAGCAATATACTGTTCCCTCATCACAATCTGCCGACCTTCAGCCGCAACACTCAGGAGAAACGGAATCCGCACACACACTCTCCCTCAAAGACGTCATAGCCACCATAGCTGGTTCACGCTCATCCATGGAGCAGAAGATAGACCGAATAAGTCTGGATGTATCCCTTCTCAGACATGACCTGCAGAAATTGTCCGCGCGCACTGGAGAAGCAGAGCAGCAAATCTCAAATACAGAGGATGGGTTACACAATGTGCAACAACAACTCCAGGGAGTCTCGGCCACACTCAAGACCCTGGAGGCCAGGGTTGAGGAACGCGAAGGGAGATCCAGGCGCAATAATGTTTGCATACTTGGCATTCCCGAGAAAGAGGAAGGACCATGCATGGAACTTTTCCTGGAACAATTACTAACAGACCTCTTCGGCTTACACTCCTTCTCTACATTTTTCTCGATAAAGAGAGCACACCATATGCCAGTGGGAAGGCCGCTGCTGGGTGCTCCTCCGCGCACTGTGATAGCGAGGTTCTTAAACTATCGAGACCGAGACGCACTCTTACAACTGGCAAGGGCACGGTCACCTTCAATGGGTCAAAGCTGGCCTTCTTTCCCGATTACACAAAGGAAGTACAGAAGGCAAGGCAATCCTTTGGAAAGCTTAAGAGACAATTGCAAATACTAGGAGTCAAGTATGGCCTGCTCTTCCCTGCACAATTGAAAATGTATCACAAGGGCACAACGGTCCGCTTCGACAACCCGGGTGAGGCGGGCGCTGGGCGGAGCAGCACATTGAAGGGGACTCGTCGATGCCCCGAGGAAATAGGCACAGAAACCCTAGACCACTGCCGGAGCAATGCCCCATACCAGACCAACCGCCACTGCCGGACCCACCGGCGGTCAGAAGAGACGGGGCCCCGCCCTGACTCACGTCGAGAGCTGAACCTCCTGCCAACAGGCAACTAATCTAAGGACACCATCACAGTGGGCACTCAGAGGGATACCAAAGGCGTTAGTGGTAAGCGGAGGATTGTTATCCTTGCACTTGGGGTATTTAATCCCCCCCCAACTTTTCTAGTTGAACTTCCATAGGGGCAGTTACAAGCTGTCACTCTACTTTTTTTGATTGTCAGCAAATGTTTGGGCGACAGTTACTTCGTGTTGGGGTGGAGTATGGGGTGGGGGAGGGATGGGTTAGTTGGGAGGAGTTTCTTGTTATCCCAGGACCAGCTTATCCCTGTGAGTTTCAGGGGATAGTATTGTTCCTGATCAGTTGGGACCATAGCACGCCCAAGCAGCGATTCAGCCATCAATCTTTGTTTGTTTCACACCACACCGCCACACACCAGGATTGTATCGCGACAAATCATTTGCCTACCCCTCAAGTAATCTTGCTAGATGACACCTAATCAATCTCAATCGCCACTTACTACACGTCCCAAGTCCCTCAAGATCCTCACCTGGAATGTGAACGCGATGGGCTCCGTGATCAAGAGACGCTTGATTAAGCAACTACTCTCTAGACACTCCCCTGATGTGGCCCTGCTTACTGAAACACACTTAGCGGGCTCACCCTGTAATTTTTTTCAGCAGACCAACTATAGGATAGTCTTCCATGCGGGATATACCACGGGGCCCAGGGGAACCCTTATCCTTATTCATAAATGCCTCCCATTCGCCTTGCAGGAACTAGAGAAGGATCCCGGGGTCGTTATGTGTTGGTCCTGGGGACACTCTGCGGGGAAACATATGGGTTCGTCTCAATCTACTCCCCACAAGGACTGGGGCAGGAACTCCTGGACGAGTTGACCACCCTTATGGGCAAGCATCAACCCGATAACTGTTTCCTGGGAGGCAACTTTAATGACATCATGTGTAAAACCATGGACCGCTCCCATCTTAGACACTGTAACCCGAATGTCCCCACGAGGCTCTCCAACTTCTGTCCGCCCTGGGCCTCTGTGACGTGTGGCGGGAGCTGCACTTGGAAACCAAGGGCTATTCATTCCATTCAGGATCCCACGGTTCCCTCTCTAGGCTTGACTATCTACTCATCCCGCACACAGATCTTTTCAGAATACTCTCAGCAGATTTACTTCCCCGGGGAACCTCGACCATTCACCTCTGATGGTGGAGTCACGGCTACAGGATACTGCCCCCCCTAGAACGTGGCGGCTGAACAACTACTATCTGGGCTGCCCGGAACTGGTAGATCGCCTCATGAAAGTCTCAGCCGAGTACTTCGAGATTAACGATACCAGCAACAATGATTCAATAGTGATCTGGGAGGCCTACAAGACCGTGTTGCGAACCGAAATTATCTCCTGGACGGCGAATAGGAGGAGGGAGAGGCTTCGGAAGATAAGTGAGGCAGAGGCGGAGGATCTCCCATCGGGAGAATGAACATACCCTCGACCCAACCCCTCAGGCCCACACATCCCTTAAAAGTGCCAGTGAACACCTCCAAAACCTTATGTTGGATAACGCCAAGCAAGCCCATTGGGAATCCAGAGTTAGGATATATGAGTTGGGGGACAAAGCGGGGAAAATGCTAGCTTGGTTGGAGAGAAGAGATGAGAGACAGCGTTGTGTTCGGAAGATCATCACCCCGCAGGGCGAGAGATGCTGATCCGACGCTGAGATAGCAGAAGAATTCGCCCAATTTTATGCTGCACTATATCAGGCCCCAACTGTGTCGTTAGACTCAAGCCTTCTCGACGACATAGTAATCCCTACCCTCTCGGAACAACAGAGGGCGATGCTGGAGCCAAAATAGTAGAAGCACTGGCACAATTGCAAACGGGGAAAACTCCGGGCCCCAATGGGTTCCCGGTCGAAATTTGGCAGAAACTAGGGGGTAATAACATAGCTCCTCCTCTGCATCAGATGCTGGTGACCGCCCGAGAACAGGGCTCCCTCCCACAAGACCTATGCAAGGCCACCATTGTAGTTATCCCTAAACCTGATAAACCCCAGGAGAAATGTGCCTCTTACAGGCTGATCTTGTTTATCAACAGGGAAGCCAAGGTCCTGGCCAAACTCTTGGCCAATCGGCTCCAACTGGTAGTCAACACTTGGATACACCGGGACCAATGCGGCTTCATGCCACACAAATCAACCAGAATGACTCTGCGCCGGCTCTGGCGCTAGAACGGGCCCCTATTCTCTATGCCCCACTAGCCCTTTTAGCAATTGATTTTGAAAAGGCGTTTGATTCAATCCGATGGGACAGCCTTTGGGAAATCATGGCCCATATGGGGTTTGGAGAAGGTTTTCTGGGATGGGTAAAACTGCTGTAAACAAATATCCAGGAAGAGGTCAAGGTGAACGGGTGGACCTCCCAATCCTTTCCCTTAGGCAGGGGCACAAGACAGGGGTGTCCCCTTTCCCCCCTCCTCTTCACCCTCGCTATTGAACCGCTGACTCTGTGGCTTCGCCAGAGCGGGGCCTGGACGACTTTCAGATGGCCGTAGGGACACAAAGATCGTACTTCTCTGTACGCCGATGACCTCCTGCTATACCTGGCTGATCCGGTTCGGAACTGTCCCATAGTGACCCAGATGCTTGTTAGCTATGGGGAATTTAGCGGACTTAGAATTAACTGTAAAAAATCAGTACTCTTCCCGTTGAAGGGGGGGGGAGCAGGCCAGCCCACCAGGCTGCCCGTTCTGGATGGAGAGGCAGGGTTTCAAGTACTTGGGAATCTGGATAGCAACTGATTTTACCAAATATGCAATGCACAATCTCTAACCGATTATAGAAAGGTTTGTTAATGACGTCCGTCACTGGAAACTTCTCCCTCTGACTCTCATGGGGAGAGCTGCGCTTTTTAAAATTATGGCACTTCCAAGATTTCTCTATGTCCTGCAGAACGCCCCACTCAGAGTGTACTACCCTAGAACTACTTTATATGGCTGGAAGAGAGCAACAAACTCGAATTGTCTCCGCTGTGGTGAGGAGGAAGGAAACTTCTTTCATATCCTGTGGTCATGCCCCCAGATCTGTATTTTTTGGAAGGCTTGTTGTACAGAACTGTCCAGGGTACTACTGAACTGGACCCGAGGGTCCTGATCCTTGGTGTGCCAGATGAGGCTGACTTTAATAAAGGGATAAAACTGCTATTAAATACAGCGACGGCCCTAATGAAGCGTAACATTGCACAAAAATGAGGAGTGCCAGACCCCCCCGACACTGGAACAGTGGATTTTGGACATGGACTCATGTGCTATGATGGAACGCCGGATCTATGGCGCAAGAGGCTGTCCAACCAAAGCAGCTAAAATATGGGGGAAATGGGAAGAGACAGGGCCTTGATGGCCAGGGACAGCAGTGGTTACTGTATGAATAGATGGAGAGAGGGCGGGGGGGAGGCTCTTGGTGATCGGTGATGCGAATAATAGTTTGTTGACCTAAGATTGTGGATGCTGTCTTGGAGTGCTTTTGTTTTTCATTTTGTTTTTGCTCTTTTGTTCTGTGGCTGCTTTGTTTATGTCATGAAAAACAATAAAATGTTTTATTAAAAAAAAAAAATAGATTCCAACAAAAACAGATTTCTCATTCCTTCAAAAGAGTTCACTCTGTAACCCTTAACACAACCAACAAGGTTTTTCAAACATTCACACACCCCGGTAGCACAAGGGGTACCATCAGTCTTTTTGAGGGTCCCAAACTTCTAAAGGTACTGGGAAGGAGTTTTCCCAAATCTAGCTATCAAAGCTAGCTTCATATTTTCATACTGCAATCTTTCAAGTTCCCCCACCTCCATTACAGCATCAGTTGCAACCTGGGGGAGCCTAGACAAAAGCCAAGCATCAACTGATTCCCTGTGAAACCCTGAATCCCATAGTTATATTCAAAAGCACCCAACCAATCCAAAATATCAAGTTTCCCATCATACATACTCACTGCTTATTTAGGCATGTAAGGCCTTCTAGGACTGGAAGACATAGAAGACTCTGTGATAGAAACATTTTCAAGAGACAATTTCTTCATTTCAAGAGCATGTTGCATTTCCATTTCACTTAGTTTGATGTCCTGATGCTTGTTTTCAGCTTGGAATTGTAATCTTTTGAACTTGAATTCTTGTTGTTTTAATAACCTTTTCCTTTTGCCAACTTCGCAGAGTATTATAAATGCCAACAGTAAGATATCAATGTCCCCAGCACCCTTGTTAGTGAAGTCACCTGTTGGTGTAGGTTGTGTCTGTGGGCCATCCCAAAAGGGTCTTTACTGATTTAGAAACTAAGAGTGTACAGTATTGAAGAGTATTTGTGTGTTACTATTATATTGCTCCCTTCTGAACAAGGCTTATTCTAACTGACTGATGCATAAATTAATAATTGTTTATGCAAGAAACCTTGAGTGTAAGAGTTTATACCTGTAACTGTAAATCTCTGTGTAATTCCACTACAGCTCACATTGACCCCTCTTGACATAAGCCTGGCTGCTCAACACGCTACCAAAACTGTGTAGTATAAACTTATACCAAAGGTTGGGTTTCCTATACCTGTAGTCAGAGCTGTGTGTAGTGGTCTCAGGTTGTACTGCTTGCAAACTTTGCCTAACAGAGCAGAATCCAGGGGACTCCTGTAGGGGTTCAGCCTATGTGACATGGCAACATGAGCACCAGTGGATCACCAAGAAGGAAAAGGAATTTTTGAACACCTCAGAGGGACGGATTCCAACATTCTATGCATTACCCAAAATACATAAGGATGCCGAAAACCCCCCAGGGAGACCGATTGTCTCAGGGTGTGGCTCCATCCTCGAACCGCTGTGCAAATTCATAGACTTTTTCTTGAAACCCCTGAGTCAGAAGACCCAGACCTACTTGAGGGACACTATGGCTACAATTGAATGTTTTGAAGGCTTACCACACAACCCTGCCAACAGCCGGATTGCCACAATGGACATCAAATCGCTATACTCCAGCATCCTGCAAACTGAGGTGATAGAATGTATACGGGCCCATCTCACTCATCACATGATACAAAGAAGGGTCCCGACGAATTTCATTATTGAATTATTGGAACTGGCGCTGACAAAATACTTCTTCTCCTTCAATGAATGCTTCTACTTACAGATGAGCGGAACTGCAATGGGGGCAGCATTTGCCCTGAGCCTAGCCATCATCTTTATGGCAGAGTTTGAAAGAAGCTTCATTTTGGATTCAGACAATCCATTCCTCAACAACATTAGCAACTGGAAGAGATACATCGACAATGTGATTTTTATCTGGAAAGGAGACTTGGACTCCCTACTCGACTTCCAAAACTGGCTCAATTCGTGCCACCCGTCAATATCTTTTTTGCTTGAATCGGATCCATCCAATGTTAACTTTCTTGATCTACGGAGCACACACAGAGAAAGAGAACCTATTGGTGTGCTCACTTTTGAAAGGCACAGATGCGAACTCATTACTCCATTACACAAGCTCACACCCACGCAATCTGAGGGACAATTTACCATATGTACAATTCCTCCCTATAAGGAGGAACTGCACGGAAAAGGATGATTTCCGCCACCATGGATCTGAACTTAAGGGTCGACTACTGGACTGAGGAACAACTACAAGAGGGCTCTGAACACTCCTTGCTAGGTTCTACTAAATCCAAAACCGAGGATGGAAGAAGAAGACAAAATGACCTGTGTCACTACATTCTGCCAAGCCACCACACAGATAAAACAGGTCATCAAGAAGTTCTGGCCTTTAGTGCAACTAAACATGGAGAACGAACCTTACCCACGCATGGCCCTCAAGCGTTCTAAGAACCTTAAAGAACATCTAACTACCGCAAGATTTTCAAACACCACTTCACGTAACACCATATGGAACCTGCGTAATCTGACTGGGCACCACCTTTGCGGTAATTGCTCCGTATGAAGATTCACTATGAAACTAAAAAACTTTGACATTCTGGGCAAACAATGGATTTTCCACCACTTCTCAAATTGCAAAAGTCAGAATGTGATATACATCATTGAATGCCCTTGTGTCCTGAAATACGTGGGCCAGACCAGCAGACCAATATACAAAAGGATAGTGGAGCATCGCTCACGGATCAGATGTAAAAATCATACAGCTCCACTAGTCGGACACTTTCTGGAATATCAACATAACCATGATGACATTAAATGGTGAGTGGTGGATATGGTACAGGGTAACACCAACATTGCAAACACACTCAATCACAAGGAAGCTTGGTGGGTTTTTAAGCTAGATGCTGTCAAGCATGGACTCAATGAGATGAATGTCACCAATTTTCGGCCCTGAACTCTGATATGTCTCACTATCAATACCTGTTTAACCTAGCATGGATCCAAGTTCACATACAGAGCTGCCCTCTGGTAAGAGTATCCCACCCTGGGACCTTCACCCTGGAATTGTAGGTTTAGATGTAGACATGGATCTTGATCTGTCCACACTTGCCTGTCCATTCTTTCATTTTTTTAGAAGTCTTTTTCCACCACAACAGAGGATCCCGCTGCATACCATTAACATCAGTAGATCCAGGGCCTTTTTCCGTATACCTCTCCTGTCTTCTAACATCTATGACTGGTAGGGTTCAGATTACAGGGGACTGTAGGTCACTGCGGGCTACTGTTCTTTATTATCACGCCCTTCATGTATTCACTCCCCTTGTTCCATGCCTTTTTGGAACAGGTTACAGCGCCATTATTCAACTAGTTCATGTATTCACTCCCCTTGTTCCATGCCTTTTTGGAATTGGATAGAGTGCCGTTATTCAACTAGAGGCTGGTGATTCCGGGTCTTGAGCCCGGATTGCGCTGTAACCCATGTGCGAGGCATACCACGGCGTGGCTCTCCTTCGCGCATGCGCTACTACACGCTTCCCACAGGACTCTGACAACATTCCCCCAGGCCGCATGCACATAATTGGTTGTGGCAGCGGCCCTACGCCACACACGCATTTCCGTCCACCTACAATGGAATGGACTTCCATCGTGCATGCGCATTAGACCCTCAACCACACATACATTAGGTTGGTCTCCCCAGCAACCAGAAACAGCTCGGGACGCGGACCGACTCAATATGATACGTTCCCTTTTCCAACGGTTGCACTACTTGTCGTGCACATCTAAGGCTGTTGAGTGTTCCACGCTACCCTGCGGATATGGGTAGCCATCCCCCCCATCTGATGCCAGCATAGTTAGCCCTAGCAAGCCTCCCTACCCGCTTTACAGATGACTAGTGTACCCTTCGTATTTAGACGCTAAAGCACACGTTTTTCTGTGCACTAATGTCCGCTTCCCGAGCATTCTACTGGGAGGTTTTACATAATGGGGCACTTTCACCAACTCTTAGGATATAGGCAACCATCACCCAAATCTAATGCCAGCAAGATCAGCCCTAGTGAGCCTTCCTACCTTATTTACAGATGACTAGTGCATTCCTTGTTTTCAGACACCAAGCTCACGTTTATTTTCTGCACCTATGGTCTCTTCCCAAGAATTTTCATTGGGGGGCTTTATACAATGGGACATTTTCACCCATCCCCACCATCTTTATTTCACAGAGGCTCTGGCACACTGTTGGCGCCCCACCGGGAAGGATTCCACTCTCCCTGGGACACATCTGTGCAACAGAGAAGGTTCACCCTACGTGTAACCGATGATTTAAAGTAAGTGGTGGGCCAGACTACATTATCCCCCAGCCTGTCCCGTCTCAATGCTCCACTAGCGGTGGTATCTGTATTTTTTCTGGTTCCCCCAGGTAGACACTGTGTTGTCTTTTCCATGTCTCTTCCCCAGGTCACTCCAGGCTTGACATACTTAGTCCACTTCTGGAAACTCCTTATGGGGACCGTGTGAATTTTGCACAAGCTCCCCACAGTGCAATTGCACTACACTCGACCCCCACTCTCCTCAGCTCCGGCCTCTATTTGCCACAAAATGATAATTAGCAATTGAATATATGAACTCCCTTCCCCCATCCTTTTCTATATTTAGTTACTGATCTAGTTATAGGCCAGGTGTTGACGTGTTTTACCTCACCTCACGCCTTCCATCTTTTTTACCATATGCTCTCTCTTTTACTGTAGAGCGACATCCGTAGGTCCAGATGAAGGTAGCTTTTACTACTCGCTGAAACATCTTTGGACACGTAATTACATTGTGGCCCACTTCTAAATCATCAGGAATACATCTACCAACGTTGACCTAAGACTGGTCTCTACACACCCACAGTACTCATTAACTGACCCCTGAGCCAACAAAGAAATTATTTCATCTTCTTTGGAACTCGTTCCACACTGGAAATAGCCTATTCTGAGCCTATAAAACCAAGAAACGTGTCTTCTATACCAGCTCCCAAGTGGCTAGACTCTGGGTGGTCAACTTATCTGTTTTCTTTCACCACACTCGACCATGGCAGTATAGGTCTGTCTTACTTACCATTTTCACAGAACAAGTGTTAATTTTCTAGGTGTGTGGTCACTTTTTGTATCTTTGTATATTTAGGTATGTATATTTGGAATGAACTCTGTTCACAAATATCCCTTTTCATTATGTATTTGGCATTATTTGGGACACTTGGTTTCTCTCATTTAATGCATGTATGAATTTATATGTATATGCACCAGTTGTTAATATAAATCTGTAATTCAATATGTACACAATCCATTGGTGACCATCTGAAATCGAAATTGAAATTGGAATTGTTTAATTTATTTTTGTTTGTGTTGTTAAAAACGTTCAATTAAAATGGCTACTAAGTCAAAACAGTAGTCAACCAGTGTTATTGCTCGCCCGCTCCAGATTGGTGTCATTGCCTATAAATCAGTCAGCCGGCGATATAGACTTATTGATATATCCAGAGCATTGTTTGGGTTCTACATTTACTGCCTTTGGAGGCAAACTCTATATGAGCCTCATCTGTAGGAAAATAATCACACGGAAATTAGCAGTGTAAGAAACAACCCATGTGGGTAGGTCAGCTCTTCCTTTGTATACTATGGCAACATGACCAACATTGTGAATGCAATTTATAAGGCTTGTTTTTGTACCAAGTCTTGTAACGACCACAGCATTAATAGATTTGGGGAGTTGTAGGGTGCATGGAGAGGAATTGTTGACATTGTGTCTATCTGCCCAGTAGCCAAAGAGTTGATGAATGTCTGCAGTACATGTGGGTCATTACAGGAAGATGTTAATTTTGTGTATGTGATTCTCAAAGTCATTCTCATTGCTAAGAATATTTCCTTTATCAGCAGTGGGATTTTGAAATTATTGATTTATGTGGATGTCAGTACACCCATGCCACACAGGAAAACCTCTTGGTTGCTTTTAGGAGTTTGAGAACCTGCAATCACCACCATGAGATTGGTGCTGACTAGATTCTCATTCCTGGGACCCAAACTATCTGCCCATTGAATATGAAAGTCATTTGCCTTGGCTATTTAATAGGTAGATAGGTTGGGTGTTAGGATTCATAATCCTGTCGAAACCAAACTGAATGGTGGAAGGTTGAAGCTGCGGCAGGAATCTGATGAGGTCAGAGATTGTTTCATTGCCTTCTTAGTCTTCAGGAATGCAAAACATCTTCGTATTATTTCTTCTATGTCTGTTCTCCAAGTTATCCATCATTTTTCAAAGCAGGAATATTTCTTTCTCCAGTTTTTTTTAAATCTTGTCCATGGCTTATTCTCAAGTGTCAACTCCAGTTCTGCCAGGCAATTTTCAAATCCATTTGTCCCTGACTTTATTTCCGCAACATTTCTTAGGATTGTGGAAATGGTGGCATTAGCTAGAGCCATAAAACCTCAGAGCGAGGCAAGCTGTTGCAGTACCTCAAATCGAGCGGGTTCTAGGACACACTTGGCGGATAATGCTGGGAGACATTTCCTCTTGGAGCCAGATGAGAGAAAAATGATGGTTGATTTCGGTTTTCACAATATTTTGGGATCCTAGTACATGCTACAGGGCTGCTGCCTGCCACAGACCGAGACAAATGGCTTGGAATCGGTGGGTAGAGTTCAGAAAGGGATGCCAGCGATGTCCAGGCTGAGAGACAGGGGGGCGTTGCAAGAAAGGATCATGCTGCTAGCACCACTGAATGGTTCTGTCACGCACTCTGACAATAACTCAGCTGTCATACAGTCAGCAAATCAGGGAACCTCTGGCAGGCACACAGTACACAATTCCCTCCATAGGGTTCAGTCATGTCCTACCCAGCTATGGCATGGCATCCGATCAGCACACCATAATGGTTGCTCACTGATCCAGGACGCTTCGTTAATTTGGAGGCAGATTCCGTGGCGGCTCTGGCTGCGTTGGCAGTTGTCATGGAAATTGAGTAATACACCTCTTGCCTGGCGGCAAACCCATGTGATGCGGGACCGCCCACCTGATCACACGGCTCTGATGCGGACCCGCTCACGTAACCGTGCTTCCATGGCAACAGTATAAAGGAACGCTGGTTGTTCTAAACAGCGCCTCTCAGCTGTGATTACTGGCAAGTGGCGCTTCTTGATTCTGGCTTATTGGACTTCAACCTTGTTACGTTTCCAGATTTCCTTGTGCTCAACCATCGGCTACGACACTTTCTACTATTGGTTTAACTGAACTGTTCTATTTTCTGCACGGCCTCACGGACTGCCTCTGTGTTGACATTTTTGTTATGATGCTCATTGATATCCTGCACTTCCTTGATCCCAGCCTTGGTATCCTGATCTCGTTTGGACTTCTTCTTGTACCACATTATCCCCTCCCTACCACCTTAGGGGCATAACTCCCTGAACTGTGGTCTAAGGTGGCAACCCACTGAGTGCCTCTCGGCACCTAATGCCAGCTGGTCCTTCCTGGTTAGTTGCACTACACCATCCTGGGAACAAGCCTTGCACCGACTTGGGGGGGACACGCCTGCCTACCTCCCCGCTTACATCTCTTCCCAGCAGCTCACTGGTAGGAGCCTTGTGTTGTACTCCTCACTAATTAGATCTGCTTGTGTTGCACCTGTATTACATAACACCTCACTGCCTGTTTTCATTGCAGCTACCTGGGGACCTGGTGCTCTTGTTCCAGCCACCTGTGGTTCCAATAATTGGTCAGCGAGTTATTATTTATCTCCTGACTGGTGCTTGGGGACGGAGGTATACATAGTCTACGCAGACCTCGTTTCTTGATGGGTTGTAAGAAATAATAATGTATATCGAATCCAGGTAATGGAGAAACCGCACACTCAGCTGCAAGTGAGGAGTGCAGATACACCTCGGCAACCCGGGATGACTAATTCGTATAGGGCATCAAATAACCTATAACTATATTGAATGCCCATTACTATACTGAATGATGATTGCAGAGCCTACTTGGGGAGTGGGTGGAGGTATTCATCGATAATGGCATGAGCAAAAGGGGCTGTTCTCCATCAATGTTAATTTAAGCCATAAAAACCTCCCTAACATGACAATTATTCAGATGACAGCAGCGATGGCCAGCACATGCCCACATGCTCTAAATGGAAGGTACACCACTCGTCCAACCGAGCTCTGGCAATGAAAGTTTCACACATCAAAGGACGATTGGCATATCTGAGTGATTGCCATTTACCATGGAGTTACACGCCGTAGAAAGAGCTGTGTCTAGGCGGGAACGTTCAGCATTGCAGCGTAGCATTTTGTCTCACCCCGTCCATCAACTATAACCATGCAAGCACTGTCCAAGTTTAATGACTTGCAAGCAGTGCATGGGCCCACTGCGCTAAATTGAAAGATCTGGGTGTTTGGGGCAAGATTGAGCCTGATATCATGGCGGATCGCAGGTGCGAGGATGAAGACAACACGATCCCTATGTATTATGATATCATTGGTGAGTGTAGCATGGCACCAACCACATGCTCCATGCACCACATGAAGTAGAAAATAAGCCAAACATTAGTGAGCAGTCAAAGAGAAAGAGTACCCATGAAGGCTATGCATTCCAATGGAAAATTGGTGGTGCAGTCCACAATGTCAGTTTGGAGCAGCCGGGAGGAGCCTTATCATTGAAACGAGAGCATTAATGGGTGTGCCTTCTCACTATGCATCAGAGCAGCATGCACGCTAGGTGTAGAATGACCCAGGAGTAAATTGGAGAGTCTAACACAGGCCAATCTGTAGCCTTTAATCTGATGAGGGCATTGCTTCATGTGCCCTACACCTCGATCCGAGGTGACTATATTAATGCTCTAGATGACAGCTGCAGGGTGGCTGAGAACATTGCTGTTGCACCTCAGCCAATCAGAAAAACAAAAGAGGTGATGGCTGCAAGGCATATAATTAATCCTAACCTCTGGCATTGCTCTGGGCAACCCTCCAGACCATTGTTCTTTGCCAAGCCAAGCCATTACAAAAGGGGAAAGACCGTATGCAAATCGGGCTTGGCACAAAACCAGAAGGGGCAGCCCAGCCCGAACTGCTGGGTCACATCCCTTCTGCACGAGAGCACAATCGTCCATAGACAAGTTTCAGCCTCACTGGGCCTCATCATTGAGGAGTAACCTAGGTCTCTAGACCCAGCAGGCACGGACCGAAGTCTGGATACACCCCCACTCGGGGGGGACTGCAGCAAGGTTGATGGCTGGAAGACTTAGAATTAATCAAGCAGGGGTTTAGAGACTCCTGATCACTGTCAGGCCTCGGCACACCACCTGCCCCCTCAGGATCAGTACCATCCGTAACACTTTCATATTTCAGCCCAGCTAGGATGAAATTAATCAAGAGACATAACAAAGTAGGCTGGTGATAATCATTTATGTTAATCCTCTTATTTGGTTCAGGGCAAGATATCTCAAACAACATATTTGTTTGGTTTTACGTGGGATGATGGCGGTAGCTAAAGAAAAAACAAAGAGGTGACGGCTTGAAGGTTTAGAATGAAGGCAGCCTTTTCCGACAGTGCCATCTAGCAGAAACACAGAAGGCGGTGTTGCTAATATATTTATTCCCGGTCAGGATTGCATCCTAACCCGGAATAGAAATAGTAGAAAGGCCGTCTTCTGGTGTATGCACATATTGAAAGGTAGTCCTTTTGCTATGTCTACTTTAGACAGTACATAAAGTAAGAAGAGGTCATGTGTGAGTGGGATCGCATGTTTTTTCTAGAATTTCTTTTTTTTAAAAAATTGGACCAGGCAGCCACACAAGCTTGCAAAGCATTGAGTGGTTGGACAAACCATGAATCCCCTCAATATTCAGAGGATTAATAGTTTGATCATATTTACGGTTCCATGTAATAATGTCCCCTCAAAAATAACGTCATGCAAACAAATCACTGAAAAATTGATGTTTTTTGTGGGGACATTATTAGATGGAGCATGCGGCGGATACCCCTGCAATCCCCAAACCCTTTTCTTTTCAAGAGGAGCGGGGGAAACCACTACAACCCCAGCTCCCCCTGTCCCTATATATATGGTCACCTCTATAATATCGCCACCACCTTTTCCCAGCGACATTATATACGGCGACCATATATATCCATATGGATATTATTACCTGGTGCCATATTTACCCCTACCGCCACCTACACCTCCCCCTTAGAGCTGCCAGTACACATAAACCCTGTAATTGAGGTTACAGTGAAAAGTTTGGTTAATTCTCTTCTTGAAAGTGGCAGGTTCTGGGAGCAGAGCTCAAAATAGAACTAACATTAACATGAAGGCAGAGATAATTTCAGCCTCAGCGTGTCTTGGGCCACAGCAACAAGTATCGGGGTGCCAAATGAGAAGGCTCATACTTTTAATGTGCACATTTTCACTTTAATACCGAACAGCGAGAATCGGCAGACCTTATTTGCTGGTCAAAGAGGTCATTTATTCCAAAGTAGTAGCATCCAAGCGGATATTGCCCATTATGGTCCGCAAATGTTTTCAGCAGATACTCATCTGTCAGTGCAAGTTCATCACATAATCCGTCCAGTGTAACAAAGCCCAATCTAACGCCCTGCTTCCAAGCAGCTTTAACTTCTCCTTAATGCAATTTAAGAAGTCCACAGGGATCTTTCTAGAAGGAAATAATGTAAAAAGCAGTCAGTGTCCTAACTCTGTTAAGCGCTTCCGATTTATCATGTAATGGAAAAATGTATGGAGGCGCGGAGCATGAGATAATTATATTCGTATAATTAATATGTCCGCCCAACATGCTGGCGCTTTTCACCAAGTCCGCACTTCCATTAGGACGCTTGGATACATCTCATGTAAGCGACGTCCCGACACAACAAATGGGAGATAAATTAGCTCATTCGGAGAATTCATGGCAGGGGAAGGGGGATATCACTCTTGCAATACTGGAAACCAGTGTGGTCTGTACAAATTCCATTCTGAAAGGGGATGGGGGGCACATCTATGTGGAGGATATTCTTATGGGGTACATTCTCTCTTCAATCTAGTCCTAGAAGGGGCCGCTTGATTCCATTTCATGGAGCATTTTGGAAAGTATGCTCCATGAGGGCAAAAGCAAAGGGGTGAGGGCTGGAAGGTTTGGAATTAATCTTAACCTCTGGCATTGCTCTGGGCAACCCTCCAGACCATCGTACTTCACCTGCCAAGCCATTACAGAAAGGGGAAAGACCATATGGCAATCAGCCTTCGTCCCACCCCCAAAGGGGCAGCACAGCCCAAACTAGCTTGGGTCGCGAGGCCCAGCAGGCTCGGGACCCACGTCTGGGCATACCCGTCCCACTCGGGGTGACTAAGCAACAAAAAAGAGGTGATGCATGGAAGGTTTTGAATTATCTTTTATTTTAGACATTATATTTTGTTGTTCTTCTTAGAACCTTAATGTCAAAATAAACTTTATCTTTTTAGATCTCTGCATCAATTAAATATCAATGAATGCCCCCTTCCTATTATTTGCTAACCCAAAGGTGTGTCCATTTTTTGGGTCTCATAAACACTGATTATTGTCATTTCAAAGTGAATCTCCACAACTATGGCTGGATCCATGGCGGGTTTTCAGGATACCCATCATTAATATTAATGAGATACATTTGCATACAATGATTCTAAATGTATGCACATTTTTCCTGATGAATATTAATTAGGGATATCCTGAAAGCCGTTCAGGATTCCAGCCTTCAAGGCCCGGAGTTGCACAAAACTGTGGGGAAGAGAGGGATGGATTTGCCAAAATGGTTGTTTGCAATGAAGTACCCTCCTCAAACATTGAACCGTCCGTGAAGCAGGAGTCATTCTTTTACAGGGGCCTTAGACCACGAAGCGGGACCATGAAACCATGGATGAGGGAAAAGAAGATGAAATCAGTGAGATGGAGGTCAGTAAACAAGGAGGAAGTCCTCAACAAGCTGCAAAGGTAGAAGGGGAGAGAGGGGTGACGCAGGTACAGCAGGAAGGATTCAGATGGACTGAGTAGGCAGATGTCCATCACCAACGCCATGAGCAGTGAGGATGAGAGCAGGCCCACAGCTAAGTTGACTGAAAAGACAAGGCCATCTAACTGGACCGAGAAAGAGAGGATAACACTGGGGGGCCACCAAAACATCTGTGCACCAAAAGACAAAGATGAGGGAATTTCCCAGCTGGCATTGAAGGGGAGCAGGGGGGGATCACTTTCTAAAAGAGATTTGTAGACGTCCATAACCCTGCTTGAGGAAACTCATTGCAGATATCAGTGTAAGCAGGAGAGCAACACTCCAATTAAAAGCCATTAAAGAGAGGGAAACAGACAGGGCCACTGACAGGAGGGGTTGAGGTGGAGAGATCCTGGAGTGCAGAGGGAGAGAACGAGCCAAGATACAGACAGATCAAGAACGATGCAAGTAGGAGGTCGTCAGTGGCTATGGGGAGGGGTGAAGGAGAGCAGCAGCACTGCTAGCTGGAAAGGGGTGCAAACAGTCCAAGCACGCCTCCAGAAAGTGGCTGAATGGAGTAACGCTGATGGCTTGAAAAGGGAGTGAAGGTTGGTAGAGCACTGGTAGGACATCACTGAAATGAACACTCATGCATGCTGGGTATTGAATTCCAAGTTCCTAGCTCCTATTGATAAATAGTGTGTGCGGAAATGTAATTGCATATTTGGTGTTGAAGAACAAGCTCCCACACTCAAGTGAGAAATTAATTGACTGGAACCCTGGAGCATGCTGGGAATTGTAGTTTGTGTTTCTGGCTCCTATCGATAAACAGCATGAAAGGAAATGTAATTGTACGTTAGATTTGAAGACCAAGCTTTCACACAGCGAGAAAGCGATTCAAACAAATCCCATTGACTTCTGGGAATTGAAGTCTAGATAACCTTTCACTTTTCATGAAGAGAGTGAAAGGAGATTTCGTGCATGATGAGATTGGAAGTCTCAGCTCCCAAGCTACATTTAAAAAGATATTGAAATGAACTCCACTGTATATTGGAACTTCCAGTCCATCCTCCCAGCCACTGTTTGTAAGGAGACGATAAGGATATTCTAGAATCGGGGAGTTTATTGACTGTTCAGTTCCTTATAGGGCGTCCACTGCGAGTCCAGTCGCTTTCTAGTGGCCAAAGAGTAAGAGGGAATGGGGAGTGGGAGGGAGGAGAGGTGAAGGGGGTCGGGGGGGGGTGAACAAAGAAGATGGATTCTTGAAACATTCTAGATCAGTAAAGTGCTGAAAGGAAGGGCGTATGGTAAGGACTATTAAAAAGCTTGTCAACAAAGTTAGATACAACTTCAAAATAAGTGCATCACAGGTAAGAGTGAAGGAAAAAGCAGGAAGGGCCAGTGCACAGGACTTAAGTTCATCTACCGCCCTTTCCAAGGAGTCCTGCTGATATAACGAGCCATCAGAGAGACAGGGGCAGGGGGTAATCAGGAGGTTGCTTTGAGCCGGAGCGCCTTAACTGTGATTCTTCCCCCGTGGCGTTCAACAGGGCGGCTCCCACCATTTGCAAAGTCCTGGCACTGAAGGTATTTTCCTGACAATACCAATGGTAGGAGTCCTAGAACTGGCTGCACTTGATGACCTGGGAACTCTCTGAGTGATGGCTGTACCTCCGGAATTTGTGCTTGAGGGACCCTGGGAACAATGCAGAGAGTTCTGTACCCAATACGAGGGTCAGATCTAAGTGCCAGAGCGATGAGCCTCCAGGGGATCTGAGCTTAGATCACCCCAGAAGCCTTATTCTTAGCAGGTTGATTTTCTCAATTGAGTCTAGTCTTACTTAGTCTTTCTAAAGTCTCAACTCTCAGATTCCCATGTGGAAAAGAATGAAGACGTCACTGATATATATATACTGCGTCTTGAGGTCGACGTTCCCAATCTCTGGCTTGAGACTGTAATGAGCCCCACTGCATGATGGGAATTGCAGTCCGCTATTGATAAGGGGACTGAAACGTGATTGCTTGCCTCCTGGGAGCTTAAGTCTGATCTCCCATATTCCATAGAGGAAAAACCAGAAGCAGTCAGCACTATATTCTCCCACTTGATGTCTACGTTCCCAAGCCTCAACAATGAAGGCTGTAATGAGCCCCATTACATAGTGGGAATTGAGGTCCACTATTGATAAGAAGACGGAAAGCGATGTCTTGCCTCCTGGGAGCTGAAGTCTAAACTCCCACTTTTCATACATGAAAAGAGAGAAGCAATCACCATTATATACTGTTACTTAATATTTCCGTTCTCAATCTCTGCTGAAGAAGAGACAGAAATGACCCCAGTGCATTGTGGGACTTGCAATCCACGATCCCAAACAGTATTAAGAAAGAGACTGAAATGAGATAACTTTCCTCTTGGAAGATAACGTCTAGGCTCAATTCCATTTAGGGAAAGAGTGAAGCAATCACCATTGTATGTTGCCACTTAATCTCTTATTGTCAATCTCGAGGTATGCAGATATAGAAATGAACCCCACTGCATTGTGGGACTTGCAGTCCAGGATCCTAAGCACTATTAATAAAGAGACTGAAAAGAGAGAGCTTTCCTCTTGAGAGCTAAAGTCTAAGTGCCCACCTTCCACAGCAGACAAGACGGAAGCAATCAGCATTATATACTGCCACTTCATTTGTAAATTGTCAAACTCCTGGGATAAAAAGACATAACTGAACTCCACTGCATTGTGGGATTTGCAGTCCACGATCGCAGGTACTGTAAATAAAGACACTGAAACGAGGTTGCTTGCCTCTTGGGAGCTGAAGTCTAAGCTCCCACATTCAATTGAGGAAACGACTGAAACAATCACCAAGTCTAAATCCTCAGCTATTGCAGTGTGGCCACTCATTACAGTGTGGCAGTGCACATCTGAGTCCTCAACACACTCTTAAAGAGACTGGAAAGATACACCTTCAACTCCAGGGAGTTGATGAGTAAGCTTTCAGATCCCACTGAAAAAAGATGGAAACAAGAACCTCTGTTCAACCTCCCACCCATAACACATCATAACACAGGCACTTTGGGAAACACTGTCAAATGAAATTGGGACAATCCCTAAGGCAGGTTCTGAGTTCCTGAGTTCTGAGTTCCTAACAGCCGAACCCTACTTAATGTAATGTTTTTGTTTTATCTTTTCTTTTCATTTTTTTGCATCATTTCTCGGAAACAGCCGCGCGGGCTACATTAGAAAGTCAGGACAAAGATGTCACCATGATTTGATTTGATTTGAACATTTGTATAGTTCATATCCCATGATGGGAACCCAGCAACAAGTTGCATCTAGCCGCAGGTTGACAGTGCCTTCAAAATCAACGGGATTTGACACTTGATACAACAGTACCATGATTTAGGCAAATAGGTAGGTCTTTAATTGTTTTCTAAACACGCTCAATGATTGAATTTGCTGCAGACTTCGAGGAAGAAAATTCCAAGATTGTATCCCGCAATAGCAAAACGTCTGTCCCCTCAGGTTGAGGATCTCGATGGAAGAACAACCAGAAGACCCTGTCCAGCAGATCACAAGGTACAGTTAGGACAGTACGCAAAGATCTTAGACGATAAATAAATCAGTGCCAGATCATGGATGCACTTAAGAATCATACATAGTAGCTTGAACAGGACCCTTTCCCTTATTGGGAGCTAGTGAAGACTACTTCTAAAGGAGGAAAAAAACAATTGCAACGAAATGCAGCAATGGCTTCAAATGTTTTAACTGATAATATACTGATGTAACCGTCTGTTTTACATGTGAATTACTACCCAGGTCTGACTACCATATAGAGCCCATGTTTTTTACTTTCTCAGTATATTTTGATGGAGCCCCAAACAATGTGGAACAAGGAGTCATATGTTGGAGATTTGCTGTGTTCTTGCGGGATCCAAAAACATTAATCTCTGTTTTTGCCAGGTTTAGCTGGAACTTGTTCTCCAGCATCCAACTTTGGATTTTACTAGCACAAGCTACCACTCGTTCCACAGACTCCTATGGTTGTTTTAACCTAACATACATCTGTCTATCATCCGCATAAGAGTGAAAAAACAGATTGTATTGGGCAAAAATATCTACCACTGTTCGACTATCAATGTTGAATAACAGTGGCGAGACGGAGGAGCCCTGAGGGACTCCACATGTAACAGAAAGAGAGTCAAACCCATATTATCCTAATTTAACGTGCTGAGTACGATCGGTCAAAAAAGATATAAACCATTTAAGCACAGAATTAGATACATGTGCCCTGACGCAACTACTACTATGCTCATCTATTTAAGAATATCAAAGTCCACAGTATGAAACACTGCAGACAGATATCACCCTCATCTGCAGCCTCAAGTCGATCGTCCCAGACCGCGGTCAATGTGGTTTCAGTGCCTCGACCTGGCCTAAAACCCGATTGATATTTGTCCAGGATGTTGTTCTCCTCCAGAAAGTTCTGGAGTTGTATAGTCGCAACATTTTCCAGGACCTTCGCAGGCCATAAAAGACCTGCAATGGGATGATAATTTAGGATATTGTATAATCCAAATAGTTTTCTTTTAAAAGAGGGTTAAGGTAGGATCTTTTCAACTCTGGGGGAATGCGTCCCTGAATCAGGGACGCATTCACCAAGGCCTGAACAGTCCCACCAAGAGCTGATGCATGTCTTTTTGCAAGGTAGGCTGGGACAGGATCGTAGACAAAGTTGGTGGGTTTAAAATTGCTTAGCAAGTCAATCACATTTTCTAGACTGACTGATGAAGAGACACATTTCCACACAATCAGTATATTGTCCGGTTGAGAGTCCTTAACAGTTATGCTAGTATACTTTTACGCAGAAATTACTATAAATAGAAAGATTGTGGGATTTCAGGTAGAGTTACACTAAGAAATTGACAATGAAAGGTAAATGTGAAAGGTCACTTCATATGCACATTTTCAGAATTTCTAAATGTGCAGGTTGAAAGCCACTCAAGGATACGGTCTCGGGTAACATTATCCCCACCAAAAATACCGCTGTATATATGGCCGTCGGGAACGGCCATAGGCGATATTTTTAGTTGGGGGTTTTTTGGGAGAAAGGGTGCGGGTGTGCCCCATGCTCCTTTTAAAATAATATGGGGGTTGCTGTGGTTTCCCCCGCAAGTTCCATTCCTTAATATCACCACAAAAATATGGCGATATTTTTGTATGGCAATATTTTTGCGGGGATATTAACACATGTAACCAAGGAAATGAGGCTTGATTATCGAGAAGAAATTGAAAAACAATCCTTAAGGACTTTTTCTGATCATCTCATCCTCTTGAGCGAAGTGTCGTCCAGTCAACATCTATAATATGTCTAAATAATATAAAAATAGATCTTACAATCTTGAATTCCAAAACAATCTTTTTTTTGAAATACTGATTAAATCCTGTATGTTAATAAGAAAACGCACAATAGAATGACCCACATTAAAATCTAATTTTAAGGCAGGAACGGTTTCTATAATTGACAACGAAAGAAAAGGGGCAATAAAGGATTAGGATGCACCAGGACTTGCCCACATGATAGTACTTTTGAACGCAGGTCAAAATGCTACTCGGAAGAGGAATGCGGGCAGTAAATATAGGCCAGGACAGTACAGGCGTAAGATAAGGAAGTAAGAGGGGGAAGAAATAAGGAGGAAGCACTGTACAAAGGGAGGATTTAAGGAAGGAGTATTGTGAAGGTGGGAGGGAGGGAGAAAGGAAAGAAAGTAAGGAAGGTAGGAAGGAGAAAGGAAGGTAGAAATGAATTAACTGAAAGAAAAAGGAAGAAAGAATGGAAGGGTAGGATGCAGCAAGTGAAGAAGGAAGGAAGGAAGGAAGGAAGGAAGGAAGGAAGGAAGGAAGGAAGGAAGGAAGGAAGGAAGGAAGGAGGCATAGAACGAAAAAGAAAGGAAGACAGGAAGAAAAGAGGGAGGGTGGAACACATGAGAAACGAAAGGAAATATGGGAGGGATGGAAAGGAAGACGAATGCAAGGAAGGGGTGTAGGTATGGAGAAAGAGAAAGAAAGAAAGAAAGAAAGAAAGAAAGAAAGAAACAAAGAAAGAAAGAAAGAAAGAAAGAAAGAAAGAAAGAATCAACATAGAGGAAGAATGGGGCAGAAGTAAGGAAGAAAGGGAGGGAGAGATAAAGAGAGGGAGGAATGGAAAGATGGGGTGAAGGAGGAAGAAAGGAAGAAAGGGAGGGAGGTGCTGGGGTCAATAAAATGGCAATGTTTAGATTGAATCGTCAAGATTTGCGATAAAGGGCTGAAAAAAAACATTAAGGACGCCCTGGTCCATGCTTCATCAACAGGGGACAACATCCCAGCAGAAGTAAACCAAAGAACCTATGGACAAATGCACGGCTCATGGGCCATTGGCCATGCAGTGCTTGCTATTTCTGCGCACACAGGAAGCATAGTAAAAAAGTTGATGTTGGGCTGTGATACCCTTGCGCAGGGGCGTTGCTAGGTTCGGAAAAGATCTGGGCTACGCTAATGTCGGCCATGCAGTGCTTGCAATTTCTGCACACACAGGAAGCATAGTAAAAAAGTTGATGTTGGGCTGTGATAACCTTGCGCAGGGGCGTTGCTAGGTTCAGAAAAGATATGGGCTACGCTAATGTCGGGACTCGGGGCCAGGGCCGGTCTTACACCAGATTGCATCCCAGGCAAAAAGCATTCATGGCGCCCCCCCACACCCGACCCCTAAGAAATGGCAACCAAAAAATATGTTACAAGTGTTGTAAATAGGGTACTTCATTAAGAACCAACTAGAAATACAAATGCAATAGAAAATGCATACACTAGACACTAGGTGACAGTCTTAGAATGTTACCTGTATTATGTGTTCAAAAAGTAACTTTTCTTGACGTTGCCCTTGCAAATTGAAGGGCAGCGTCGGATATATCCAGGGATTGGCCAATGTCATTTTCAATTGATAAAATAGCAAGCGATGTCAGTCTTTCATTGGCCATTGTTGATCAAAGGTATGTTTTAATGAGCTTCAGTTTGGAGAAGCTGCACTCACCACTTGCAACTGTGACCGGCAGAGTGAGCAGAATCTTCAATGATATCCAGACATTTGGGAAAATGTTCTTCAGGTTGGCATCATGAATATACTGTAGAACTCGTGGTGTAACTGTCCCTCTTGGTAACATGTAGCGTATATTTTCCAATTCAACATGAAGGTCCTTGCCATTGATGTCAGAAGATTCATCATGTTTTAGTGTCTGGTGCAGGTTTGTACAATGCTCCAATAGTGTTTTTTTGTCCATAGGAAGCTTGCTAAGGTCATACAGAAAGCCCCAGCATTGTTTATGATCCTTCATTTGTCCAAACCTGCCTTCAATTGAACCTTGAGCTGTGTCAACAAGCACATAAAAAAATTCCCTCTTGAACTTTTCTTCTGGGCTTTGGGTCTGTGTTAGATCATCTCTGCCCTCATAATCAAACTGCCTCTTTCTTTGACAAATACGGATCTCCTTGAAGGCAGGCTCAACTCCTAGGTCAGCTGCCATTTCTTTGGCAGCAATGATGGCATTTCCAAATCCATTGTCTCTGTAGGCTACAAAGAACTGAATGCATCCTTTCATCAAAGAAGTAGCAGTCACAATATCCACTGACTTATTTTGTAATGTCTTGCTCACAATGTTAATCTGAAACAAGATATCGTGCCAAACTACAAGAGTAACCAGAAGTTTGAAGTCAGTTATATGGTTAGCCAGACTTTGGGCCTCATGTATGACTCCAGCATCAGCTTTGCTTAACTGTGCTAATTCCATTAGTGCGTCATAGATGTCAGTCACTTGGAACCTTACTGCTTTCACGCTGTCAATGCTACTCTCCCAACGGGTGTCACTTAGCAGCTTTACAGTGAGATTTCTAGCTGCACAGTCCGGTCACAGCGCACCAATGGCAAAGTCAACAGGCTCTGGCTCACTGGGTCTGGCTGCGGCTGGGCCTTCTGATTCGTTCACGATTTCACGCAATTTCTCACTGACAAAGACTAGTATCGGGACAGCAGGTCAAGGAAGGGCAGTCTTCCCATGCCCAGCAGCTCTCCTCCAAGCTGAGTGAATAAACCCTACTCAGCAGGTGTCAAGTCCTAAAAATAAAAAGTGAGGGGACTCATCAACAAATGCAATGGTATGTGACATTACCAGAAATTAGCATACCAAGGTTAAATAAGCACGCTACACCAGCTGCACACATATCCAGTGCACCCACGCACCGTACAACACTCTCTTTCTCTACTGACTTGAACTATGGTTCCCGAGGGCATTCAACCTACCAGCGCTTTGAGATCATACCAATGATACATAAGGCGCTATACAAATGCCAAGCAACATAACATAACATATATTTAACACACACAAAACCAAGAGAGGATATTTTCTTCTAATAGTGTTTTTGAAAACGTTAAAAGGTGTGCCCGTTTTAAACTCTAAGAACCAACACAAATGTTTTCCCGGGAACTTGCAGTACCGAAATGGGACATTTCACCTTTAGCTGTTTGTTATTTTTCATCAGGTTATATAATGCAGTGTGGTGAAGTGTCCGGCCTACTGCATTAATGGAACAACAGCACACGGGCCGTGTGTCCCGGACATTCCTAATGGCAAAAGAGGGGCTCTTTGTGCCACGTTTGGGTCTTAATGACATGCAATACGACGAGGTTCTTTTTTACACTGATCTATACAAAAGGGATGGCCTTACTTATCATTACATAGTTTGCATAAACAGTAAGGCTCTCGCCATTCTGACGATACCAGGAATCTCAGTATATTCCAGGAAGCACAATGTACGTGTGCTGCATTGCACTGTGCACAATTAAGGACTGTCTCCCCACTCCCTTAACATAAACAACTGACTGAAAATGTGTAAAAATCAAAGCTATTCCAGTGTAAAATGATTTAAGGAGAATCCATCTTAGGAAGCACCCCCACGAAGCTCAAATAAGGAATATTGTTCCATGTATAGTACTGGCAACTCTCTTAAATCAATGTGCCCTTCTCCCCGATACCACACTTGGCCGCTCCGAATGTCACAAGGCATAGGACAGTTGTTTTCCACCTATGCCCACCGCCTTGTGGCGACAGGAAACACTTCCTACTGTTTAGGCGCCATACAAATGTCCAATAAATAAATAAAAGCTTGGTTTTGGTCATGCCCCTTACCATCCAAAGGGACAGACGTGAGCAAACTGGGATGAAAGGCAAAGAGTATTGGGCAAAGCCAACTGTTTTGGCATTGGCGAGGCACTGCTGCAGCGGTATGAACTAGACATCAATGGTGTGTAATACTTGCACACAAGCCAAGAGTTGGTTTTGCTAATGCTGGTTTTTAACAAGCCTTCAGTGAACGACATGCATTGCGCTTCTAAAGAGTGGCCCGTTTAGTATTGAACTGTAACGCTCACCTGACTCCCACGGAGGCGCTGGCCTGGTTCGCGCTGCTGTGACCTCTTCTGAGGTGATGCGCAGGGTTCGGAAGATGGACTGGACCGGGCCCCCAAATCTGGCTTGTCTGACTCGCAGAAGTATCCTTCTGTAGGCGAAAATAGGGGATTAACTGTCTGCGGGGTAATGCAATCAGCCTCCCACTTTCCCCTCTCACCCTCCTCGAAACCCTTGTGTGATTCCTCGTAGCGTCTCACCTTAGGGTCTGGAAGGACGAGCTCTCCATCCTGCTTCTGATGCAGGGGCGCGTTGGTATCCAGTTACTTCACTGGATTTTCGGATTGGTGAGAACCAAACTTGCTTGGCTTCCAGGTAAGTTTTTTGATAAGTGTGTCCATGCATTAATGTACTAATGCTAGTGTCTTTTTCCCCATAGGGGCCGGGGTACGGAATGCCGGGGAACAGGCACCGACCCGAGATGAGAGGTGAAATCCTTGTAGAAATCAGGTAAGTCTTTAATGAGTGTTTTTTGGTAATGTCTTTTCATTCGCTCATTAACGCTATTGTCTCTTTTCCCCTTAGGGGCCGGGGTCCGGAAATGCCAGGATGCGGCGCGGACCCGAAATGAAGAGGGAATGAATCAACAGGTAAATCTTAACATGGAGATTTAGCTTTCCTTATTCCCTTCTCTCTCTCACCTTTTGTTCTGGTCTTTTTCTCCCTAGGCGCTGGGGCGTGACTGCGAATCCGGATGATCACTGCTGAACATGGAGGCGCCCTGTAAAGGTGAGTGGAATGCGGCACTGCAGCGATTGACGCGATGAGCTTTTAAATAAAAGTCTTCCTTTTCAGGATTGTCGGCGAGATGTCTCCGGGATGCGGATTTAGCGGGTAAGGACTTTTCCTTCTTCTATTCTCTTCTTCTCTTCCTTTGCAGGTGATCCAGGATGCTGGCAGGCGTGGCAGAGGTCAGGATGCAGGAGCAGACACGGTGAGTGTCCAGCTACTAGATGCAGAACAACGCGAAGCACGTGTGGCTGTTCGGGTGGGGTTTAAATAGCCTTGGAAGAAGTTCCAGGTATGTATCCTTCCTCCAATCAGGTATGTATCCTTCCCCGGCCACGCCCGGATGGTAAATTAGTTCCACAGGTAAAGTAGTTCCTTTCAGGCCTCAAGGAGGCCGGGATCCTGCAGCATGGTCTGCATCAGGTAAGTGCACCCAAGCACTTCCATAATGAGCCTGGCGCCTATGGCGCCAGGACTGATGTCTTTTATGAGCCTGGCGCCATAGGCACCAGGACACTGTCCAAAAGGCCCCTATATGGGGTTGCTGGGTCCTTCCTTGGGGACTGGATGTCCGCTTTCGGGGACGCAGGGCTTGAACCGGCTACCCGGGAGCGGGCATCATGACAGCATTCACCCCCAAGGCCCCTCCCAAGGTTGTTCCCTCCGGGGGTTTTGGTTTGTCTGGGAAGAGTCGGTGGAATTTCCTAACTAATCGAGGTGCACGCACATGGTCGCTGGGTTCCCACGACCTCTCCTGAGGTCCGTACCCCTTCCAATCAATTAGATAGAACAGTTTTGACCTAAACATTTTTGAGTCTAAAATGTTCTTCACTTCGAATTCGGGCTCCCCATCTATTAGAATAGGTTCTGGAGGTTTGAGTAGTCGGGTTCCGGGTACCACTGGTTTCAGAAGTGACACATGAAAAACAGGGTGAATTCGCATACTAGCTGGTAAATCAAGTTTAACAGCCACTGGGTTAATTATTGCCGTAATAGAATAAGGTCCCAGATATTTTGGGTTAAAAGTTTGAGGTCCTTTGAGTGGTAAATGTCTGGTAGCTAACCACACTTGATCCCCAATCTGATACGGAGGTGCTTCACTCAGCATTCTCCTTGTATTTTCTCTTGGCTTGTTGTAAATGCGTAGTTGCCTCTTTGAAGGCTTGAGTAATTGTAGAATGCAGATGTTCTACTGAAGGCATTCCGAGGTTCTGAGGTGAGTCAAGGTTTGAGGTACGAGGGTGATGCCCAAACAAAGTATAAAAAGGACTGTGGCCAGTTCCAGAGTGTACCGAATTATTATATGCGTATTCGGCTATCCAAAGAATGTCTTTCCAGTTGCTTTCAGATTTCTGTAACATACACTGTAAGTATTGCTCAAGGGTCTGATTTGTCCTCTCGGTCTGACCATCGGTCTGAGGGGGTGACTGGTTGATAATCTTACGTTGATCTGCGCCATTTGACAACATTTGCGCCAGAAGTGGGAAATTAATTGGCTTCCCCGGTCAGAGATTAGTATAGATGGGAATCCATGTAGCCGAACAATATTTTTGAGGAATTCTTTGGCTAGGACAGAAGCTGAAGGTAAACCTTTCAAAGGAATAAAGTGGGCCATTTTGGAAAACAAATCCACAATTACCAGAATAGTATTGTACCCCGAACAAGGAGGCAGGTCCGTAATAAAGTCCATTGTTAGGGTGTGCCAGGGTGCTGGCGGTATGTCTAGAAGGTGAAGGAGACTGGCTGGTCTTTTCTTTTGACTTTTATTTTGGGCGCAAACACCACAGGACATCACAAAAGATTTAACATCTTTTCGCCAAGAGGGCCACCAAAATTGTCGTTTCACCTTTTCCTCTGTCTTGGCAATACCGGGGTGTCTCTCTATTAATGCATCATGATAACAGGAAATAACTAGTTTGTGTAATTCCTTATGTGGCAGGAATAAGCGTCCTTGGAAATAAGGTAAACAATTATCTATAGTAAAGTCTGATCCCTTTTGTATCCAATCCTGTAAGGTTGTAGGATCCAGGAGTTGTTTCACTCTGGCTTGAATGTCTTCAAGCGTCTGTAACGAAGTCATGCCTAGAATCCTCTGTTCGGGAATTATTGGTACTGGTTCTGAGTTTGTATCAGATTCTCCCATTCCAATTCGGGATAAGGCGTCTGCTTTGCCATTCTTGCAGCCAGGTCGATAGGTAATCACGAAATCAAATTCAGCGAAAAACAAAGCCCATCGGAGCCGCCGTGATGACTGAGCCTTGGCGGTTTTCAAATACTGTAAATTCCGGTGATCAGTGATCACTGTGATGGTATGTCGAGCGCCAAGCAGATAATGCCGCCAGGCTTTAAAAGCGGACTTAATGGCTAACAGTTCTTCGTCCGTGATTGCATAATTAACCTCGGTTGCCGAGAATTTTCTGGACCAAAATGCTACGGGATGTAGTTGGTTGGTTTCGGGATCTCTTTGGGACAGGACAGCTCCCATGGCTAGGCTGGATGCGTCAGTCTTGACGACATAAGGGAGATCTGGACGCGGGTGTTTCAATATAGGTGCGGAGGTAAAACTTAGCTTTTAAATCCTGAAAGGCCTGCTTGGCTTCTTCAGACCATTCAAAACGTTTATTTTTCCTCAAGAGTGCAGTAATGGGTTGTACCACGCGTGAAAATTCCGGGATAAACCTACGATAGAAATTGGCAAAGCCGAGCATGCTTTGAACCCCTATTACAGAGCTAGGTGATGGCCATTTGAGGATGGCATCCACTTTTCTTGAGTCCATTCGGACTCCTTTGGGTGTCAGGATGAAACCCAGAAACTCGACTTCTGTGGTATGGAAAACACATTTCTCCAATTTAGCAAATAGTTTGTGTTGGCGCAGTTTTTCAAGTACTGCCCTGACGTGTTTTCTGTGATCAGATTCCGAAGAGGAGTACACCAAAATGTCATCGATATATACGACAACACAAACATCGATGAGTTCCCGAAGGACATCATTCATGAAGTAATGGAAGGCAGCCGGCGCGTTACACAATCCGAAAGGCATCACCTGGTACTCGAATTATCCATATTTAGTACGGAAGGCAGTTTTCCATTCGTCGCCTTCTTTAACTCGTACCAGATGATAAGCCCCCCGGAGATCTAACTTGGTGTATATGCAAGCGTCCTTCATCTGGTTAAGGAGTTCAGGGATCAGAGGCAAAGGATAACGTTTTTTTACCGTTATCTGGTTCAATGCGCGGTAATCGATACAAGTTCTAAGGTCGCCTTCTTTTTTGTGCACGAAGAACAAAGCCGAGGATGCCTGGGACTTTGATGGGCGAATAAAACCATTAGCTAGGTATTAAACCAAATATTGTCTCAAATGCAGATTCTCAGGTTCGGTAAGGGCATAAATCCTGCTACAAGGGGGTTGTGCACCGGGCACCAGATCGATTTGGCAATCAACGATCTGTGAGGAGGTTGTAACGCTCACCTGATTCCCACGGAGGCGCTGGTCTAGGCAGGAAGGTGTCTGTGACTTGAAAAGTGATATGTAGGACTCGATTGGCTTCTGGTGCTGAGCCTCTTCGCACTGTGTGTCGAACACGAAGGGTGAGATTTCTGCAGGTGAAAGAATATTGGGGTTAATGATCTGGGCAGTTGAGTGTCCCTCTCTCTCTCGCTCTTCCTAGCTTCTCCGTAGAGCCCCCAGGTCAACGTGCTCACCTTAGATAGGTGAATGCTGGACTCTCCATTTGCGTCTGGTGCAGGGTGCCGTTGCCAGTTCCTTCACTGGATGAAACGTAGGCCTCTTGACATCAGAGGATCGCTACCGCCATTAACTGCATGAGCGGTGAGTTTCCGGACACCTTTTTAGTCCTTACAGTCTTTAGGTGCTTGGGCACGTTAAGATAGAACAGGGCTCAGTATAATGCTTTCTCCTATTTGTTTTGCAGGGCTCTTGAGATAGAAGATGGAGTGGAGAGAGCCGAAGCTGGAGCCAGAGCCTTGGAATGAAGCGCCTGGAAGCGCGTAAGTAAATGCAAGCGCTTTAACTGTCTCTTTTCCCTTGCAGCTGTGAGTTCGTGCTGAAGAGATGCTGGAAAACGCCGGAGTTTTTGCAGGCGTCCTATTGTGGCGAGCGCGATTAGCGTAAGTAAATGCCTGTCTAATGTCTCTTCTTTTTGTCTTTCAGATGTTGGGTTGCAGCGATGAAGACATCCGGAATTCGCGGAGTGCCGGTAAGTAATAACTATGCTTTTGTCTTCACAGGCGGCGGTGCAGCGTGAAGAAATGGTCGCTTCCGATGGATCAGGTGAGGAATGCGCTGCGTGTGAAGGTTGCCGTGCTAACCTGTTGTTTCTTGTCTTTACAGGTGCTGCCGAAGACTGGATACAGGAATGATAAGTATTGTTCTTGCAGGTTCTGCTGAAGACTGGATACAGGAATGGTAAGTATAGTTCTTGCAGGTTCAGGATCGAAGAAAAGCTGGAACAGACTCAGTGAGCGTTCTGCTGCAGATGCAGAATAACGCGAAGCACGTTTCATCAATCGGGTGTGGTTTAAATAGCCTAGGAGTGATGAGGCGTCTTCCTCCACGGCCCCGCCTAGGTAAGAAAAGAGTTCCTGTTCCAGAAGAGTTCCAGTGTTGTATCCAGGGAGTGGAGCTTGCCCCACCCAGGTAAGAAAGTAGTTCCGGCTCACAGAGGATTCCTATGTAGCTGGTAAGTAAGCACCCAAGCACATTCATCCATATTATGAGCCCGGCGCTTCCAGTGCCGGGACCGATGGCTTTGATGAGCCTGGTGCCTCCGGCGCCAGGACAAGGTCCAAAAGGTCCCAGTGGGGACCGGCTGGTGCCTAAGATTAAGGTTAGGGGCCTGCTTCCAAGGACGTCGGGCTGGTCCTGGCTCCTTGGAAGCAGTGATCCTGACAGTACCCCCCCTCAAGGCCCCTCCCAAGCGTGTCTTCTCCGGGGGTTTTGGCTTGTCGGGGTGATTTAGATGGAATTTCTTGACCAGACGAGGTGCGTGGACATATTCTGAGGGTTCCCAAGACCTTTCCTGGGGGCCGTATCCTTTCCAATCAATCAGATAATATAATTTAGATTTGGAGATTTTGGAGTCTAGGATGTTCTTTACTTTGAATTCAAGTTCTCCATCCACTAAAACAGGTTTTGGGAGTTCGGTCAATCGGGTTTCTGGTTGTACTGGTTTTAGTAAGGAGACATGGAATACTGGATGTATTTTCATATGCGAAGGTAATTCCAATTTGACAGCCACCGGATTAACTATAGCAGAGATGAGATAGGGTCCAAGGTATCTCGGGATGAAGGTGCGGGGTCCCTTTAGAGGCAGGTGCTTAGTGGATAACCAGACCTGATCTCCTACTGCGTAGTGAGGGGCCTCTTTACGATGTTGATCTGCTCCTTTCTTGAATTGAGCTTTAGCTCTTTGCAGATGGGCAGTGGCTTCCTTAAAAGCACGAGTGATCTCCGAGTGCAAGTGTTCCACAGCCAGTGTTTCTAATTCTTGGGGAGGATCCAGGTTAGAGGTTCTAGGATGGTGTCCGTATAATAGGAAGAAGGGAGTTTTCCCGGTTCCAGAATGAGTTGAATTGTTATAAGCGTATTCAGCGATACAAAGAATGTCCTTCCAAGGGTTTTCAGTTTGTTGGAGCATGCAACGTAGATATTGCTCTAAAGTTTGATTTGTCCTCTCGGTTTGTCTGTCAGTTTGGGGATGGTGACTGGTTGAAAGTCTCACATCAATTTGGGCTAAACGACAGCAACTTCGCCAAAAGTGGGAGATGAATTGACTTCCCCTGTCGGAGACCAAAACCGAAGGAAAACCGTGTAACCGAACGATGTTTTCCAAGAATTCTCGGGCCAATATTGAAGCTGAAGGTAGGCCTTTCAGCGGAATGAAGTGAGCCATCTTGGAGAATAGATCCACGACTACTAAAATGGTATTATACCCTGAGCATGGAGGTAAGTCCGTGATGAAATCCATGGACAGGGTATGCCATGGACAGGGAGGGATGTCTAGTGGGTGTAAGAGGCCGGCTGGTTTCTCCTTCTGACTTTTATTCTGGGCACACACACCGCAGGAGATTACAAAGTCTCTAATATCCTTCTTCCATGATGGCCACCAGAAATGTCTTTTGACCTTTTCCATGGTTTTGGTAATGCCAGGATGATCCTTCATTAGTGAGTTGTGATAACAGGAGATTACCTGTTTTTGTATTTTCTCACTGGGCAAGTACAATCGTCCTCGGAAATATGGTAGGTCTTGATCCACTGAGAATTCTTTTCCCTTTAATTGCCAGTCCTGTAATTCGGCCGGAGTTAGGAGTGACTTGATTGTAGTCTTGATGTCTTCAAAGGATTGAGCGCTGACCAAGCCCAAAATCCTTTGTTCTGGGATTATGGGTATTGCTTCTGGATTGGTCAAGTGTTCATCAATTCCCATCCGGGAGAGGGCATCAGCTTTTCCGTTTTTACTGCCTGGTCGATAAGTAATTATAAAGTCAAACTCAGCCAAAAACAGAGCCCAGCAAAGCTGCCTGGAAGACTGAGCTTTGGCCGTCTTCAGATATTGTAAATTGCGGTGATCTGTCATTACGGTGACTGTGTGTCTGGCTCCCAAAAGATAATGCCGCCAGGCTTTAAAGGCCGATCTGATAGCTAAAAGTTCCTTGTCTGTAATTGAATAGTTGATCTCGGGAGCCGAGAATTTGCGGGACCAAAAGGCTACAGGATGTAATTGGTGTGTGACCGGATCTCTTTGCGATAAAACTGCCCCCATAGCAAGACTAGAAGCATCCGTTTCCACGATGTAGGGGAGTTCTGGGCGAGGATGTTTTAGAACAGGTGCAGAAATGAATTTAGCTTTTAAGTCCTGAAAAGCTTGTTCTGCTTTGGTAGACCACTCAAAACGTTTGTTCTTCTTTAACAGAGCGGTGATGGGCTGGACAATTCGAGAGAATTCAGGAATGAATCTGCGGTAAAAGTTAGCGAAGCCTAACATGCTTTGAACTCCTTTTACAGAGGTTGGTGAAGGCCACTTGATGATTGCATCGACTTTCTTTGAATCCATATGGACTCCGGTAGGTGACAATATGAATCCCAGGAACTCAACTTCAGTTACGTTGAAAACGCATTTTTCAAGTTTAGCAAAAAGGTTATGTTGACGTAATCTCTCCAGGACCTCCTTAACGTGTTTCTGATGTTCTTCTTCAGATGATGAATAGACGAGGATGTCATCAATGTAGACAACAACACAGACATCTATGAGTTCTCTAAGGACATCATTCATAAAATACTGGAAGGCGGCAGGAGCGTTGCAAAGTCCAAAGGGCATAACTTGATATTCAAACAGCCCATACTTGGTGCGGAAGGCCGTCTTCCATTCATCGCCCTCTTTTATTCGTACCAAGTGGTAGGCTCCTCTGAGATCCAACTTCGTATATATACATGCGTCTTTGACTTGTCCAGGAGTTCAGGGATCAAAGGTAACGGGTATCTGTTTTTAGCGGTGATCTGATTCAGGGCGTGGTAATCTATACAAGTCCTAAGGTCTCCTTCCTTTTTCGGAACGAAGAACAAAGCTTAGGAAGCTGGAGACTTTGAAGGACGGATAAACCCGTTAGCTAGGTATTGGTCCAGATATTGTCTGAGGTGAAGATTCTCTGGCTCGGTGAGGGCATAAATCCTACTGCAGGGAGGAGTTGTTCCGGGTATCAGATCTATTTGACAGTCGTAAGACCCATGAGGGGGCAGGGTGTTAGCTTGGTCCTTCCGAAAGATGTCTTGGAATTCCTGGTATTCGGGAGGTAACTTGGGAGCCTCAGAAGAGGTTGCCACCAGTGAAACTTCAGACCGAGGATAACAAGTGGTAAAACATTCTGCAAACTGAACCGTCTTTGCTCGCCAATCGATCTGAGGATTGTGCTTCTCTAACCAAGGAATTCCCAGAATGATCTGGAACTGAGGGGCCTTGATCACATCGAACACGATTTTCTCCCGGTGTCCATCTTGGCTCACTAACGTCATTTCTTGGGTGGCGTGCGTTACTGGTCCGGAGGCTATCTCTGTGCCATCCACTGTCGTAATGACGTCCTTTACTGCCTTAGGGACAAGAGGTAGATTCATCCTTGATACCATTTCATGGTCCACATAATTACTGATTGCTCCGCTGTCGATGTAAGCTTCAATTGCATGCAAACGTCCGGACGTTCAGGGCTAATGAGGACCATAGGCACCACGAAATGCGAGGTCACGGGACAGATTTTAACGCTCGGCAAGGGGACCTCTACACTTGTCGGGCTAGGTCGTTTCCCTGCTCAGAATTTGTGGTACAGGTATCTGTGGCCCCTACAGCCTTCTTAGCTGGTTTCACTGGACAGTCTCGAAGAAAGTGCCCCGAGTTTCCGCAATAGAGGCATCATTGCAGCTGTCTTCTTCTTTCCCGCTCTTTTTGGGTTAAAGGTCCTTTCATGCCCCCTATTTGCATGGGTTCCACGGTGTCAGCTCCCCTAGTAGAGGTCTGAGGTTTAGAAAACACTCGGGTATCAAATTTGGAACGATCAGCCTTCCTGTTCTGTAATCTGTGGTCCAATTGGACAACTAAGTCAATATAGTCCTAGCATTCTTGTGGAGGATTCACAACTTGAGCTAACACATCCTTGAGCTCTCCACGCAGGCCTCTGTAGAAAAGCGTTATTCTTTTATCCTCAGGCCATTGAGTTTCCACTATAAGTCTGTTGAATGAGGCAATATATGCCAAGAGGTCTTGATTACCCTGTCGTAACGAAAGGAGTTCATTGTCCAAGGCCTGCCCTTGTGCATGTCTTGCGAACAGTTTCTCCATACTGGACTGGAAGGCCTGGAAATCATGAAGAACCGGATCATCCTGAGTGACTAAAGGGATCGACCAATCTGCGGCACTGCCACTGAGATAAGAAAGCACGAAAGCCACCTTGGTTTGATCTGTTGCGAAGGCAGCTGGTCGACATAAGAAGTGTAGGCGGCACTGGTTAATAAACACTGCAAATTTCTTTGGGTCACCAGAAAAACGTTCGGGCGGAGCCAAGGGCACATTACCGGGTAGATTGATTTGCACTGGATTTGAGGATGCTGAGGGATAACTTCCTCCTGGAGCGGGCAAAGGTGTCTGTCCTGCCTGCGCTTGTAGCAATTGCCTATCAAGGTCCTCTGTTCGCTCCTTGGATATTATCAGCTCTCTTCTTAGAGAGTTTGTTTCCTGACGAGCTGCATGTACTTCTGCTCTTAGTTCCCCAAGCAATTGGGCCAATTGATCAGTGTCCGAGGTTTCCATTGCGCCTGGGTAGGAGTTTTGTGGTGGGCTTCGCGTTCTGTAACGCTCACCTGATTCCCACGGAGGTGCTGGTCTAGGCAGGAAGGTGTCTGTGACTTGAAAAGTGATATGTAGGACTCGATTGGCTTCTGGTGCTGAGCCTCTTCGCACTGTGTGTCGAACACGAAGGGTGAGATTTCTGCAGGTGAAAGAATATGGGGGTTAATGATCTGGGCAGTTGAGTGTCCCTCTCTCTCTCGCTCTTCCTAGCTTCTCTGTAGAGCCCCCAGGTCAACGTGCTCACCTTAGATAGGTGAATGCTGGACTCTCCATCTGCGTCTGGTGCAGGGTGCCGTTGCCAGTTCCTTCACTGGATGAAACGTAGGCCTCTTGACATCAGAGGATCGCTACCGCCGTTAACTGCACGAGCGGTGAGTTTCCAGACACCTTTTTAGTCCTTACAGTCTTTAGGTGCTTGGGCACGTTAAGATAGAACAGGGCTCAGTATAATGCTTTCTCCTATTTGTTTTGTAGGGCTCTTGAGATAGAAGATGGAGTGGAGAGAGCCGAAGCTGGAGCCAGAGCCTTGGAATGAAGCGCCTGGAAGCGCATAAGTAAATGCAAGCGCTTTAACTGTCTCTTTTCCCTTGCAGCTGTGAGTTCGTGCTGAAGAGATGCTGGAAAACACCAGAGTTTTTGCAGGCGTCCTATTGTGGCAAGCGCGATTAGCGTAAGTAAATACCTGTCTAATGTCTCTTCTTTTTGTCTTTCAGATGTTGGGTTGCAGCGATGAAGACATCCGGAATTCGCGGAGTGCCGGTAAGTAATAACTATGCTTTTGTCTTCACAGGCGGCGGTGCAGCGTGAAGAAATGGTCGCTGCCGATGGATCAGGTGAGGAATGCGCTGCGTGTGAAGGTTGCCGTGCTAACCTGTTGTTTCTTGTCTTTACAGGTGCTGCCGAAGACTGGATACAGGAATGATAAGTATTGTTCTTGCAGGTTCTGCTGAAGACTGGATACAGGAATGGTAAGTATAGTTCTTGCAGGTTCAGGATCGAAGAAAAGCTGGAACAGACTCGGTGAGCGTTCTGCTGCAGATGCAGAATAACGCAAAGCACGTTTCATCAATCGGGTGTGGTTTAAATAGCCTAGGAGTGATGAGGCATCTTCCTCCACGGCCCCGCCTAGGTAAGAAAAGAGTTCCTGTTCCAGAAGAGTTCCAGTGTTGTATCCAGGGAGTGGAGCTTGCCCCACCCAGGTAAGAAAGTAGTTCCGGCTCACAGAGGATTCCTATGTAGCTGGTAAGTAAGCAGCATGGTCTGCTGCAGGTAAGTCCACCCAAGCACATTCATCCATATTATGAGCCCGGAGCTTCCAGTGCCGGGACCGATGGCTTTGATGAGCCTGGTGCCTCCGGCGCCAGGACAAGGTCCAAAAGGTCCCAGTGGGGACCGGCTGGTGCCTAAGATTAAGGTTAGGGGCCTGCTTCCAAGGACGTTGGGCTGGTCCTGGCTCCTTGGAAGCAGTGATCATGACAGAGGTAACGTGTTGGCCTGTTCCTTTTGGAAGACGTCCTGAAAGTCTTGGTATTCCGGAGGTAGTTGCATGGAGGCAGAGGTTACAGATGCTAGATTAATCTTCAGGTTTTCTGGGTAGCAGGTTTGTGTACAATCCGGGAAGGTTATTCTCTTAGCTCGCCAATCAATTTGAGGATTATGTGTCTCTAGCCAAGGGATTCCAAGAATAACCTGAAACTGTGGAGCCTTGATTACATCAAACACAACACCCTCCCGATGGCCGTCAGGACCAATAAGAGTCACCACAGTAGTGGAATGTGTTACCGGTCCAGAGGCAATTTCAGTTCCATCGACTGTGGTGATGACATCTTTGCTAGTTTTAGGACGGAGAGGGAGGTTAATCCTAGAGACCAATTCACGATCCACATAGTTTCCAATAGCCCCACTATCGATGTATGCCTTTATTGCATGCAACCGCTTAGGCTGTTCTGGATCTACGAGAACCATTGGCACAATGAAATGCGAGGTCTGAGAGTTAGTTTTCAAGCTCGGCAAGCGGACCCCTACACCTATCGGGCGGAGTCGTTTCCCGAAACAGAGTCTTCATGGTTTTTATCAGCGGTTCGTACCGCCTTTCGGGGCGGCTTTTCTGGGCAATCTCGTAGAAAGTGTCCAGAATTCCCACAATAAAGACATAATTTTAACTGCCGCCTCCTTTCACGTTCCTTTTGAGTTAAGGGTCCTTTAACCCCTCCAATTTGCATAGGCTCAGAGACATCAACTCCCTTGGGATTAGCATGGGTCTTGACCAACACCCGGGTCTCAAACCTGGAATTATCTGCTTTTCTGTTTTGAAGTCTGTGATCCAATTGGACCACTAAGTCTATATACTCTGTGCATTCTTGGGGCGGATTTACAACTTGGGCCAAGACATCTTTAAGTTCTCCGCATAGGCCTCGATAAAATAATGTGACTCTTTTATCCTCTGGCCATCCCGTTTCCACAATTAGTCTATTAAAGGTTGCAATATAGGATAGGAGGTCCTGATTGCCCTGTCGCAGGGATAGAAGTTCGTCATCCAGAGCCTGCCCCTGAGAGTGTTGAGCAAATAACCTTTCCATGCTTGCTTGAAACCTTTGAAAATCACGGAGAATCGTGTCATCTTGAGTAACCAGTGGAACTGACCAATCGGCAGCGCAGCCGCTGAGATATGACAATACAAAGGCTACCTTGGTCTGATCATTAGGGAAGGCCCCAGGTCTGCATAGGAAGTGCAAACGACACTGATTCATGAATACGGCGATTCGTTTGGGGTCCCCAGCAAAGCGTTCGGGTGGGGCCAGCGGCATGTTTCCAGGTAGATTAATCTGCACAGGGTTACTGGAAACCACAGGAGCGGGGTTCCCTCTGGAACAGGGTAGAGGAGTTTGCCCAGCTTGACCTTGCAAAAGCTGTCTGGCCAGGTCATCAGTTCTTTCCTTTGATATTATTAATTCCCTCTTGAGGGCATTAGTCTCTTAACGAGCAGCATGTACTTCGGACCGTAATTCCCCCAGTAATTGGGCCAATTGATCAGTCTCAGAACTTTCCATAGCGCCTGGGTGGGAATTTGTAGGAAGGCTTTGCGTTCTGTAACGCTCACCTGACTCCCACGGAGGCACTGGCCTGGTTCGCGCTGCTGTGACCTCTTCTAAGGTGATGCGCAGGGTTCGGAAGACGGACTGGACCGGGCCCCCAAATCTGGCTTGTCTGGCTCGCAGAAGTATCCTTCTGTAGGCGAAAATAGGGGATTAACTGTCTGCGGGGTAATGCAATCAGCCTCCCACTTTCCCCTCTCACCCTCCTCGAAACCCTTCGGTGATTCCTCGTAGCGTCTCACCTTAGGGTCTGGAAGGACGAGCTCTCCATCCTGCTTCTGATGCAGGGGCGCGTTGGTATCCAGTTACTTCACTGGATTTTCGGATTGGTGAGAACCAAACTTGCTTGGCTTCCAGGTACGTTTTTTGATAAGAGGTTCCCCTTGTGTCCATGCAGTAATGTACTAATGCTAGTGTCTTTTTCCCCATAGGGGCCGGGGTACGGAATGCCGGGGAACAGGCACCGACCCGAGATGAGAGGTGAAATCCTTGTAGAAATCAGGTAAGTCTTTAATGAGCGTTTTTTGGTAATGTCTTTTCATTCGCTCATTAACGCTGATGTCTCTTTTTCCCCTTAGGGGCCGGGGTCCGGAAATGCCAGGATGCGGCGCAGACCCGAAATGAAGAGGGAATGAATCAACAGGTAAGTCTTAACATGGAGATTTAGCTTTCCTTATTCCCTTCTCTCTCTCACCTTTTGTTCTGGTATTTTTCTCCCTAGGCGCTGGGGCGTGACTGCGAATCCGGATGATCGCTGCTGAACATGGAGGCACCCTGTAAAGGTGAGTGGAATGCGGCGCTGCAGCGATCGACACAATGAGCTTTTAAATAAAAGTCTTCCTTTTCAGGATTGTCGGCGAGATGTCTCCGGGATGTGGATTTAGCAGGTAATGACTTTTGCTTCTTCTGTTCTCTTCTTCTCTTCCTTTGCAGGTGATCCAGGATGCTGGCAGGCGTGGCAGAAGTCAGGATGCAGGAGCAGACACAGTGAGCATCCAGCTGCTAGATGCAGAACAACGCGAAGCACGTGTGGCTTTTCGGGTGGGGTTTAAATAGCCTTGGAAGAAGTTCCAGGTATGTATCCTTCCTCCAATCAGGTATGTATCCTTCCCCAGCCACGCCCGGATGGTAAATTAGTCCCACAGGTAAAGTAGTTCCTTTCAGGCCTCAAGGAGGCCGGGATCCTGCAGCATGGTCTGCATCAGGTAAGTGCACCCAAGCACTTCATAATGAGCCTGGCGCCTATGGCGCCAGGACTGATGTCTTTTATGAGCCTGGCGCCATAGGCGCCAGGACACTGTCCAAAGGGCCCCTATATGGGGTTGCTGGGTCCTTCCTTGGGGACTGGATGTCCGCTTTCGGGGACGCAGGGCTTGAACCGGCTCCCCGGGAGCGGGCATCATGACATGAACTCAGTTGAGTGCTTTCAAAAAACACCAGCAGGCACTTAAAGCACAAAGTCTGATAATGATCAAGTTAGCTCACAGAGATCCCAGGATTGTGCTTTGGAATGGGAGGAGCAGGAAGTGGGTGGGAATGGCCATAGGGATTAGCATGGCCAGTCAACGGGATGGTCCAAACACTGACAAGATGTGTGCCCCTGAGAATTGTGTGTGCCAATGCACCTTTTTCACGCATCCTCTTGGCAGTCATTGCCCCTTCGCACTCATCCACTTGCCATTGCCACCTAACGCATATCCACTGCCACGTCTGTCTCCACTGTGGACCTTTCCCATAGAGCACCCACCTGTAGACCATTGTCCTCTCACACGTACCCAAGGACCATTGCCCCTTTCCAGCCATTTACAGGTCATTCCAATTGTGTGAGTGGCAGCTGCGGAGGAGAGTTGTCATGTTGTCCGTTACACAGTGTCTGTTTCAGTGCACAGGGCTAGCCTTGCTTTTGTGGGGCTGTCACTTCGAGCACTTTAAGTGATTGCACTCCTGATAAACAAAAGAGCTCCATTCACACCTGTAAGGAGAGGTGGTATGCCTCTAAAGTTTCACTGCACGGTTTTCTGCGACTAGTAATTTAAGAGTCGATCAATCAGTGGTGGAAATGGAAAAAGTCTGGTGGGGGATCCCCCAAGGCCGGGGATCGGGCAGAGATTTGGGGCTGGGCGGTGTCTGAGGAGGCGGCGTTCAGAGCTGGCAGTTGACCTCCGATTAAAGGAAATAACAGTTTAAAACAGCACAATTTCTTTTATGCTGCTTCTTTTTCAAGCTATATATCAATTCCACTTTAAACCACTTCCATGGCGCTGGTGCACCCAAAATATGATATCATTACAACTTGAAAACCGTTGGGGTCCCATCATCTGATGAGGTGTGAAGGCAAGAAACAAGCGGTGGAGTAGGGCTTGCAGGATTAAGGACAGAGCCACACTGAGCCTCACAAACCCTTTCAACTAAAATAATTGAACGGCCCTGCCACTATACCTATATGAAGGCTAGCCATAGACACCACCTACCTTGATCCACTGATGCCATGTCTGAGGCTATTGGAAAAATTGCTGCCAGGCAAAAAGTAGAGGCCACGGTTACGGAGTTGGCAACCCATGATGGTGTATGGACCAGACAGACACTGTTGCATGGGGAAAGTCTGCCATGCCCCTGGACCATCCTAAGAGGCTGAGAGAAGGATCACTGGGAACAAACACAAGGAGCCCTGCTGTTGGCAATTGCTTCCCTGCACTGGTAAGCAAAGTGCCCTGTTCCCACTAACTTTAGTGGAGTCAGTGCTAAGGAGCGAACAGGAGACCATCACAAGGCTGGAATACAACACTGCATGCAATTACAAAAGCTTTATTTTTGTTCTCTTTTTTTACTGCAGAACGTAAAACCACCCAGCAATCAGTGGTCAAAGTGTACAGAAACAAGTAGTGGAACTATGTTCCCCTACTGGCCTGCACCGCTCCCCACAAACCCCACCGGCATCCCCTCGCCCCCTCCCATGCACAATACAAACCCCAAAACACATGTGCCTGCTGTTTAGGGAAACGTTCAGTGCAGTTCACTGAAAGTGCAAGTTTCAACTTCATCCTACACTATTTTAAAATGAAACTGTTCTAGAGAAGTTTCATTTTAAAATAAAGGCATAGGAACCCAGAATTTTGCATTAAAAGCAATGCCCTGTGCGAGCACTGAGCACAAAGAGTAATCTACTCTGTGTGCATTGTCCTCGCACAGGGCAGAGATCTGCCGGGCCCACAAGGGTGGGGGCTGGGCTGCTCAGAGCAGACTGCTCCGAGCAGCACAGCCCCCACCTTCGCGGGCCCGGCTGTGTAGTCTGCGTGGCTGCGGTGCCTGCATGAAGAACTCGTAGTGATAGTGCAGGACAGTCTTCCTAAGAAGGCCTGTTCCAGTGTCCTGCTGAAAGGCAGGATCTGTCTTAAGATCGCCCAGTTTTCCAGTTGACAGTGCACAAATCAGCACTGGTTTTAGCAGTGTTAGTGCAAACAAATTATTATTTCGTGCTAAGGAGTACTACATCATTACAGTGAAGGCGGTGCTCAATAACTAGCCAGCTAGGACAACAAGGTGATGTAAACTATGGGGAAATAGTAGAGTTATTTCATTCTGTGAACAAAGGAATGAGAAATGCCCTTTGGCAGAAAGGTCTGCGTTGATTAAGTGTTTGGTCAGGTTAAAGGTCTCCACTCCATCAATGAAAGCCCTTCCTCTGAGTTAAGTCCTGTCAAGGCCTTAGAGGCCACCAGCCCATTTATTACCACGGGTGTTATTCAAAGAGCTTCCTGCGTGTCTAAAATGTGAGATGTATACCTTTCTCCGACACATTATGATCAAATGTGATTTCTAAGCTAGTGCCATAAGTTGACAGCCGCAATCACACGCATGTCACTTCAAGTGCAAATATGCCGTGATTGAGGCCGCCCGACTCTCGGGCATGTTGTTGTTCCATTAATGCAGCACCCTGGGTCCCTGGCCATGTGTCTCGTGGCTCGCCCGGGTGCTGTATTAATGGAACAACAACATGCCAGAGAGTCTGATAATACAGCACCCGAGCCGTGCACAGCGCCGACTGTAACTTGCATATTAGCAAAAAAAATGTATTATAGTGGCACTCGCCCGCCCCAACCTCCCAAGGCCCCAAACAAAGTAGTACAGACTGTACTTACCTGATAGTGAGGCATGGGCATCCACACTCGCTCGCTCCTGTTTTTGGAATGGTTGGGCTGCGGGGGACTGACAACAACGCCAGGCATCCAGCCAGCCCCAAGCTATCAGTACAGAGACGTGCACATAGCCTGAGGGGCATGCCACACGTGCGCCCATGGGCCTGGTGCCAGCGCCACCAGGGCCCTGAGTGAAAAATCAACAAACAAATGTTGCTATTTGCATGTTTATTAGTCTGTCAATTGCACTTTGCTGCTGTCCTGAGGGCAAAGGCCAGCCTGCAGCAGTGCTCACTGCTCGCTCCTAATAACACATCAAAATCAGGATGCCACGCGGCGCCCCCTAGAGGCTGACTGATGTCAGGCAGCCGCCTGAGCTGCCTGACATAAAGACCGGCACTGCTTGGGGTTAGCTAGCGTTTTGGTTGTAGCCCTTGAGCTTTTATCCAGGGCTACAACCAAAAGACCCGGGGCTATAGCCCATTGAACCCCACCAGCTTCTCTCTGCCCTTGGGTACAAACATATTTTATTAACTGCAACTCAAACAATACGTTCTATCTGATTACATGTCCATGTAATCTAATGTACATTGGCATGACAAAAATGTCAGCGGATTTTTGCAATAACAAATCATCACACGCGGTTTGGGGGATGGTGTTTCATGATGTCACACTCACGCTTGTAAGTAATAATATGTGGCACGCGCCTGTAGGGGCCGCGTGTGGTGTCACAGACATAGGCACGCCTACTAATGCGTTCACGTGTATACCACGTGTTCAAAATGTCAGCTGTCAACTATAACGCGGAACGCTGAAATATCAGTGGCATGAGCGAAGCTCGTCACTCAAAAGGCACGGAAGCAATTGTTTTCTTTTCCCTTCCTTTTCAATGGAAAGATTTTCTTTTCACAGGATCAGTGTTTTTAGTGCCTTCAACAAACCATTCACAGGGCCACTTATATTCCATTTTCATATTCAGAGAGGAGGAATTCTGCAAGGTGTGGACTGGCGTATAAGGGGACTCTGGAGATTTCCCGGTAGGCCTCTACACGCTGAGCGTCTTTTGTGTGGTTTGTCGAAATTTTCCCATAGGAAAAGGGTTGAGATTGCTTAAAATGTGTAATATGGGGCCACTTAGAACATTATTTCCAGGGCCTCTTTTAGTTCCCAGTCCACCAGTGAACTCTGCACTCATGCCATCCTCCTAATTATCCCCAAGTTGCATTAAATGAACACCTAGCAATCACCTGTATTGAGAAAGAGGTCAAGTTTGTTTATGGTTATGCAACTGTGAACTCTGAGTCTCCACTCAAGTTGCTCACACATGTATTGTGTTTTTACATTCACTCTATATAGAAACAAAAAGGAATTGCAGAGATGAGGAACAACACCGGTAGTTCCTTAGCCCAGGAATGATATGTTTTACCTGCTCTTTAGTCCTGATGACTAGAATATAACTAAGCTAATTGCAGAAGCTGGCCGGTCCTCTTTAGATATCTCTTGTGTGTTTGGGCATATGCAATGCCTTATCTTTGCCTTATAAGGCATATAAGATACCTTATCTTTCAGTACTTTGTTTTAATTAACCTTTGAATCCATTGCCAATAGATATTCAGATGTGGGAAGAAAATGTTGAAAAAATCCTCACCTGAATGTATTCTAATTTAAATGTTTCAATGACACCCCATTAATGGGTTCAAATTGGAGTAGACTACGGCGATGGACCCCCATATATATTTACATACATTAATTGCCATAAGTGAGTTTCAAGTTACTCTATCCCTTTTAGATAGGCGGTGAACCACCGCAATCTATGGACAGAAATCACTAGCAGGTATAGCTTATTTCTTCCTGAGGAACAATATTAGGGACCCATGCACTTGGTTTAGTATAGAAGGATCTCCTTTTATTTTGGTGGTATCTAAACCATCTCCATTAGGGTGACATGTTCCTTAACATCAGATTTTCCCTTATGTTTAGGGTTACATCTCCTTTGCTTAGGGCTGGGGTGGGGTTCTCCCCTGAGAACATTTAAGAAAAAATGGGCTAACATAGTACATTTCATGGCACGCTTTCTTTGTGAAATCAATATTGCAGGGTGTTCCAATAGACGCAAAGTCGTCAACAGTCCACAGGAGCATTTTCCAACACATTTCTATTATGCGTATGTAATGATGTAGGTATGTCCACATAAGAACACACACCATGTTGGTATTATCATTGTTGCACGTATAAACTGCCATGTCACAGTAGGAATACATGTCCAGGGTGGCTGTACCAATGTAGGCCAGTATGGCCACTTAAAAAATCGTCTTTGGTTGACCCTTAATGCCAGTAAAACATGCCATGCCACAACAAGTAAATACTGACTGTGCCAATGTAAGCCAAAAGGGCCACTTGAAAACATTAATCATCATGGCGTTGTCCTTGATGCCAGTTAAATATCCCATGCCATAGTAAGAAAACAAGTCTAGAATGGCTGCACCCGTGTAGGCAAGTATATTCATGTTAGAACACTCCTCATGTGTGTTTTCCACTGGATGCCATTAAAAAATTCCATGTCACTGTAAGAAAATATGGGAGGAATGGCTGCACTGTTGTAAGCCTGCGTAAACATGTAAGAACACTCATCCATCATCTTATCGGACTGGCCCACAATATTAGTAAAACAAAACATGGTGTAGTAACAAAACCCATCCAGCCTAGCTGCACCAATGTAGCCCACTAAGGTTACAAAACAAAACTCATCATGTTGGGTTTACCCTTAATCTCAGTAAAAAATGCAATGCCATAGTTGGAAATATTGATATTGATATATTTTTAAAAAAATGTAAATATGTGGCAAGTGGCTGCACCATGTAAGCCAATAACCTGAATACCACTAAAAATGCTATAACACAGTAAGAACATATGTCCATAATGGCTGCACAGATGTAGGCCAGTATGGCCATGTAAGAAGCCTCACCATGTTGGCTGGACCCTTTGTGCCAGTAAATAATGCTATTTCACTGAAAAAGTATGGCTATTGCTGCACCAATGTAGCCCCCAGACCACCATCCCCCAAATAAGAGCCTGGCCCCCCACCCAGCACACATGCAACCGAGGACACACTTTCATACAGCATAGCATGTACTCTTCCTTTCACACGTGAGCCATACAACATACACTCTATCAGTCACACATGCACTCTCTCATTTACCAGCAGACCCATGAAACAATACAGACTCTCTCATTCACACATGCACCTAAACAAAATACACTCACTCATCACAGATGCATTTACAGACACAAACCCTCACATACACGCATTCAAAAATATACACACACATACATACACGTAAATCATTTATTCTGACCTGCTGTCTCAGAACAGATTTCAGATACCACCTCATGCTGCCTTTCCCGATGGCCCTCAATCTCTCACACAACCTGCAACAGTGACCCGGAACCAGGGAACGCTTCTGGTTTCTACAAATGAGTGGTAGAGCTGTAGCACCTCCATATCGCCGTCCCTGGGCCTCTGAATGTATGGGCAGGCACAGGAGTGATCCTACACCCTACACTCACTCGATCTTGCAGTACCTAACATGCATTCCCTATGGACCATGGTGTACTGGCCATGCATGCTGGTGTACAATAAGTGTAAAAGTGAAAATATGTCTCCCTGTGCAGTTAAAGTCAACCCAAAAGCACTCCCTCGGCTGTTTGCTGGGGTGGAGGAACCGCTCAGTGCTTTCACTGGGCTGCTCTGGGTTGTGTGGGCTGGCACAGTGCCTCGTTGCCCGTCGTAGTCGAGCCACCCATTCCATAAGTCAGTTCTGGTATGCCAACACTTTGTCTGCTTGGAAATGTTGGCAACTGCAAGTCCCAGAATCCAAACTTCTGTTGACTGAAAAGCCAGTTATCGCTGATCGTAGCACTAATGACATGGGGCAAGTTGGAAGCTCTGATGATGGCATACTTCTCTTTGTGAACCAACTTGGACACCGCATTTGCACACATTCATCCATTCATTGAATAATTTACTTGAAATAGATACCATCCTTTGGAAGACTTTTCAATAGGTCACAATCTGAATTACACCATCTTATGTGCTTCTGGTGAACCCATAGTTACCATTGCAAAAAATAAAACTACAAGTCACCATAATGCAAAGTGTTGTTGGCTGCCACGCCAGGACTGGTGGTCGGGTTCACAAAAAAAGTGAGATAACTGCAGACATGAAAGCATGTGTATATACAAGGACATATTTGTTTTACAAAAACATTGAATTTGACTATGTAGTAACATACAGAGTTGCTCTCATTCCCAATGGTCAGTCACCTATAGTCTGGGCTCTTCTACTGTCAACTCCATGCAGGCTTTGTGTCACCCATAGCACAAGCAGCCCCAAATATCCCTGCTGGACATAGCGGAAATTCCAGGGCGTATATATGCTGAGCACACACCACTCCCATCCATACTGATACTAGCATTTAGCCTTGCCTAACTCCTTTCCAGTGTGTCTGCAGACTCCTTTTCTGCTTTTCCTCCCTCTTGCTTCCCCCTTGCTCAGGTTATTTATTCTTCCTGTCTGATTCCAGGCCAAGGGTGGGGCGGGGGCACTACTCCTCAGACAAGGATCTGGCGCTTTGGAACAACCACAGTGGCGATTTGGCACAGTACAAAAGCAGGATGCCATAACTAAACAAAGTCAGCAACGTCATTGACAGCGCAGTGGCTCATATATGAGACAACAAGGCCAAGGAGGGTGCCCTGGGCTACTCAGTGAAAGCCGAAGTGAGCACCAAAGTGGGAAAGGTGCCTTCCTTCAAACATCTCCTTATTGGTGGTAGTGGAGGTGATTTCCTTTCCCCTGTAGGCATATCTGAGATTTCTGGCTGGCGGGTTCTTTCCATTGTATTTTACGGTAGAAGTAGATGGGGGGCTTCATCCCAGGACTGCGTTATTTGGCACTAAAATGAATTCAGGACGAATGCACTTACCTGGCTCTATCGAAGGCTGTAAAGGAGTGGTTGTTTCTCACATTTGCCGCAATTAAATTGTAATACATGTTGTATCTTAAAGTATACCATTTAAAAATCATAAGCTAACCATTGTTGTTAAAAATTTATATTTATTTGTAAAGGGTACTTATTTTCCATCCTCAATGGTTACTGTTTTCATTTGAAGTGTCTAATATTGTTCCTTGGTGTGGTTGAATAAGTGGCAAGTTTGGGTGTGGTCTAAAGCAGAAATGGCACTTGCATTTGTTGTAATATACTTTCGTCAGAGTGTTTCGGTATGTTGATTGATTGATTTGCATTGCGCATGCGCAGTTGGTAATTATTTGCACATGTCGTTTATGAACCAAGGAATGTTTTTTTGGTTGCTCCAAAATATTTACTTTGCAGTTTTTGTCAAAATGGAATACCAGGTAAGTGTTTAAGCAAAACTGTTGTAAATGCATTATGTGTATTTATTAATATCAAGTTGTGGAAGTTTTAAAAGAAAATATTTGTTTACATCTGCAATGTAGGTTTATTTGGCAATACGCATGTGTGCTTATTTGTAGTGTTGCAGCATTGCTCCAGTCATTACACATGCGTGCGTATTTGTAGTGTTGCAGCGTTATTCCAGTCATTACACATGCGTGCGTATTTGTAGTGTTGCAGCGTTATTCCAGTCATTACACATGCGTGCGTATTTGTAGTGTTGCAGCGTTATTCCAGTCATTACACATGCGTGCGTATTTGTAGTGTTGAAGCGTTATTCCAGTCATTACACATGCGTGCGTATTTGTAGTATTGCAGCGTTATTCCAGTCATTACACATGCGTGCGTATTTGTAGTGTTTCAGCGTTATTCCAGCCATTACACATGCGTGCGTATTTGTAGTCTTTCAGCGTTATTCCAGCCACTACACATGCGTGCGTATTTGTAGTGTTGCAGCGTTATTCCAGTCACTACACATGCGTGCGTATTTGTAGTGTTGCAGCGTTATTCCAGTCATTACACATGCGTGCGTATTTGTAGTGTTGCAGCGTTATTCCAGTCATTACACATGCGTGCGTATTTGTAGTGTTGCAGCGTTATTCCAGTCATTACACATGCGTGCGTATTCCAGTCATTACACATGCGTGCGTATTTGTAGTGTTGCAGCGTTATTCCAGTCATTACACATGCGTGCGTATTTGTAGTGTTGCAGCGTTATTCCAGTCATTACACATGCGTGCGTATTCCAGTCATTACACATGCGTGCGTATTTGTAGTGTTGCAGCGTTATTCCAGTCATTACACATGCGTGCGTATTTGTAGTGTTGCAGCGTTATTCCAGTCATTACACATGCGTGCGTATTCCAGTCATTACACATGCGTGCGTATTTGTAGTGTTTCAGCATTATTCCAGTCATGTGAGTATAGTAGGTGCAAAGGTATTACAGTGTACAAGCTAACAATAGTCGTATAGGAAATTATGCGTATTGAGGTTTAGACATGCAGCCACGCATGTTGTTTTGTGTGCAATGCAAAACAACACAAGTATCTAATGCAAATTATTGTATTTTGCTTTTCGCATGCTTGTCTGTATATTTGTATGTATGTGTGTATTGTTATGCATGCCTTTTATATGTATTTTTCACACAGTGTAGGCATTTAAATATTGTCTTTCAAATGTAGTGCAACAAATGGTCGATTGTTGGAGACTGCTGGGTGCATTGGCTGGAGCTTTACCTGCGCCGACTGCTAAGTGTTTCACAATTTGGTAACATTGAAGGTGGAATGGCATGCTTATTGAGGTGGCAAATGGCAAGAAATCATTCAGAAACGTTTTGTTTATTGTGACAGTGTTGTCAAGATGCTGGATTTTAGTATAATCCACAGTGGAGGGAATGATCTTTGCTACAAAAGAGGAACAGAAAAGTGTTTTAACATTAAAACTGATCTGCTACACCTATTTGGCAGCATGCAGAGTATGGATGTAGGGAAGTGTGAATCATCAAAACCTTTCCACCTTTTATTTTTCACCACAACATAACCGTATCTTTTGGGTGGATGCTGTACATTTGACACATCCGTTGAAGACCTACGCTATGTTTCACAGTAATGTGATGCTTTAGTTTAGTTTTTTTTCTATAGCATGTCGTTTTTTGTTAATACATTGCTATGACTTTCCTTGCCTAAAGTATGTTTTTCCTTGCTTAAGTGTATGTTGTGATGCATATGCAGTGGGGGTAAGTGCACATGCTGTGTGTGGTTATGGAAGTGTTGGCTGAATATTGTTCCTGGAATTATGACTTTTCTTGCTTGAGTGTATGTTGGAATGTGTACACTGTGAGGTTTGATTATATGTTTATAACATGCACACATTGTGGATTAGTGTGTATGCTGTGTGTGGTTATGGTAATATTAGCTGAATATTCTTCCTGGAATTTTGTTTTTGTTGCATTTTATGATACAGTCACATGCAAGTCAGGGATCTCCTTCCCCTACAATGAATGTGACGTACAATAAAAACATTTTTATTTATATTATTTAGGTCCTTTTTGATAAGGGTTCCAACCTGTCTCGCACACAACTCCAACAAATACCCAGTGCTACAAGGACTATGAACCAGGCTGGTGTGTATTAATAAGATACGTATTAAATTATTTATTTAAGTCAAATTAGAACAAATAGATTACATCAGCCAGCAATGTTGTCACAACAAAAAAAACACAATGGGCCTCATTACGGGCCTGGCGGCAACCCTGCTAGTAAAACCGGTGGGTTGCCACCGGACCCAAACAAAATTACTGGCGCCTGACTTCATGGTGCCACCAGGCTATTCCAAGTCTGGTGGCCGGGAAGTCAGGCATCAGTAATTTGTTAGTCCCCATTCCCATGGAGTCCAATAGGACGAGTCCAATAGGACTCCATGGGAATGGGGGCACGGGAGCACCGGCACCATTAACAATGTGGCCAGTACTCCTGTGAGAACTCTGCAAGTGTGTGCCATCTCGTCCGGCGGCCCGCAGAGTTGTACTGTCCCGGTCTGGAAACAACGGTGCCGGTAGGCTTACCAACACTGTTGTTTCTGGACAGGCACAGTTGTAATGAGTCCCAATGACTTCTCTAAAGGCGCAGTCATAGAAATATGCTGTCACAATGTATTTCTTGGAATCACCCACCAAAACAGAAGAAAAGAACAGTTCAATGCACACAATGATGATGAATTCACACATGGTTATGCTTCTTCTCCGAGCAACCCTCACCCTTCCAACATGCACTAGGCTTGACTCTTTTGAATGGAAGACAGTGGGAGGGAGTAGGAATAAAAGGGGAAAATTGGTTTTGGGGTAGTGCTCACAGAAACAATATGGGAGACAGAAAGGCAAGGGGAAAATTCGTTTTGCAAAGCACAATGGTAAAATCAGTTTTAAATAATTTAGCACAACTGCTATGGGAAAGGATAGAAAGAAATGGGGAATCCAGGGCTTCGGGATGTTAGTCAGCACACAATGGGAAAATAGTTTTTTGGAAGATTTGATCACAGAGCCAAGAGACGAGACAGAAACGCAGAAAATGTTGTTTTGCTACACCTGACACAGGGCTTTAGGGTAATTAACAGAACAGAACAGATTTTGGGGTGTTTAGCGCAATTGCAATGTGAGAAAAACAATGCAAATGGAAATTTGTTTTTCAGAGCACAATGGGAATGCAGGGACAATTTTAGTTGGCAGATCACAATGGGAACACTGGGACAATTTTGTTTTTACCTTGCACAAATGGGAACACATGTGGAAACAGGGCTTTTTGGGATTCAATCTTTTGGCAACTCCTCATGACCATACTGACTCTCAACACCCTGGAAAAAGATTGTTGGTTTCGAATGCCAAAAAGACAGATCCTGTGAATGCAATAGGGGGATTAATTAATCTACTTAGATAAATATGCTAAGGATCTACACAGGTGATTTTTCAATGGGAAAATACGAAACAATGCTGAAAATATAGGGCATACACAATCTATGGCTTGGCGTATTTCTACTTAGAGGAGAGGTCTGGACTGGGCATCAGGGAGCGCAGGGCACACCGGTGGGACAGCCATAGGGTGCCAGTCAAGGCTCTCCTCTCTTTCCTCCAAGGGGCCTCAATCAGCTGTTATGTCTCCTGGCTCCACTGCAAGGTTAGGCCTCTCTCTGCTGGAATCTTCACGCCAGATTTTGGCAGCCGGTCACCTCATGCAATTAGTGGGAGAAGTCCAGCTCTGAGGTAAACTGGCTTAGTTATAATGCAAATTACATCACTATCTTGCCATCAATCTCTCGGAAGGGATTGGTGGAGTGTCACTACTCCACTCCCACCTGTGTGCTGATAGGACAAGGGGATGGAGGAGTGCTTTGGGAAAGATAGGGGAGGAGAGAGCTTCATCATCTTACTTCAAGAGGTAGGCTTGGTCTGCATTAAGGTTAAACAATCTCACCACATGGCAAATACCCTTACATTTCACTTCTTGACAAGTATGAATACATTTTTGAGCCCTACCTTTTACCACAAATCGGATGAGACTAGTCAGAAGTCTGTATCTCATCCCTGTGCAGAGATACAGTTCTTCTGGAACAATATCATTGAAAAATATGGCACTTGCAGGCATCATACTAATCATATTTGGCATGCTTTATCAATGTTTTGCATCACTGCTAAATACAAGGAGGGCCACATCACATATTCATGAAGAACTTTAGTTGTGTTTATCCCACAATAGTTGTTTTAGCATGCTTAGAAGGGGCTAACTTTCATCTTTAATAAAATCCCAGAATTACTGTTGTGTCATGTACACTGTCCAATTTACATGATAGTATGCATTTCTCCCATTGAAAACCAATGTGAAACTCCACTACTCATTTGCTTAGACCCCCACCTGTTTTAAGTCCACTCTTCTGTTTAGGCATATGCCCTCAAGAGAGGGATCTGTGTTTAGATTAGCCTGCTCCTTCAAGGGCGAATGACTAAGCTAATGCACTTTTTATGAGACTTGTGACCTGCAGTTCACATGGGCTGCAGGACAGACCCAATTTATCTTCTCCACACCATGTATCCCATTTCTTTTATTTCTAAGGAATAGTAGTGACAATTAAGGCAGCCAGGTCTCTCTCTCCAAGGCAACAGGGAGGAGAGCTTGGTGTCACATTTGAAGAAATCAACATCCATGTCCCTTGCAGCAAACAGCATGCAACTTGTACCTAAATGCATTTAAAATGACATTTTACAAAATAAAAAGTTTCAAAACTATGCAAGTGGCTAAAACATTGTACATTTTGTGAGCTTGTGCTCGGCAGAAACCCTATTCACTATTTGAAAGTCTTTTGAGCATTTTGTTGAGCATATTATTAATCTAGATGAGGGAAAAACCAAATTAAATTTTATTGATTTTAAAGTAAAAATACTTTGTTTCACTGTGACGGCTTGAACACAATTCTGGCATTTCATTTTAAGATTCTGTGCACTGCCATTTCTGGAATTATCAGTGCAGCTCTCAATAGATCTGTCAGCACCTCATCTCCATGTGTCTTTTGTCTCTTCATAAAATGCACTGTGCTCATTTTAACATCTGGAAGTTGAGGTCCACTTGCTTTCCTTTTGAGCATAGGCCTTATGTCAGACTTTATTTCTGTGCAGACCTTTCATTTTGGTGAGTCCTCACAACTGACTGTGACCTCTTTATTTATCACATCCAGGGGCCATTTCACCCCACATCTCTTCTTGCTTGAGTGTGTATTGGAATGGGTATGCTGTGGGGGTTAGTATATATGCTGTGTGTGGTTAAAGTAATGTTGGCTGAATATTGTTCCTGGAATTATGTTTTTTCTTTTGCTTGAGTGTGTGTTAATTTGTGCACGATGTGGGGGTTGAGTGTGTGTTTCTAATGTTTACGCAATGGGGGTTATTATGTATTGTCTTGCCTAAGGGTATGTTGTGATGCATATGTAGTGAGGGTGAGTGCATATGTTGTGGGTGGTTATGGGGAAGTTGGCTGAATACTGTTTCTGGAATGAGGTCCATTCTTGCTTGAGTGTATGCTGAATTGTGTATGCTGTGGGGGTTGAGTGTGTTTGTAATGTTTAAGCACTGGGGGTTAGTATGTGTTGCTGTGCCGAAGTGTCTGCTGTGATGTGTACAGAGTGGGGAGTAAGTGAGTATGCTGTGTGTGTTTATGGTGATATTGGCCGAATATTTTTCCAGGAATTATGTCTTTATTTTGTTGAAGTGTATATTGAGGATTAGTGTTTATGCTGTGTGTGGTGTGTTTATAATGTGTACACAGAGGGAGTGACTGCATATGTTGTGCATGGTAATAATCAGGTTGTGTGTATTGTCATGATCAAACTTTACAAAAAATGTATATGGCCCGCTCTGATTTTTTTTTCCATAGACTGAATAGAAAAAACCTTGCTCATAAATACAGCCCAAACCACTGGATGGATTTTCACCAAATTTGTGGCAGGAGTGGTGAAAGCGTGCTTTTGTAAATTCGGTGAACATCTGTCCAGTAGGTTTTTTAAAACAGGCAAAATGTAGGTCAAACCAATTAGTGATATCTAGCTCCGCTCCACCGACCCATTTCCCTGTATAGGCATACAATTAGTCTAGAGGGTGACATGATATCCGTGGACATGGCACTTGCCCCCTGATTGGAAGGTGAAAAGTGTGAACTGCATCAGATTTTTGGAAATGGCCGTCATGTCGGATTTGCGGCTTCGGCCGATGTCTGTGAATATTGCAGTAAAAACAAATAAAAAAAACATTACACTTGTCAAACTTATCAAACTATCTGTGGGGAAGTGGGGGAGGATGTGGATGGGATGGGATATGCCATAAGAAGCAGAAAACTGGTGTTTTTCACCGTAAAGGTCCACAAATGGTCTGGATGTTTGAGAACAGTCCTGTGAAGTTCGTGGATACTTCAGATGTTCGGGAGCAGTTCGTGGATGGCTTATAAATGTTGGCACCACTAAATAAAACTGCATGAAATTTTGGAATTCTATTCTAACCTAGTACTGAAAGGCTTTGAAAAGTTTGGTGGGATTCTTTCAAGAATCGCATTAGAGGGTGGGTCCCAAAATTTTGTAAAGGCTCATAAATGTGGTGCCATTTAACAAATCTGCACAAAAGTTTGCAAAACAATTTTCAATCTAGATATAAATGTTTAAAGTTTGGTTGGATTTTCTCAAGAGGGGGCTAAATTAGAGGGGACCTCAACATTTTTAGATGTCTTATAACTTTGTTGCTGTTTGACAAATGTGAACAAACGTTTTCAGAAAGTTTATACACCCAACCTTGAATGTTTGAGTAAAGTCTGAATGGATTTTGTCAAGTTGGGGGCTAAATTATATGACTATTGTATGTACATACATTTTGACACTTTTGGAAAAAAAAAACGTGGGAGGACTTGAAGAAAACTTGTCTAAGGAGCATTGGCAAGGACCTTAAACATGGTTTTGCAAATGTGACTTTGTTTTATTTTTTGACAAGTGTCATAATGTAGGTACAAAAAACTGTGATATAACTTTGGTGACGGAGGTCTAGCCTGTGGCCATGGGCAGTGGCCAGATTGTCTGGCTCATGGTATAAGGTGATGACCCGGACAATCTGGCTAATGGCCTTGACCACAAAGGATGAAAAATTGTGTTAAAGTGGCCATCTCCACCTGGGAACGATCTATGTGATAAAGTTATTTGAAAAGAGGATAGGTTTGAAAGGGAGAAACAATATGCTTGTGGTAATATGGTCATAGGATTCTGAGTTCAGCTTCTGCAGGCTGCCATGGAAGAGAAGCGGGGCTCTGTACTGAGTCCTGCCTTCTATTTCCATGGTGGCCATCTTGGAAAAGGATTTTCCTTCCTACAGTGGTAAACCTAACCTGCGTGTACAGTTGACGTCACATAGGTGGAGTGACTGTACACCATCACTTACTGTCCTATGCGCTACAAATTCTGCCGCTTGCACTGAAAAGTGAGATGGATTTTGCACTTGCTACAATTTCAAATTCTCCATTTAATCTACATCTCACTACTGTAGCACCTCAATGCCTTTCCCTACTAGGATGATCAATTTTCAAAGAACCATCAATAAAGACAATTTCCCCTCCTGCTAAAACATTCTCCTTCATGAGGGGTATACCATCATAAAATCCAACATCATTAGCACAATCATGCACATGACCGCCTTCTTCTATTGGCTCAGCTATAAACGTGGCAGGATTCACTATTTTACATCTTACAATTTTAATTGTTGTGTTATAAATCATTACCTCATAAGCTGAAACTCATTGAGATTTCAATGGCCTTGGGGTTTCTCTGAAATGGCAAACACAGCATGCTCCACAAATAGAGACATGGAACAGCCCATAACTATACTTGTAGATTTCTAAATCGTGAACGTGGTGGCAGCTAATGACTGTTCGCAAGGAAAGTGTCCTCTCATTACTGGGTCTAAAATCACACTGTAATATGCAAAAGGTTTTTACCCCAATGTAATTCTCTCCATAAGCACTGCTGTCATGACTGTCCCATTTGTATGCAAAAACAAATCAAATTCCTCAGCATAAGTGGGAATTCCCAAAACAGGAGCTGTACAAATTGTTTTTTTCAGTTCCTCAAACCCTTTCCTCCATTTTTTCAGATCATTTTCATTTTAATTTTTCCACCTGTGCTTTCTTTAAAGTTTGCAGAAGTGGTCTTGTGTATGTACTGTAATCAAACACCCAGGCTCTGACAAAATTGCACAATCCCAAGCACTTTTGCATTTGTTTCATTGGCCCTCATTTCAACCCAGGCGTTATGGGTTTGGCGCTGTTAACCTTTAACGCCTGATTTCCACCTTAACGCTTGCTTTTAGCAGGCATTAAGTACCAAGGTGCTAAGCGTCCTTGGCGCAAATTACGGCACCGTAACTTACGGTGCCGTAATTAGCGCCTTCCCCACTCCCATTATGCCCTATGGGGCAAAAATGGGAATGGGGAAGGGTAAATGGGGATTGGGGATTTACCGCCCCACTCACCTTGGAATGGGGTGGTAAATCCGCCATCCACCATGGTGTAAACAGAGTTTACACCATGGTGGTAAAGTAGGGAACTTACCACCTGGGTTGGAATGCGGGCCACTGTGTTTGGTTTTGATGTTTTCATAATCGCCTCAGCTCTTTCAGGTGTCACTTTCTTTCCTTTATGTGAAATCAATTGACCTATGTATAACACCTCTTCTTGACAATATTGCATTTCTGCTTGTCTACCTTACATCCCTTGTGTGCTAGAATAGTCATAAACTGAACAGAATCTTGTCTACAATAATTTTCTGTGGGGCTACAAATTAAAATTTCATCTACGTACTGTATCACCACACTCTGAAGATCAATATAAAAATTCCTGTGAGATACAGCACTGGAAAAAAAAAATAATGTGCTATGTTGGATATCCAAAGAAACTCGACTGAAATTTGGCAAGATATAAAGGGTTAAAAATAAAGGACCTCCCCATTAATTGTATCACAGAAGCCGATTGGGAAATCCATATATAATCCACCTTCAGAACTAAAGATACTTCTAAAGATGTGGTGAAAATACCTGATAGTACATGGGCTTGTAGGGTGACAGTAAATTACATTCACAAAATAAATGTTGGCCTAAATAATTCTGGGATACTACCCCCTACATGGAAGATGAGCAACATATTACTGGTCTACAAGAAAGGAGCATGGAATAATCTTGTAAATTAACATTTAATAGCCATGCTTGATATACAGGCTAAAATCTTTTAGTTAAACTAAATAGTTGGATTCAAGCAAAGAAATTCTTGCCTCCAAACCAGACTAGATTTAGGGTAAAAGCTAACACTGCACACAACATAACAATTTTAACATCTGCAGTTGAATATTCTTGGAAGCAGCACAATTCTAATATGTTTTGTGCATATATTGATTTTAGTGCAGCTTTTGACTCATTACATAGGAACACAATCTGGGCTTAATTAGTTAAGTGAATATCCCTATGGGATTGCTCAAAATGCTGATGTCCCTGTATTCAGATACCTCAGTACAAGTTTGTCTTGATGGCACAGGAAAACTCTCGAAATCATTCCATACATATTGAAGTTTTAATAAAGGATGTATAGTGCGGCCACACTTTTTAATCTTTACTTGCCAGAGCTCCAGTACAACTTTGACAAACCCCCATACATGTCCAGCAAAAATAGGGTCCATGTCCTTTAACTGGTTAGCACACGCACATGATCTGTTATTACTTGATCATACTCCCTACGGCCTTCAGATTTCTCTCAATGCCTCGAGTGATTATGCTATAAGAAATAATCTCAAGGTAAACATAGTGCTAAGCAAAATCAAGGTCTTTGCGAAAAATCGAGCTCGCCAACACACCATATATGGACACTGGTTGGTGCTACGCTAGAACAAGTGGAGACGTCTAAATATCTTGGCCTATACATTGATGATAAACACAACTGGACGTCCCATTGACTAGAACTGAAAGGTATAAAAGTAGCAAATACCATAAGCAGTTTCATTGGAATAGATATGGGTTTCTCTGTTAAGACCTTTATTCTTCTCTACAAGGCACGAGTTAAACTATATTGTTATAGGGTGTCAAAGTCCGGGGACATAATTGTCCACATGAATTACAAAAGTTTAAGGCTTTTATCCTGCATAAATTGATGCGTCTTCCTCATTGTGTTTCTGTTGAGTATATTTTTTTAGAATTTGAACTGAGTGGTATTGCTACTAATGTCAATTATAGAAGCACGATGTGCTATGAAAAATTGACAACATTGGATAACAACACAATAGCTGTACAATTCATTTCTGCTTTTAAGAATACTGAAAACTGTATGAAGACGGGAACTTTTGGTAAAATTATGTCTTTACATAAAATATGGAGCGATAAATATGTAGAAACTAATGCTCCCAGGTAGGCAAAGTTTTAAATCATGGTTGAAAAAAATGTGTTACAAATGCAGTACTGAGGCAAATATAGTGCAATTGGCTACTCTTAGCAATAGTGGAAAGTACTTACAGTACCATATGTATCATAACTCAACTCCAGCGTATATTCAAGCATATCCCTGCCCAAAGATAATACGCCTGTATATCCTAATGAAATTTAATTGTTGCGTGACCTTGGAGATCAAAGGTGCAAAATTAGGTATACCGCGAGCAGTTAGGTGGTGTCGCTTATGTGGCAATTTGAAACTGGAAACGCTAAAACATCTGTTAGTTGATTGTGAAAGCTTAAACGACATCATTTGAAAGTTATTTGAAATTGTATGATAATCAGTATAACTGTAATCATTTATCTACTTTTTGGAACCTTGTTATGGAAGGTAATGACATGAATTTGATATATTTTATTATCAAATTATATTGGAAGTGTAATGGAATTTTAAATCAGCTTTCGGAAGTTGCTGTTTAACTGCTCATTTCACTAACGAGACTAACAAAGCATGGTGCAAGTTCAAATGGAAAAGGTAGAATGTTTATTCAGGTTTTATCATGTTTTATACTGTGTAATTGTTGATGTGTTATATTAATTGTTTTAATTATTTTTGTTGTGTTTTATATTGTTTTATATTGTATATACAAAACCATGAGGTTATACGTACATTATATTAAATAAATGATAAATAAATAAATAAGATCAATATTGCCTAAATCCATCTCTAGGACCCTATTCAAGCTCGATGGGGACTCACAGTACCCTTGGGGCTAACAGTATGTTTCAATTGGGTTTGGCAGAATGTAAGTGGCGTCAAGTCTTGTGCAACCGGATCGAGAAAAACACATTCTTCAAATTGATCACAGTGTAATATCGAGCTTCCCCTAGGATACTACATAGTATCATCCCCGGATTAGGAAACAAAGGAAACTCTGCATCTACAATCTGCTTAATCAATCTCATATCTTGTATAAATCTCCATGACCCTGATTTAGATTTCTTAATCGGATACACCGCGGTATTACACACCGATTACGATGGCACCAGAATCCCTTGTTTCATCAGTGCTGAGATAGTCTGAGATAGTCTGAAATAAACCCTCATCAGCTTCTTGAGACATGGGTTACTGCTTTGCTCGAGGTAAAATCGCTCCTGACTTAAGCTTTATTTTAACCTCCCCTATTCCTACGTCATAAGGGCCTGTGGTCCAAAAGACGCTTTGTACCTTTTCCAAGTCTTCCTGAAAAAATGCTGGATGTTGCCACATTATCCCCTTTCGCTGTGGAACTTCTCTTTTCTCTATTTTTATCCAGTATGTAATGCTCATGAAGAACACTACTTCATCGTCTGTTTGGTATTCCCTGAACATGTTTTCATCAGTTATATTAGTCAATCTATACCCTTCCTCGAGAGCTATTACTGTTCTCTACGGTCTACCCTCATCTACCTACTCCCTCAAGCTTTGCCATTTCCTTTCATTGTGTGGCTGCTTCCAATTCTATAGGGATAGTCTGCCCCCCCCCATATTTGTCTATAGGTATTCATGGTCTAAACAAAATCTTGTCAGGGATCCTCACAATTTTTCCCGCTTAACCAGGTAACCATGTCAATAAAATGCTCACTCCATATAGAAACATCCCTGGATCTACTGGAATGCCTGACAGAGCCACTTGCCCTTTGGATGCCAGTATTCATTCTCCCATGTTAAAAAAGTATATATCTGGAGTGGAACACACTATTTATTGATCAGTTAATGAATTGTTTTTGTCATTAAATCTCTTCCCAAAATGTTAACCAGTTTCTGTCATGAATATACAAAGAAACGGCCATGTCACACTCTCCTATAGAGACTGGTAATTCATTAGTAAAAATAACTTGACTCATAGCTCCAGAGAACCTTTGAGCATTCATGGCAATTCCCAACATTGGATATTTTCCCTATTGTAAACATGACCGAGTAGCTCCAGTGTCTGCTAAAAAAAAAAGATTTGTCTCCTATCGTCACATCGACCATTGGTTCCTCTTGAGGGTCTGGTGTCACAAATAGTACTGAGCACATCAATTCACTCAGTGAACTTTCCTATTATGGCTACAGGCTCATCCCCATCCCTGGTAAAGGATGGATTCCCTCCTAACACAGTGTTACCTCCTAATCCTGAGTTTCATACTGGCTATTTCACATCAACTGTTGATAAACCTTATCAATCCTATCTCTAATGCTTTCTGCATCAAATATTTCTTCGTCTAATGCAACTCTAGATGCCCCTGGCATTTCTTCCTTTATCGGAAGGAACTCTTCTATCCCATCATATTTCTGGGATGGCCCTACTGGTTCCTTATGGGTGAGACTGGTATCAAGACTGTGTTGCCACCTTTTCCAGTCAATTTCTTCATCTATCTATCTATGCTTTCTTGCATCCCTTCAAATTCCTTCTTCCTCTTGCCTTCACTCTTCCCCTCTCCTTATTCCTTCCCTTCTTTCTTCCTCTTCCCTCAATCTCTGTAACTTTCATCCCCTAGCCTGTGCACTTCCTCCTCTTCTTTCTTCCTTTCCGGTCTATCTCTTTCTTCTATCACTGTTATTATTGTCTCTCTTGCTCCACCTGATATATCTGTTTGTGTCACTGTCTGCTCTTCCTTTTCTGCTCATCTGTTCTCAATCTCTTCTCTGGTTCTTTATCCTTTCTTTCTTGTTCATCCTTGTCTTCTCTTTGCCTAACTTCCTTGATACTTTTCCCATGTATTTTAAGTAAGATCTGTCCTCCGATCCATTCGATCTGCACGAGGGCTATCTCGTCAGTTTCATCCTCTCCTTTCCATCTCTTAATTTCCCTATCTATTTCTGTTAACAATGTTGACCACTCACTCCTTTCATCTTTGTCTTGTATGATCTTATAGATCTTTCCTTTTCTCTTATTCTCCTCTGGACTACCGTCACTATTGTAAGCTGGGGGTTCGTATATCAGATTACTATACCCCGCTACTGCTTTCAACACCTTTAAAGGGTACAACCCTATTTTTTCCATGCTAGTGCCTTTTAATCCGGGTGAGGTAAGGGGAGCTGAAGGCTCAATACCTTCTTCCTTACGCTGAATAACCAGCCACTCCTCAGGTGGGGGGTCTTCCCTTTCTTCCTGGTACATTTTTAGAGCTCTAAAATCGCAAATCTTGCCTCTAAATTCTTCCCCATGTACACAGCGTACAAGTATGCAGTCATGTGTTGCAATACCGCTTTTGACAATGATCCACCATGTGGTCATGGCATGAACATTTTATCTGCTGTGCCTTTCACCCATTCCGCACTGTACTGTTTGAGCTTGGGCATGTGCTTTGGTAATGTTTTACATAGGTTCATGAGAGTATTATCTCCCATAATGACAAGTCTCAATTGACTGTCAATACTGACTAGACTTATGAACTAACCTTTATACTTCTGCTTATATCCCGACTTTTCAATGTCTTTAAAACAACAAAGTTAAGCATGCACCATCAATCGCTGCTCAAGCCTCTAATTTCTTGATTAGCTATGTCTACTGATTGGCTATCTATTCGCTTGATTGGCGCCAATCACTTTGCTATGCTCAATCACTGTTCCTCCTCAACTTTTTCAATTTGTTCACAACTTCTATCGCTCTTCGACATTTTTACTCAACAAACAACATACAGACTAGTCGACATTACACATCAATAAATTCTGTGATCACTTTTTTCTCTCTCGCCTTTGCATTATACCATATACAGGGTTTGAGACGTCACCTTGCATAATTCTAATTACGCATTTTATGTTACTGCTCTACCTCCATTGGGATTTGAAATGTGTCCTTCTGAAACTCCTTTGAGTCACGACTCAACCTTTTCTACACACAATATTTCCTGTTACTTAAAAATGATCACAATCCCATCCACTTCATTTGCCATTCCCCTTAGTCTACTCACCATTTGTTCATTAATCGACTTGAGACCTTCGGTATTGACTCCTCCATCAAAAATGGACTACTTCGCCTTCCATCCACAGAGCACCCGTGGAAATTGGGAAGGGATTTTGTCAAAGGGGGATATGCCCACCATAGTCTGTTCTTCTTGCAAGTTTATTTCTATTGGCCGCTCTCGACAGGAAACCCAGTGATCTTCCGGCAAATGGTGGATGATACTTGATCGTCCGAAACCCTGGAGACAAACTGGTTTGTATCTTTTCCAACCATCCGCACTACTACCATGTGAACTTATGATTCTTTAGCAATGTGCATGCAATGGATGGGGTTCACAGAATAACTCAGAGTCCAAATAATCGTATCAAATCAGGAACATGGCAAAAATTGCTGATTTATTACCAATTATCTAAAACAGGATGGTTACAATGTACATCAATGGATGTTCGCTCAGCTCTTGACAAATCTCTCATAAAACATTCATTTTATACTAAATATACTTGAGAAGTGCCGTCATACTACATGGCAAAAAAAGAAAAACCTACAACTGATTAGAATTGGTACAAGGGAAACATCTAAGTATACTTTCTATAAGTACAGAGAATGTGATTGGCTGTCTACTGTCACATGGCCAACTTATGCCTACCTCTAAAACATGTCATCTTCAACACTGTTAATTACACGGTTTATCACTGGATATCAAACTATAAGGCCCTTCCTTATACGGCCCTCTACAATTCGTTGGTACACTTGTGCCATGTCTGGAACATTAGGTTCACTTAGCAGCACGTAAGCCCATCCCCAGTACTAGGAGTGAACATGACTTTACCTCCCCATCCAATTAGCCAACATCTCTCATCACTCTTGTCTTTGCACTTGGTCTTGCAAAGTATCCTTGTCTGTGGGAATATAAGGGAGTACAGGCTCTCAATGCCGTTGTCCTATTTCAATCCTCAGCTCACATGAGAGGAGACCATGATTCTGGTCCATTCTGCAGTATTTAAATGTCTTATATGAATAAAACTTGGCACTCTTGATGTTCTTTCTTTGCCCCTTAATAAGGGAGTATTCATTCTTTGTACTTTCACTGCTTTCAAGAATAGATACCCAGCCTTGGCTACTTCTGTTTTGATGCCAGGACAGACAGCACGCCAGGCTCTTCCTCGATCTCAGCTTTTTCTTGCTGTGAGACAATTCTCAGCCTTTCCTCTCCATGGGTCCGAGCTTACTAAATTCATAACACTGATGTCCAATTCCTATACAATGATGGCTTTGCCCACAGTCTTTTCACTGCGTATAGCCAGCTAATATGATCACACTTCGTCTACTTGCATTTCTGCGTCGGTACAATTATTTAACGGTTGCATTTCTGTAGCACTTTGCTTAAGTGCAATCTTCTTTTCTGCACATGAAAGTTTACTTGATTCTTAACTTCGTCATCAGTTTCTGTAAGATTCATGCATTCTCTTCAGCCAGTATTTTCAGTGCGTCACGCTCGTCTCTTGTGATGTCAATAACTTCGCTTTTACTCCTTTTCATATTCCTTGAGGGAGTTCCTCCCTCAGATTGTTGTGTCTTTGGGGATACATTCGATAGGGTTTTTTCAGTGGATACCTTTTTGTCAAATATTCGCTGTGGTATTGACCAACTGCTGGTGTCAAACATGGCACAGTCTCTGACTTCCAACAAATAGGAGGCAGGGGGTGGGATTTCCTGCAGAGGCATGAAGCTGCTCCTCTACACTCTGGTTGTGACTCTAACCCGAGATATAGGCTGGTAGAAAGACACTCCTAGGACCCCCCCTTGTTTGTGCTCACCTTTTAAACCAAGTAATATGTCATGAAATATTCCCATGAAAACTAAATTCCACTACGAAACAAGTGCTTGTGGTTTTGTGGGTAAATGTCTGCTATGGGAACATGACAAGCTGATTAAAATCCTGGTAGCCAAATACTTGAGCAAGC